>NC_136494.1:141019404-141331904 GCF_053919585.1 Euprymna scolopes | reverse complement strand
GCCACTTCCTCCCCCAGTGTACCACGCGCTCAAGATCAGAGGAGAGAAAATCTGAGAGAACTTTGTCATTTACGGCCTTTGATGTTTTGCTATAGATGGTCCTGTCATCAGCATAGATATCAACGAATGATTTAAGTGTGTGTTTTGGGAGATCATTGATGTATATCAGGAAGAGTGTTGGGTCTAGGATTGACCCCTGAGGGACTCCAGCATTAATATTTATGGCCTATGCTTTCTGCTCATCAACTACTACTCTTATGAGCCTATCGGAGAGAAATGATTTTTTGATCGAGAAAACATTTCCAGTTACACCGTAGCTGGAAATCTTGTGAAGTAGGCGCTTATGCCATACCTTATCGAAGGCCTTTGATATGTCAAGAGCAATTGCCCTAGAGAGGAAGCCTTTGTTAAGAGATTCGCTAATCATATGAGATATAACCGTTAGTACATCTGCTGTAGATCTGGAAGAACGGAAACCATATTGCATGTCACCAAGAAGATTATTTCTGCTGAGGTGGTTGACTACTTCTCTATTTAATATGGATTCCAGCAACTTACTTACATGTTGTATGCGACTTATCAATTTTAAAGACGTTCGACCTACGTAGTTGGCACTGTAACCACATTTAAATGAATAAATGACATTACTAATATGATCAGGGGATAGAACATTTTTTATTGGAAGCTATTAATGGGTTTGTATTATACACAACACGAACATTTGAAGCAAAATAACACACTTCAACAGTTGAACTAATTTTTTAGTGAATTTTTCACTTACTTTCCCCAACCACGGCAATCGAATATAAACCGGACATTTATCCACCATATTGGGTTTTGTTCGTAAAAAAATCTCTTTTACTTTAAATGGTGGTTTCAATTACATCTAAACGATACCCATTATTGAACAAAGCATCTGTAATTTTATTTAATTCCTCATCCAATTTTTCTGGCGAGCAGATCATTAGGGCACGATCTGTTAATGCTCAAATTAAATTATATTTGCGCTGGTTAGGGCAGAATAAATCCCAACATTTATACAGCCCAGTGAATGTTGATTTGCGATAAATCGATATAACGTAACTAGATGGAGTTTTCGTTACCAAAACATCGAGAAACGCCAGGGCGGAATTATGTTCACATTCATACGTATACTTTAACGCCGGATGCATACTGTTTAGTAACGAGAAAAATTCGTTTGCCTCCGAATTACTATCAAATAGGCAAAACGTGTCGTCTACATATCTAAAATAGACCAATGGTTTTATGGGTCCGGATATTAATTTTTCCTCATGGAATCCTACAAAAATGTTGGCCAATGTGGTTCCCAACACGGTGCCCAACGGCACACCATCAATTTGCCTGACCATTACATTATTAACGCTAAATTCAACGGAATTTAATTAGTTCAACAAATACGTGTTCATGGACGGAAGGTGTTGGACTTTGGCTGCAATATAAAAAGTCAGCACAAATATCTATCGTTTCTAAAACTGGGACGCAAGTAAATTAATTGCTGATATCATACGAACACATACATTTTTTTGTACTCGAAATTTTTGCATGAAATGAAATGAATCTTTCAAACAGTATTTACTCTAGTAATTTGATACTTCCTGAAGAATATTGAAGATTGTGTACTGGCTGAAGAATATTGGGATTGTGCAACGAACTTCAGCACCGACTCTTTCTCGGTACTGAGTCGAGCTCACTCCATATATCATCTAAAAGTATTGGAGACTGTTCAGTTTTCTCTTAGGAAGCCTTCCCTTTGTAAACAAAAGGGACTATTGTTGGGTTTGGACGTGATCAGCCTCTAAAATTCATCCCCGTAGGATTGCTCTGCCTCCCGTCTCTTTCTTTAAGATTTTATCATTTAGGAAAACAAATTACTAAAAAATAACTCCCTCGATTCCAATTTTGATGAGTGAGGGCGAAACATGTCAATTGACTCGTTTTGATTTTTTTTTCTATTTCCCTACTTTTATTTTTTTAGTCGCTATCCATTTTCCTTTTCTCCTCTTTTTTTAAATATAAAATAAATTCCGAAGGAATAGGTCTTCCCTTCATGATTGCCTTAATATATAAATATATATATATATATATATATATATATATATATATATATATATATATATATATATACTTCATCATCATCATATATACTTACACACACAGACACAGCGAGACAGACACACATATGTATATATATGTATATATATATACACACACACACACACACACACATATATATATATATATATATATATATATATATATATATATATATATATATATATATATATGGAGAGAAAGGGGTGGATCTTTAGAAAGATAGGTATTTAAAACATTACCTATCACGGTTATACGGTTTAACACAGATATCATGTATTGTGTCGACTGTTGGTGTGGTATTCGATCAATAAAAAAGTACATTTATTATTCTATGAAAGCCTATTAATCAAGCCTTATTCATTTCAGATCATCGAATTTTAAAATAAGTCCGCTGTCCATTTCGATAGTCGGAGACAATGTCTTTAACAATGTTTATTTATCAATCAATTTCATTCATTCCATTGTTTATTTCATGGTAACATACTTTTCAATTCACTGATTACAAGTTGTATTTGTGTGAATTGGACAAACTCCAAGCATCTCGCAAAGTATCTTCATCATTTATCAACGAATAAAAATGACTTGTCAGTTTGTCCTTATTTGAAAGATGATTTATGATACAAACATCCGAAAAGTATTGTCAACAAAAAAGATACATTCACCTTACTTACTCTCTATAAAATAATAATTAAAATGAAAATTAATGATAACAACAGTAAAAAAACAATAACAGTAACGTTGTATACTGGTAGGTTATATATATATTATATACGTGTGTCAAAGCACGAGTATCGACTAGTGGTATGAAATGTTATTCTAATAGTTGTGTGTATGCAGAGTGTATTTATATAACGTGTGCATATACGCGTTTTCGTCTAATCGATGTTTCTATTGTTCGTTAAATATATGCCTGTATAACGCTTAAGACAATGTTGATATATTAACATATACAGTTTAACAACAGACATGTACCGTTTATAACAGAAAAGGACAAATAACAGTTTCTGGGGTTTTAATATCGAGCTAATCGGAGAAACATATCTGATTTCTCCTTAATCTTGTTTAACGAATCTTCGGAAAAGCTGCGAAGACGATTCAGCCCAATGAATCAACAAATCTCGGGTCGTCATTTCAGCAGCTTTATTACTGATGTTTCCAAGTTGAAATGCTGATATATACATATATGAAATTTATTGCTGTGAGTCCAGAATTAATTTACATATTGTTTCAGCAAGGAACATATGAATTCTGACGGAGCTGGTCGGATCTCTCCTCATCTTCAGAGGATATCTTCCTAGCAGAAACAATATGTAAATTCATTCTGGACTCACAGCAATACATTTTCTATATACTGCTCTGGCTACACATTGAACACTCTAATCCGGTTTATTTCACCACTGAATAAATATATATATATATATATATATATATATATATAGTAAGGACAGGACTTTTATTTCCTTTTAAGAGCTACAGAGGCGGGTGTGATAACATTTAAACGCTCAAGATTTTGTGCTCAAGAATTTAATTTTTTTTTCATTATCACTATTATTCTCAAAGCACTTTGCTCAGCAAGTTAAAAACATTTCTGCTTCTGGCGTAGGATTTGCTTTCTGAGAGGTTCACACCGTCAATATCTGCAGCAGAAAGGAAACATATAGATAATTAATGTATAAGGGTATTAATCCTAACAAGACAATTTGCTTTTATGTTATAATCTGTTCGATAGATACATCCGATTATAAATACTGTTTTAACTGCTTTTATTCAATTATTTTTCGACATTAGAGGTATATTAAATTGAAGTCTGATAAATTAATAATTTTATTTTTTAATTATATTCAAAACTAAAATTAAACTAGTCAATTAGAATATGAAATGGATGGTATGAAGCTTGAAATATCCTAACTATTGGTCTGATTACATTATTTAAACATGTTGAATATTAAAATAAATAAGTTTAACTTCAGGTTTCCTACACCTTCATTGATTTATCTAATATATTGTTTTTTTAATATTCCATTGTTTCTAATCTCAAAAGAATATTTATATCTTATTTTGTAATTATATATATATATATATATATATATATATATATATATATATATATATATACATACATGATGTACATACATATATATATACATGCACATATATACATACACATATATAAATATATATATATATATATATATATATATATATATATATATATATACATATTCTACACATTTGAATAGAGTACGATTTAACATACATCTTATCATCACTTGGAGTTAAAGTGTGCAAAAATGGCTTTATTCACGCAAGAATACTGTTAATTGATTTGCCCATTCAATGGCGAGGAATTAATCCAACAATGTCGGCCTGTAATTTCTAATCTGCACGTTAACGTCAGTCGAACTGTAATAATGTCTCTTAATTAATAAAAATCCTCGCATTGCACCGACACAATAGAAATCAGTTGTGTTAGTTGTTGTAATCACAGGCCTTTTCATCAGGTCGACGGAACTTCACCATCGGCTGTTATTTAATGCGACGAGTGTTCTTTTAACGCAGTCACATACGCTCACTGAAATGACATTATCGCAAGTCCTGTTTATCGTAACAGAGCCGTGGGCTTCAATGATTTTAAACCACGTGATCTAAAGTTTATATGGCGTTAAACGAAATAGAAAACAGAGATACATGTTATTTATATTATTTATATTATTCAAATCACTCGCAGTAAAATTTCTGTTTTTATTTACATTTTTGTATTCCTTAAAGAGAATTTATTTTAGATAATGTTAGTCATTAAAGCGAATTGTATTTAATACTACTCCGATCAATGCCTAATTAAACAGTGGAGTTTAAATATATTTTGTATTTATTTTTTATTTATTTGCTCTTGTAATTCTTATTGTCTGGAATATGGTCTATCCATCTGTGTACACATCTCTACATCTCTTTTTCTCTAGTTATAATAGAGTTATATATATATGTATATATATGTATATATATATGTGTATATAGATATATATTTAATAAAATATGATGTATAAAAGTTACAAAAAAACTTTATTATGTCATCAGATCAATAAGGACAATGTTCACTCTATCTGTGCCTAAACCTTATAGTGGGTTCCATGAACAAAATTTTTTATTAGAACTGCACACCTGTGGAACTCTCTTCCTTTTGCCAGCTTTCCATCTGACTATAATATGGTCGTCTTCAAGTCCAATGTAAACAATTTCTTGATGAGCCGTTCCCCTTAAGTAATCCAATTTACCAAATTTCCATTACTAACAATTATTACGCCATTGCCCCATTGACCACTGTAAGCTTATGAACCTTTATACTCGAGTTGCCTACGGGCCTTTATGTGGTGACTCCTTTGTAAAAAAAAGCGGAAAAATTACTTAGACCGTAGTATTGTGAAACTAAATGATTCTCATCAGAAGTCAGCCTTCCCATAAGATGTATAGCAATAACATACCGCATGTCCAAGTGTTTTAAATGCTCAAACAACAATATGTCAGAAAACCTATCGAAGGCACCGAGTATATTGATGTTATATTTATATTTCTTGGATTTTCATTTTTGTATATTGAAATTAGTATAGGATATTTGAATTTTTTATCGTTTCCAAATTTGATAAGCGGTCGGCACATTTCGGCGTTTTATCTAAGGCACCAGATATGTCGACACAACATCATCGAAGTACCTGTCAGTTAATGAAAAAGTACCCATTATTTTTTTTGGAGGGGAGTTCAAAGGCATTGAACTGATTATAATGTAAACGTTGACAATGAACATCATGAGTTACCTTGGAAGGTTCTATCTATATATTAATGCATATAAATGTATGTATAGATATGCATGTATACAGCTATTTTTGTATAATATATATATATATATGCAATCATGTAGGTTTATATATATATATATATATATATATATATATATATATATATATATATATATATATAGGGTGACCCCCCAAAACGGGCCCCAAATCTAATTAAGCCTCGTTTCTTAGTGTTTTGGTCCGAGTGAAATGAAACTTTGGTCATAACTAGTAGATTATTTTCAAAATATCACATCAAAACACTAGGGTCGTGGGCCTTTTTCTCTCAATTCTACAGCATATGTTCTAGATATACTTTCTATGTTTTTTGTGGGTCACCCTATATATATATATATATATATATATATATATATATATATATATATATATATATATATATATATATATATACATATTGTAGTGCAGTCGGGAAAGGTGAAAGTAGGAAAACACAACGACTGGTGAGAATACGAAGAACATTTATATCTAGAACAGGGTTAGTGATACAGGAAGATTTGTAAGTCCGTGGGGAGTCGTCTCTGTACGACATCCGGATCGCTCTCATTTTGCGGTCTATACTTGCTGCTTATATGACTAATGGATAAGTCCATCTTAGTGATTATAAGGGTTTGCATGTCCCCACAACACCCCCCTCTCACGCTTTTTTGTTCCGAAGAAAAAAACGTTAATATTTCTTCCTCTTATTTTCGATGATAAGGTGTTCAGTAACCTTTCTCTTCCTTGTCGATCGGCGCTGTTTTAATTTGTCTAGAGGAGGCTCGATATCGAACATATATCACGTACCGCTAGCTTCTTCCTCGACTTGAGGTGTGTCTTTGACATCGTTACGACGACGTCTAATTTGATTTATGTGTCTCTTGTGAGTATTGGTAAGGCCTAGAACGATGTAGGTTGGTTTCCAATTCTTTTGACAATTGCACCCTGTTCCCAAAACGATGTATTGTTTCCGCATGCTTTAAAGAAAACTTTTTTCTCTTGGGTTATACTTTTCTGGGGGAACGGTAGTGATCTTACCTGAATTTGCTTGTTTTGACAGTAGTTTTTCGATTACGGGTCGTATATTTCGTGCAAACATGCTCTCTGCAGGAGGTGTTGCTTCAGGGGTATTCGGGTTAGTGTGATCTTGTACATCTGTAAGAACTGTTGTAAGGCCTTATCTGAAGCTTTTTTTAATGCTCCTTCCAAAGTGTCTAAGAAACGTTCTGCCTGTCCATTTGAACTTGAATGAAACCGAGGTATAATAATATGTTTTATTGTAAAACTGTCGCAGAATTCCTTACAATCAGTTGATGTGAACTGTGTCCCGTTGTCGCTGACTAAGCAATCGACAACGCAAAATCGGGCAAAAAGTTCATGGAGAAAAGACATAGTGACCTCTGTGGTGATCTTTTGCACCTGAGTAGTTCTGGCCATTTTGAATAGCTATCTACTACAATCAAGTAGTAGACCTCCTCCACTGGTCCTCCGAAATCCACATGTATTCTCGACCAAGGTTGGTCTGTCTTTGGCCATGGTTTGTAGGTGATTGGTGGTGCTTTAGCTGCTAGAGAACAACCCTTGCAATAATCCACCAAATTTGAGATGTCTAAATCCATTTTTGGCCAGTATATATAACTCTGCAGGAGGCTTTTCATCCTATTCTTCCCTGGATGTCCTGCGTGAAAATCTCTTAGTATTCGTTTCTGTAAAATCTTGGGTACAACCAACTTTTCACTATATACTAGTACGTGGTCACACAAAGAGAGAATGTCCGTTATCTGTCGATATTTTTCCATGATTTTCTGTTTTGTGGAGCAAATGAATTCGTCTTCTTGGGCTTCGTATTTTATTGACTGTAGGGCAACTGGAAGTTCTTTAATCACGTTTAACATCAGATTCTTGATCTCGCTATCGTGTTTTAAAGAAGCGATCACTGCTTTCTGGTGGTTCGCTTTGACATGGAATTAGCCTTGACAATCCGTCAGCATGACCAATTCTTATTGAGGATAGGTATTCTAACTTGTAGTTATACTTAAGTAAGATCGTACCCCATCTCAGCAATCTGTTTGCTGTATACACAGGTAGTCCTTTCTTCGATCCGAAGATAGTTAGGAGCGGTTTATGGTCAGTTTGAAAATTTCAAAAATCTTCCAAACAAATAACGATGGTACTTTGTTACTGCGAATATTATTGCGAGGGCTTCTTTCTCGATCTCCGAGTAATGTTTTTTCGAAGGTAATAACATGCGTGACCCATGTGCCACTTGTTTCTTGCTTCCATCCGACATTTTGTGTAGTATGCAAGCGCCTATGCCATGAGAGTTTGCGTCGCTTGCAACTATGATATCTAATTCTGGATTACAATGTGTAAGAGATAGGTCGGACGTCAGTGCAGTTTTTATTTTGTTGAATACCTCCTGGCATTCAGATGGCCAATCCCAAGTACTGTCTTTCTTCAAAAGTTTGTTAAGTGGGGCCCGAATATTATGCATGTTGGGAATAAATGATTGGTAATAGTTGGCCAGTACTAGAAAGTAGTAGTTCTGCGTCGTTACTAGGAGTTGGCATGTTTATTATTGCAGTTGTCCTATCAGGATCTGGTCTCCTTCCTTCTTTATCAATTATGTATCTTGGGTATTTAATTTCTTCTAGGAAAAATTCGCACTTTCCTTCCTTAACTTTGAAACTGAAATCCTGTATCCGTGAAAATACTTTTAGTATGTGCTCTCTATTTTGTTCCTTGGATTGGCTGATGATAATTATATCGTCCAAGTATGCAGTTGCGAAATCGAGTCCGTCTAGCATAGTATCTATTATTTCTTGAAAAATTGTCGGAGCGACCTTAATCAAAAATGGTAGTCTCTCAAATTTGTATAAACACCTGTAAGTGTTTATGCAAAGTAGTTTGGAGCTATTTTCCTAAACCGGAATCTGAAAGTAAGCCTCACTGAGATCGATCTTAGAGAAGATCTTACCTCCGTTCAGTTTTGCGAAAATCTCCTCAGGACTTAGCAGTAGATAATTGGTAGTCTTTCAAGACGGCGTTTAGCCCAGTCGAAAAGTCAGCGCAAACGCGGATTTCCTTCGATTTCTTTTTGACGTACACGGCAGGAGCTGCCCATTGGCTGAATTGCATTTTTATAAGATGCCGGTCTTGACTAGTTTGTAAAGTTCCTCATTAATTTTCTATAACGAAGCGAATGGTACGTTCCTTTTTTTCCTAAAAATTAGTTCTGCACTGGATTTCAGTTCAAATTTGGCTGTTCGTTTCCTATATTTAAAAATATCCAGGAAAAAGCTTTTTTAGATCCACTTTAATTTCTTGTTTTTCTGTAGAACAAGATTCTACTTTTTGGCAAAAACTGTTGATCGGTACATCCCATAGAAACCAATCGGTCTCAAACAAATTTTCTGTGTTCTTACCGTTTTTGCTGACTTGCCAGTTTTATGCATAGTCGGCCTATTTAAAATTCTCCACGTCCCTAAATTTATTATTGATAAGTTCGACCCTGAGTCTAACTGTAAATTTAACTCCTTTTTCTAAAATTCTAACTAACACGCATTTTCGACTGTTATTTTTGTCTTTCTTCATTCTCGTCTGTTGAACCCGAATTTTACTTTTCTTCTGCCATTTGCAGTGTGAGCTTTTGTGTCCTAGGTTTTTTTTTGTAATTAAAACATTCTTTGGTACGAAAACGGCAATCCTATGACAAATGCAAGTTTTTCCCGACACGAAAACAAGGAGTTGAAGGCTTCTGGGTAGCTTGTCTTTCGTGCTTAAGTGGAAGATAGCGTCTAGTTTACGTTTTGTTTTTTGGAGAGTGACCCTTAGTTCTTCTCTGTATGTTATTTATGTGTGCAATACCAGCTTCTTCAATGTTCTTTGTAGTCCTTCTTGATACTAATGATTCTTTGGCAATCTTGTAGAATATGTGTAAGGAAAGTCCTGTAAAAGTACTGCGCCCTCTGTAGATGTATAATGTTGCAGCAACGTAAAGCAATTCAATAACCAGTAAACACCGGTTCTGCACGGAATCCAACTAGCAAGGTACCTAGACGGACGCGAACGGTTACTCAGAACGGACCCAACAATCGGTTACTCAGAACGGTCCCAACAACGTTAATATATGCTCACACACACACGGCACGAGAAGCAACAGCAACACGATTCCCGACCAAGTCAATCATCGCCCTCCCAACGTCTTTCAATCACCCGCTTTTATGGCCGTTGCAGGCCGGCTAAATTTGCATATTGCGAGAATTCATGTGACCTTGCGAGATATCATCCTTTACAAAAGACGGCGGCCGCCATCTTCATCTTTCTTTCTCTATTTTCGGTCGGCGACGCCGAGCCGGCCCCGAGGTAAGTCTTTCCTTTTCGTCCGTCTCTCTTACTCACCCACACAACACACAAACACGCGGGCGCTTGTCTCCTGGATGCACATTACACTCCCCCCTGATCTGATGATCACATAGAGAGCATTCTGGGGGTGGCCTTTTAGTGCGTGCGCTTCTGCGAAGAGGTACATTCACTGTTTCAGATGCGGGCTCTGGATCTGGTTCCGCCTCATCAGACGAAGTATTACTATCAGTCTCTGGAGGGGGCTCACTGAATCCCTGTATCGGCAGCTCATCACTGGACGCTTCACTGCATTCTTCTGTAGGTGTGTGACGCGCCTCGGTAGCTGGGCGAAGATCTCGCACATGTCGTGGGGTTCCATCGACCAACACAGACTGCTGGCTAATCATTCCAGATATTTGTCCTCGCTTAAATTTGTCGGTGCACCGATTTCCTGGGGGCCGCACCCACACTGGATCCACCACTTCATATCTGTTACATGTTCCCTTGTCGGCTGGCTGCGTAGTGTTGATTCCCTTCACTCCGACTCAGGCTGTTCGCATACTATAGTGAG
This sequence comes from Euprymna scolopes, assembly GCF_053919585.1. Classification (NCBI taxonomy): domain Eukaryota; kingdom Metazoa; phylum Mollusca; class Cephalopoda; order Sepiida; family Sepiolidae; genus Euprymna; species Euprymna scolopes. Next base: position 141,321,047 of record NC_136494.1, on the reverse strand, counting down.
CGCCAGCTTTTGTACAGTTAAGCCTGGTTCACTTTTCAGTTTTGACAAAACTCTTCGACGGATCTCAGAGTCTCTTGTCGAAGTTAACCCCTAGACGAATAGGAGGCGATTGAAATCATCGACACTCAATTCTGACAATTTAAAATCGTCACAGCGTTAATTAACAATCGAGGCGAAAGTCAAGTGGTCCACATCGCCTTTTATCGTAAGATTCAAACATGTCACCGTCTATGGAACAGCGACTATTTCGAACTAAATACTTCAGTCGTTTAACGGTTTCCGTAACCGTCATATCGCTAGTCTTTTGTGGCCAGATATAGTCGACGAATTTGCCGTGTTTCGTAGCCCCTAATTTGCTGAGTAACAAACGCACTTTTTTTTGGTCTGCCCAGTTTCCACAGTCGATGTTGTAAAGATCTTCATACCGTTCGAAATACGTTTCAAATGTTTGATTTTTTTCAGGACAGTAGGTGAAATTATTTATTGTACTTAGTACCGCACTCTGGAAAAACGCTGCATCACACTCTGTAGCTTGATTCTTATTCATTAAACCTGGAGTAGTGCTTCAGTTCTCTCTCTCTCTCTCTCTCTCTCTTTCTCTGTTCTGTTTGCAATGCAAAAGTTTCTCATCAGCTCTCTTTTGCATTTGGATCAGTCTTTCTTCTGCCTGCTGTAGTCTACCGTCAGCTCTTCTTTGCTGGTCTATTTGAAATTCAATTAGACGTGTTATCGTCTCTTTCACATCTTCCATTGTATCTTTTTATTCTATTTTCTCCAAGAGAAAAAGTTTAATTCTTTCAGGGGTAATTAAACGAAAGTCACAGCAAGAGAACATTTTTATAATTTATTGACTAGTATTCTCTTCAGTAGCTGTAGCAGAATTGCAAAGATAATATATTAATTTTACATATACTTATTCTCTCGTTGACACGTGTACCTTTTGTCTCTGATATGCCAATAGTTCATAAATGGGGGCATATTTGTTTTACCGCAGAGAAAAATAGTACAATATACTACACACACCATGCAATATACAACATGAAATATACAATACATTATAAAATATACAATATTACACATGCAATGTAAAATATACAATATAATATAAAATATACCATATTACACATACACTGTAAAATATACAAGTGGGCTTGGGTTCAGCAAAGAAACGGTTTGAAAAATTTTTCCGGGTTCCAGTTTTCAATAGATATCGTTATGCGAGCAGTATTTTCCTCACTCCGCTGGCGATCAAAAGTTAAACCAACCGAAAAGAGTCTTTATTTTAAAGTGCTTTAAAAATTGGCAGGTGAAAAAAAATAATAGAAGGTATCAATACACATATGGATTCCCAGCCCGTAAAAAGAATATTTGCCTTTTTCACACTGTATCTTTTCCTTTCTTTTCTCGGTATAGTTCAAACAAACAACTAGTCGATCACAATAACCACTTTGCCATAAAACAAGAATTCATTTCTCGAAATTTCCGTAACAGAAAAAAATTAACATAAAGTCCATATGTAATTTGCATAAACTATTGCGTCGACCCGTTTTACGGTAAATTAAATCAAGATTGCTTCTTTTCTTCTTTCTTTTTTTAGCAAATCTACTTACAATTTTATTCGTCGTTGAACTTTTGAGATTTTGCGTTGTAACTTAGAGAGTTTGCAATTGACTATTTCGTACAGCTGGGGAGTTGAAGACTTTGCGCGTGAGTTCTTTTTTTTAAATTTTATTTTTTCACATCCTTGTCGCCATTGTAGTGGAGTCGGGAAAGGTGAAAGTAGGAAAACATGACGACTGGTGAGAATACGAATACGAAGAACATTTATATCCAAAACAGGATTAGTGATACGGAAGATTAGTAAGTCCGTGGAAAGTCGTCTCTGTACGGATAGCTCTCATCGAGCGGTCTATACTGGCTGCTTATATGGCTAATGGATAAGTCCATCTTTGTGATTATAAGGGTGTGTATATCCCCACAACAGATATATATATATATATATATATATATATATATATATATATATATATATATATATATATATATATATATGTGTGTGTGTGTGTGTGTGTGTGTGTGTGTGTGTGTGTGTGTGTGTGTGTGTTGTTTGGCTGTTGAAATAATTATATAATCTGTCACATTCAGAACATTCTGTTCTCGCTGAATTGGGGTTGCTGGATGCCATTTTCCTGGAGAGTTGAAAATTATTACTTTTAGATATCAGCTTGGGTTTATTAGCTGATTGGATGACCGGTTCCTTTGTCGAGACGAAGTAGGTCCATTCTACAGTCGGATGTCGGTACGGTTTAAAAGAATTTCTTGTGTGCGAGGCGTTTTATCAGTTCGCATAGTGGTTTCCTCGTATGCAAGACGCTCGGGTTACAAACCTGGGTTCGGATATGTCTAATGTATAAGTCCAAATAAGGGCGAAACTTTAGTTTTGAACTTCCGGTTTGTTTGATGTCATAGCTCTTGTGGGCTGCCGCGTTGTTTGGGTGTATATATATATATATATATATATATATATATATATATATATATATATATTACGTAGATGCATCAATATATGTTAGTGTGTGCTTAAAGAATCAATGAAAGTAAGATTTAAATGATTTTATGTACGTTCATTTATATGTACACGCAGATATACATATATATTTATATTCTGATGAGGAGAACTAAGCTTTGAAATAACATAACCTTAATAAGTTTTCACATTGTTCTGTTTTCTGTAACCATTCTTTACCATTTGCGCTTTTAACGTATTCTAATTTTCGCTCAATTTTATCGGGTAATTCTTTCTTTATCTTGCTAGTTTTCTCTTATTATTATTTTTATTTTTATTATTATTATTATTATTATTATTATTATTATTATTATTATTGGCTCATATGGAGCTTTCACACAAGTCAACAAGCGATCTGATTGGAAACCTGTGGTGTTCTCTGGAAAGTGAGTGACAACAAATCTCCCCAGACGTCCAGTTCTCCCCCTCCCTCGATATCATTTACAAATGAATTTGCATCATCGCAACATTCTCTTACCATGATTTCTTGCCGACAGTGGCCATTGGTTTATACTGGAATTTTAGTGGCACTAAGCCTCCCCAAAGTTCCAGTTCTCTTTGCGCTTGTCCAACCGAGGTCTGGCTGACGCTCTCTCCTCGATCTTTCAGTCCTTCTTGACACTTCTCAGCTATTTGGAGTCACTTTTTTATTGGGAGGAGCGGTGGTGAAACTATGGGGGGATGCATGATGGGAGGTGTAGAACTTGTAGATATGCAGGTTCGGTGTTCTTCATTCCCTGTAACGATTATTCGTTATATTGTCTTCTTGTATTATTCTCCGCATTCAAAGGTTTTCCTTAATATTTCAGTCGTTTTCATGATCATTAGTCGTTGTCCTTTTGCAGTTATTCCTCTAATTTCAATCTTTGACATTCTTTTTTCGAAGTTTTTCGGAATTGTTCCTAGTGCTCCTAATATTATCGGTCTATTTTGATTTTCTTCATCATCTGTTCATTCATTCAGGCAAGCCCGTTCAACAGCAGATATCTTAACTGTAGTTTCTGAACGTATATACCGTTCATTGGACAAAACAGTGGAGAGTAGAGCGGTAGCCGTTGATATATCTAAGGCTTTTGACAGGGTATGGCACGATGGTCTTCTAAGGAAAATTAGTTCATATGGAATTACTGGAAGAATTCATAATGTAATTAAATCCTTAAGTAAGAGAAAAATCAAAGTTGTCTTCGACGGTCGTACATCTAAATAATATGACATAAATGCGGGAGTACCTCAGGGGTCTATCATTGGGCCTCTATTATTCCTGATATTCACAAATGACCTCCCTGATAAAATTGTATCGTAGATAGGTATATTTGCCGATGACACCACTCTCTATAACAGATATGAGAGGAAAACAAATGAACACATATCCAAGGAAATGGCAGAAACTCTAGAGGATGACTTCCAATCTGTAGTGGAATGGGGGAAAATGGATGGTCACATTCAATGTTGCTAAGACTAAACTTGTTTCCTTCAATAATTACAAGACACCTTATCTACCACGAATAGCAATCGCCAAGAACACATTACCTGAAAGTACTTTTTTTAAACTCCTCGGCCTAACGTTTACAGGGAATATGAACTGGAATAGATACATTGAGAGCATTGCCATGGCTACTGCAAGGACGGTTGGCTCCCTCTACCGTGCTAGAAAACTACTTGCGCCTGAACGTATCCTGTACCTCTATAAGACCACCATTCGCCCATGTATGGAGTACTGTTGTCACATCTGGGCTGGTGCATCTGCTGCTTGTCTCTCGCTACTGGACAGGGTTCAAAAGAGAGTTGCCAACCTGATAGGTCCTGAACTGTCATCTAGGCTTCTGCCTCTGCCCCATCGACGAGCTGTTGCATCCCTCTGCCTGTTCTACAAATACTTTAATGGTGAATGCTCTGACGAACTGCAAGCACTTGTGCCTCCTCGATGTAACTGCACCCGACAAACCCGACCAGCTCCTTAGTCTCATCCCTTTACAGTAGAGATCCCTAGGTGCAAGAAAACCTTTTACTCAAATTTTGAAAAATCAAGCACGAGCATTTTTCATCGTTTGAGTCCTCCATCCCCGAAAAATCTAAAACAGTTAATTACCTCTCCCTATATCAGAGTCAATGTTTTTAACGTAGTCTCTAACCGCACCCTCCCAAAATAATTAATAGCCGCCCTTCAAGTAAATTAGATAAATAAAAGAGAAATAGCCTACTATTACAAAATTGCTACGTACTACGGACTATGCATATAACTTTCACTAGTCTCTCCCTGTTAGATAAGTCCAAAAAAGAGTTGTCAATCTAACTGGTCCCATTTTATCAACAAAGATCCTACCCTTGTCTCATCGACACAATGCTCCATGACTGTGCCTGTTTTAAAAATATTTGGATGGAATGTGTTTTGATGAACTTGTTTCACATGTACCCCCTCGGCGTACATATCCCCGACAAACCCGCTTAGCAAAAAGATCTCACCCTTTCACTGTTGTTGTCCCGAAATACCAGAAAACTTTATATTCTAATAGTTTCTTCTCTCGAACAGCTACATTTTGGAATTCCCTTCCTGCTGCCTGCTTCCCTGACTATACTGATATGCAGTAGTTTTTAGCAAATCTACTTACAATTTTATTCGTCGTTGAACTTTTGAGATTTTGCGTTGTAACTTAGAGAATTTGCAATTGACTATTTCGTTGCTGCCTGCTTCCCTGACTATACTGATATGCAGTAACATAAGCAAATATCTTGTTAATCTTTACTAGTCTAGTAGCCCCTTACGTCCAAGTGGCGATATGCTTCGAACATATATATATATATATATATATATATATATATATATATATATATATATATATATATATTTAAAAGAAAAAAATTATAAAAAGACAAGCTGGTGTGTATATACTGCATGTTGACGTTTCATTATGAAGGAGTGCCGTAATAAATATAAATTATAACAGAAAGCTAATTTTTAGATTCGATTATCAGATCACAGATATAACTACTTTGCTAGCTTTCCTTCATTATAAGCGTCATATTTCGTCTTATCTAACGATTTGCCTGCCATACTATATCTTTTTCTTTCTCTTTTACGATGTATATATATATATATCATTATATATTTACATTTAATAATTGTTATAGTAAATAATTATATCAATATAGATTTTTTATATATACATATATATATATACACACAGATAAATAAATATATATATGAAAGATATATATATATATATATATATATATATATATATATATATATGTGTGTGTGTGTGTGTGTGTGTATAAGATTTGACCACAGATACTCACGTTCGTAATGCAACATTATCATCCATATTTTTGGATAGTAAAAATAATTTTTTTTATATTTCTGAAAAAAAAACTCGTCATAAAATATGTTCTGATGGAAGCAGTGCTGTTTTTCTACTTTTGACAAGATGGAAAACTACAGAAATATCTCTATGACATTACACGAATTTTAGGATGAAGATGAGAATGAAACATGTCTTTTTATATTAGATAGTAAATGATTGTTGAAAGATATTGAACGATAATATCAGCCAAGTAAAGTCGAGTGGTGCTTGATCGAGGCTGTTTTAAATAATTACGTATCTGGTTATTATTTTGCAATCGTGGACTAAAGACAATGTTTTCCAGAATCTTTTAGGACTTAAATAATATCCGAAACGTCAAAAGAAACTACGATGCATTTATTAGATAAAATATATGGTGTGCATCGTTTCTATATACTTAGTATATACTATATATAATATATTAGTATACTTAGTATATACTATATATAATATATTAGTATCATCATAGGCCCTTAACGTCGAGGACGACGATTGGCAAGGCGCTTCAGTCTTCTACAGTTCAGGAAGTCTGTGTATTGCTGGCAGGATCTTTTGGCACCAGATCTTATAGCAGCTTGCCACTTTGCTCGGTTGCCGGCAGAGGTTTCCCAAGTGTTGTGAGGGATGCCGAAGACCTGGAGGTCACGTTTCAGGACATCCTTGTAGCGGAGGCGTGGCCTGCCAGCACAGCGAGGGGCATCAGCTATCTCTCCAAAGAGAAGTGCTTTTGGTAGCCGGCTGTCGTCCATGCGGCAGGTGTGGCCAGCCCAACGTAAGCGACGGATGCGCAGCACTGTGTACATGTCAGTACTCTTGGTCGTGGAGAGGATAGCTGTGTTTGGTACATGATCCTTCCATGTGAATCCAAGAATTGTGCGCAGGCATCGGAAGTGGAAGGCGTTCAGACGGTGTTCGTGTCGGCGGTAGGTGCACCAAGTCTCACTGCCATACAGGAGAGTGCTGAGGATGCAGGCCTCGTAAACCTTGATCTTTAGGTGTAGCGAGAGGGACTTGTTCTTCCAGACTCTCTCACTAAGCCTGCCGAAAGTTGTTGATGCCTTTCCAATGCGGGAGTCCAGTTCACAATCAAGACTGTTGGTGTTATCAACTGTAGAACCCAAGTAAGTGAACTTGGTGACGTTTGACAGTACATGATTGTTTACGGTTATTATGGGTGAAAGCCCAGCAGGCTGGGCAAAGACCACCGTCTTGCCTAGGCTGATTTTGAGACCAAACTCCTCGCAGGCAGAAGCAAAGGAGGAGCACATTGCCTGAAGCTCAACCTCCGAGTTGGCGATGAAGGCAGCATCATCAGCGTACAGGAGTTCACGGATCTGTACGCGGTTAACCATAGTTTTTGAGCGTAGCCTGGCCAGGTTGAATAGGCCTCCAGTACTGCGAGTGTGAAGGAGCACTCCAGTTGGGTTTGGGAAGGCTCGGCGCAGAACAGCTGAGAAATATATTCCGAACAGAGTAGGAGCTAACACGCAGCCTTGCTTGACACCACAAGAGATGGGGAACTCTTTAGAACGAGAGCCCTCAAACTGTACTGTAGCCTTCATCTGATCGTGAAATTCTTGTATGGTTTTCAGGAGTTTGGGAGGGCAGCCCAGTAGACGGAGGACTAGAAATAGCCCTGATCTGCTAACATAATCAAAGGCCTTCGTCAAGTCAACGAAAACTGCATAGAGAGGACGGCCTTGCTCAATGCATTTCTCCTGGATCTGACGAACAGAAAAGATCATGTCAGTGGTAGAGCGGCCAGGTCGAAAGCCACATTGACTCTCAGGAAGAATTCTGTTGGCAATAATCTGGAGACGTGGCAGGACTAAGCGGGCATAGATCTTTCCAGGCTGGGAAAGTAGAGATATGCCACGGTAGTTGTTGCAGTCGCAGCGAAACCCTTTGTTCTTATACAGGGTAACTATGTTGGCGTTACGAAGTTCATCGGGAATAGTACCTTCATTCCAGCAGATTGAGAAGAGATGATGGAGTTCCTCAGTTAGTGAGTCACCACCGCATCTGAAGATTTCTGAAGGTAGCCCATCCACGCCGGGGGCTTTGTTGTTCCTCAGTAGCTTGATGGTCTTGTGTACTTCATCGATGGTGATGTCGTAATCTAGCTCATGGAGGACTGGTAGTTGGGGAACAGCAGCTATTATAGCAGCCTCACTAGCTGCTACAGGTTGAGCATACAGAGAGCTGTAGTGCTCCACCCAACGGTCAAGCTGATCATCAGGATTGGTGAGTAGTTCTCCGGTCAGAGATCGCAAAGGAGATGATTTCTTCACAGGAGGACCTAGAGCCTCTTTCAGAGCTTGGTACATGCCACCGGTGTTGCCGGTGGCAGAGCAGTCTTCAGCACGCTTGGAGATGTCACTCCAATAGTTGTGTTTAGCCTCTCGAGTTAGGCGCTGCACTTTTGAGCGGCTCTGCTTCCAGAGGCTAGTAGCTTGAGGAGAGGGGTCCTGCATCACAGCCAGTCTTGCCGCTCGCTTTTCTGCTAGTGCTTGATGGAGTGTGTCCGCGTGGTGTCTGAACCAGTCCGGCTGCTTTACTGTACGTCTACCAAAACTGGAGAGTGCGCAAACTCCAACAGTGTCACGAATCCGCAGCCAGGCAGAGGCAGCATCCTGAGGGGGTGCAGACTGGCCAAAGGTGGATTGTATTGAAGCTTGAAAATGTTGGCATTTCTCCTTGGACTTAGTAGCAAGAACATTGAGCGTTGAAAGTGGTTTTGAGCAAGACAGGTGGATTTTCTTTGGCTTTAGTTTAAGCTTACAGCGCACAAGTGAGTGGTCTGTGTCACAGTCCGCAGAGTGCATTGTCCTGCAGTGGATGATATCCTGGAGGTGCTTCTTTTGAGTGATCACATGGTCCAGCTGGTGCCAGCGCTTAGAGCGTGGGTGTTGCCATGTCATCTTCGACCACGGTGAGCCCTTAAAGAAGGTTGATGGGATGCACAGCCTGTGTGTAGCACAGAGTTCCAGAAGACGCTGTCCATTTTCATTCATAGAGCCCACTCCGTGAGGACCCAGGACATCAGGCCAGTCATTGGTGTTACTGCCTACTCGAGCGTTGAGATCACCCAGGATGATTATGCGGTGACCGCGGTCGATTTTGGAGAGGGTCTCACTCAGCTGGAGATAGAAAGCATCTTTCTGGTCATCCGGCGAGGTGAGGGTTGGGGCGTAGGCAGACAATAGGGACACTGGACCAGAGGTGGTGTGTAGCTGTAGTGACATTAATCTGGGAGAGATGGCGACGGGAGTTTCGACAAAGCTGAGCAGCTTGTTGCAGATGGCAAAACCCACTCCATGTTTTGGTCTCTCCAAGTCAGGGTAGCCAGTCCAGTAAAATGTGAAGTTAGCTTCACGTATGGAGCCATTTCCAGTGAGCCATGTCTCGCCTAGCGCTGAGACATCCACCCCCAACCGGAGTAATTCCAGGTCGATAACAGCAGACTTCCGAGGATGAAAACTGTCAAGAGAGGAAGTCACCCCAAGGGAGCGGACATTCCAGCAGGCCAGGTGTAGTGGGGAGGCAGTAGCAGGATGTCGACCGGGGCGCGCCTGCCTAGAACGCGGGCCCTGCCGAGCAACGACAGCACCCCCGACTGCAGGGGGCTCCCGAATTGCCAGTCGCTGAGAATTTATTCTTGACATATCCATAGTAGTTGCCTGAAACGTCAAGCGCCGGGGCAGGGAAGTAGTGGATGAGTGCATGCCCAGAACAGAACATCCACCTCTGGACCCAACATTGCGGACCCCAGCGGAGCACAGGAGTGCGACAGCTGGAGCAGTGGTAGGTTGCCCCGCAGTACCCGCTAACTGGGTGATGATCCCTGACCGTTGATCGTTCTTGATTCATCCGCTCAGTGATCCGCCATGGGAGACCGGTGGTTGAAAAATATATCAGCTGCGCTCATACCATGACTGCCAACTCCTGCTGCCGAGATGACATTTTGCTATTTGACCACATAGCTGGGGTCTGGATTGGTGTAAGCCAGGGCGTGTCCTCACGCCGGAGGGCCATGCACTCAACACCTCTGGGGCTCCAGACTACTCCGAGATCCCACATACACTTAGCCTGGGGCCGCAAGGTACCCAGTTAAACCGTGATGTACCACGAGGAGGTGGCATGCGAGTCTTGACCAGTGAGACGCTCTAACCACCAGTGGGCAGGGCTTACTAAACTGCCTCCCCTTCACTCTTGCGAGTATAGGTGGCGGTTACAGCTGGAAGCAAGAGGAGCAAAGCACCTGAAAGCCAAGCAGCTAAGCACTCTACACATTCACTAAGCTACAACACTACACGCTCAAAGGCCCTGTGTGCAACACACCACATCACATATATTAGTATATATTAGTATATACTATATATAATATATTAGTATACTTAGTATATACTATATATAATATATTAGTATACTTAGTATATACTATATATAATATATTAGTATACTTAGTATATACTATATATAATATATTAGTATACTTAGTATATACTATATATAATATATTAGTATACTTAGTATATACTATATATAATATATTAGTATACTTAGTATATACTATATATAATATATTAGTATATATTAGTATATACTATATATAATATATTAGTATACTTAGTATATACTATATATAATATATTAGTATACTTAGTATATACTATATATAATATATTAGTATACTTAGTATATAATATATATAATATATTAGTATACTTAGTATATACTATATATAATATATTAGTATACTTAGTATATAATATATATAATATATTAGTATACTTAGTATATACTATATATAATATATTAGTATACTTAGTATATAATATATATAATATATTAGTATACTTAGTATATGATATATATAATATATTAGTATACTTAGTATATAATATATATAATATATTAGTATACTTAGTATATAATATATACAATATATTAGTATACTTAGTATATACTATATATAATATATTAGTATATATTAGTATATAATAATTAATCTTTAACCAGATGGATTAAGTATTCAAGGGTTGTATTCCAAATAAATACTGTCCCTACACGAGATGTCGTGACTATATTTAATCAATATCATCATTTAAGCAGTAAAACAAATGAAATTGAACACATACTTAATCAAGATTAGCTGAAGTCGTTATAGAAAATTGGAAATGTCTGTGCAACTATCGAATACTTTCTACCCGATAGATCTATACAAGCCATCCTCTATGGGCAGAAGCCCGAAGGTCAAAGTATCAACGTGCATCAGAGATCTATTTTTGGTTCAACTCACTTTTTTTATCTTCATCAATATGCCCTCAAAATGGCATTCCAAGTTAATCTGTAAGACAACTCTATGAAATACCCCAAAGGATAATAACGTCCAAGATCTCAAAGTGTAAATCTCTCCTCCTCCTACCGAGAGCACGTACTGTGATGAAACCTAGATTAGTTGGTTAATTTTAAAGCATCAAAACACAATTTTTTAATCTTTTCTACAAAACATTCTGATTTTTACTACCCAAAATTGCTATAAATGTGTTTCCTTTCAAAAAATCTTCCTGGTTTTACAAGCTTCTGGATCTGACCTTTACGCTTGACCTGAAATAGAATACTCACTTCAAACCTGTTACAAATGGAAAATTGCTGAAAAATTATTGCATAAGATACCTCCTTCCCGACGGAATCTTGCATAAAAACTAAATACATTATAAAACGGGGTAATGTTGGTGAAAAACTGCCTGGAGTACTCTATCTTGCTTTGACAAATTTCCAAACCGGTTTTGAAATCTAGTAGCCCTTTTTTCTTACCTAGAAAAAGAGACGTTGCGAGCTTGTCTTTGGTTTATCGTAATTATGCTATTAAGTACTCATCTAATCTTAAATGTATGTCTCCTTTAGCAAGGTATAACAAAAAAAACAGCAACCTAGCTACAACCGCCCGCCTTTGGAAGTCTGTTCTGATGGACTGCTTTTTAGCAAACTACAACAAGGTAATGCTCAAATCATATGTAAACAAAAAAGGCTTCATTTCTAGGGCAATTGCTCTTGACATATCAAAGGCCTTCGATAAGGTTTGGCATAAAGGCCTACTTCACAAGATTTAAAGCTACGGTATAACTGGAAATGTTTTCTCGATCATTAAATAATTTCTCTCTGAGTTGTTGATGGGCAGAAATCAGAGGCCCACAGTATCAATGCTGGAGTCCCTCAGGTGTCCATACTGGGCTCAACTCTCTTCCAGATCAACATGAATGATCTCCCAAAACACATACTAAAATCTTTCGTTGATATCTATGCTGATGACACGACTATCTATGGCTACACATCAAAGGCCGTAAATGATGATGTTCTCTCTGATTCTCTCTCCTCTGATATTGAGAGCGTGGTACAGTGGGGGAAGAGGCGGCTGGTTACCTTTAATGCATCTAAGACCAAGCTCCTATCTCTACATCATAAACGCTCTGATCCCCATCTGGCATCAATTGAAATCGATGGCTCTCGTGTAGGGGAGGTCCCATGTTTAGATAAGCTTCTGGGTTTGACCTTTAGTCCTGATCTTAAATGGAACATATACATCAAGTATGTTGCCAAGGTCGCTGGGAAAATGGTGGGATCCTCCAACCGCTCCAGAAGATATCTCACTAATGATGAAATTCTCTATTTATATAAAAGCCAAGTACGTCCAAGGATGGAGTACTCCTGCCACATCTGGGCAGGAGCTTCTAAAACATCCTATACTGCCTTGACAGAGTACAAAATAGACTTCGTGCCTTGGTGAGGGATGCCCTTTTCTCTTCCCTGCAACCTCTTTCCCACAGAAGAGACGTAACTAGCCTATCTCTGTTCTATCGTTATTTCCATGGCAAGTGATCGTCTGAGCTCCATTCTCTGGTCCCCCCCTCGCCAATCTTTTAAAAAAAAACACCCGACTAACTGAAACCACCGTCAATAAGTTTTCCCACTCCTTATCTATGCCTAAATCCAAACGTAGATTCCATGAGCAAATCTTCTTCTTAAAACTGCACGCCTGTGGAACTCTGTTCCGCATGCCTGTTTCTCTCGCGACTTCAACCTGGACGTCTTCAAGTCCAACACAAACAAATTGTTGATGAACCTCCCCTTAAGTAATGGCACTTTCCAAATTCTCCAATACTATTACTACACTATCCCATTGATTACTGTACACACAATAACCCTTATCCCCAAGTGACCCTTGGGCCTTGATAAGTGGTGTAAAAAAATTCTTGTTTAGTCGCCTCATTAAAACAATCTTATTCAACCCGAATTATATCATTAATGATCCTGACCATATCGTCTTAGTGATCTCATTACAATTTTTAAATCTAATATTAGAGTAGCATTTGGGCATCTAAAACGTCAGCGCCACAACCACTACTACGCCTATTGCCAATATCGAACAATTCCTGATTCCAATTTTATATTAATTCAAACGGAAACTACTGAAGGTATACGTCCATATATAGCGTGTAGCCGCTCATTTATACAATAATAAAAAAAAAAATACATACTTCGCATGTGATTGCTGACATCTTTAAATTATGGATTTTCATAATCAATTATTTTCTAAAACATTTCTTCTTACTTAAAATAATCTGCGTGCATATGACGTGTTTATGCATATATATATATATATATATATATATATATATATATATATATATATATATACTGAAATTGAAGCAGATTTCGTATTTATATTTACAGTACGCATTCTTTATTGAATATATATATATATTTATATAAATATGCACGCAAATAGTAATAAATTTTCAAATCAGTAACATAATATAATCATTAAATCAGTAATATATATATATATATATATATATATATATATATATATATATATATATATATATTCAATAAAGAATGCGTACTGTAATTATGAATACGAAATCTGCTTCAACTGAAATATATAAGTGTATAATTTAATCGGCGAGGTCGGGCACACACCTACTTGTAAATTTATAAAGAAGAGTAAAGTAAGAAATACACATATATTGACTGAAAAGCTGTACTGCCACTTTCTCTAAAATTAGATGTAAAATGACAAGGAAGGAGTTAAAATCTGAGTACGTTTTTCTTAATAAAATACAACATAATAATGGAAATAGAAGAAAAATACGATTCTATTAAAGTCACGAATTTCAACTGGATTCACTAGTTTATGCTGAGCAGATAAATATGGAGCTAAGAAATGAATGACGACACGTCACATATAGATGTATGACTTTAGAGCTTTTTGTTTGAATTAATATTAAATTTGATCTAGTAATTATTCGACATTGGCAATAGTTGTATTAGTGGTTGTGTTTCTGACGTTTTAGATGAAAGCCTGATATTAATTTGTATGTCAAAATATAAATAAATATTATTTAGACTAAATCTTGCCACCGTTGAAGGTAAAATGCATGTCAATATCTAATAACATATATATATATACTCCGTTGTATGAATTTTGTTTGGCAGAGTTGCTAATTTCCTTCCGTATATTTTTAAATGGAGGATAGATACTAAGACTGAATATATAATAGGTAATATATAAGAATATGTGTTTTACTAAGAGGGTAGTGCTATTTTCATTTTAAAGTTAATAGAATCCATTACTATAGCATTAGAAAATTAAGTTTTCAACAAGGAAAAAGTTTTAAGATTGCTCTAAGAATCAGAAATTAGATTTTAACAGAATCCAATTTTCCAGTTTTTTTTTCGATTCCTAGTTCAGTTTACGATTAATTTTCCCATCACTTAATATAAACATCGCAGAGGTTCGTGGCCTTTAATTATAATGTAAAGCCCTTGGCCGTCCGGGAAAGAAAACTTAAAATTATTAATGCTATCTAAGATAATCGTCACTCTTTATTCTAACACAAACAAACACGAGATACAGGAGGAAGACTATTGCCTTATCTTTTAAACTTTAGCATTCAATTAGCAGGAGATAACTTCATCTACAAAAATTAGTGTTATACGTGGTGGTTATAGCAATCCTTTATTTAGCATACTGCAACAATTCCTATTTTTAAACGTGTTTGCTTGCATACGTGCATAAGACTATAACAACAGAGATGCATACACGCACGCACGAGCACACACACGCACGAGTACACACCAGCACATACATACACATACTTACATATATGCATATACATATATGTATATATATATATATATATATATATATATATATATATATATATATATATATAAAGGTTTTTTTCTTTTTACAGGAAAACATCATAGGAGACAGTAAAAAAATATGGAGTACTGTTTTTAAGAAAATATTTTTTAGACAGCAAGATCGAGATTATCTACTGTCAAAATATACATATCACATTTTTTATTAATCAGCGTTGAACATTAATCCGTTTTTCTAAAGCGTTACTAAATAAACATATAAACACACAAACACACAAACACACGCACATATATACATGTTTTTGTGTTTATGTGCGTACATATTAAAAATATATAAATAAATATGTGAATGGTCGTAATACCAATATTTCTTCCAAAATGCTCACAATATATATATACATATATATATATATATGTATATATATAAATATATATATATGTATGCATATATATGCATATATATAGATACATATATATAAATATATACTAGCTGTACCCTGCCACGCGTTGCTCCCCTCCCCTTGGTAAGAATGTTAAAGAAAATAACGGTTTTCTTTTTAGAAACGTATCTGTATATCACCTAAAAAATTCTTTAATAGAAGGAAAAACATTCACATTTTTTTATAAAAATCAAGTTATTGTAAAAACAAGTGTATTTTCACTGTTAAAAGTTTTCTGGAACAAAAAAAAGCTTTAACCTAACAATGTTGGTAAGAAAGCAAACCCTAATAATCGACTATAATGTCACAATAGTTCTTTTTTGGCTGATTTGCCGTTTAACTGTACAAATAGCCTACAATTTTGTTATAATAAAAGGGCCACGTTGGGTCGTCACCAGAATATATCAAACAGTTTGTTTACGTATAATTTATTTTAGATTAACCACATTGGTTAACAAATAAAAGGATTAAATGTGTTCAGTTTCATAATTTATTATTGCTGTATAATTAAACATTTAAGATATAAAACAATACAAATAATACGTTGTTTAACAAAAAAATGAAGTTTTAAAGTGATTAAACATTTTTTATTTTATGATGTACAATTTGTATTTTATAATTTAAAATTTAAAACATTGAACAATTCAAATAAGATTTTGGTTTGATGTTACATGTTATATTGTACTTGGATGCATATGATGATGCGTCTCCACAATAATTCAATATTTATCTTCATCTTTCATTATTTCTTTTCGAGAACAAAACCAACATTTTATTTATATTGTTTAATGTTTTTATTTTTAAATTATAAAAATAAAACACATTTAATCATTTTAAAACTTCATCTTTCATTATTTCTCTGTTTTATTTGTTAACGTTGTTAATTTTAATAAAATTTTAATCACAGGATTATATTTTCAATAATCACGTCAATATAAATAACCAATAAAAGATGAAAAAGAACAACTAATAAAGATGAGAATAATAGTCCGAAATAAAAATAAATTAATATATATAATGCTCATCTAAAAAAAATGAATTCAAATTAAGGAATAATATATATATACCAATCGGTACGGACCCGACTATGGAAGATCAGATAATAAATAAAAGTGGATTTATAAGATCAAAGAATCCAACCTTGATCGCCCTTCGGGGCCCGTGGCGCAGTTGATAGAGACGTTTAATCTCTACAGTTCCAGATGAACATTGTCTGAAGATAGCGGTTTCAATCCCACCCAAAGCGTGCCAGAGGTTAATTGGCCAAAATGTGGTGTGACGACAACAACTACGGATGGCAGTGATGGCTGAGAATGCAGTTAGGAGATTCGAAGTTCCTATCCGTCGCGGTTACCACCTGACGAAGGCCAAAGAGATTAGTTGGCCGAAACGTTGTGAATAAACAAACCAATAAAAGATGAAAAACAACAACTAAAAAAAGATGAGACTAGTAGTCCGAAATAAAAATAAATTAATATATATATAATGCTCATCTCAAAAAAATAATTCCAAGTAAGGAATAATATATAAATAACGATATATTTCAGCGCGGCACCAAAACTACATGAGAACCGAAAATTTCATTTTTATTGGTCAATGTTTGCCATTCTAAATAAAATGAAAGACATGTAATCATTTCAAAACTTCATCTTGCAGTTGATTTTGTTTTAATTTGTTAAGCACATAATCATATTTTCAATAAGTATGTTATTATATTTTACCCATTTAAAGTTTGTAAAACATGTAAACAAACTTTTGCTCGATACGGGTGACGACTTTTAAGAGTCCCTTTTAGTGATTACCTGGTGTGAGGATATATGTACAACTAAACGGATAATCTGCTCCTAAAAATCCGGTATTATTTTACTTTACGTCCTGTCTCGCGTTCTTATATCTTATATAAGAAAATAATGTTTTGCAGATTTATTTCGGTGTGCTAAAAACGGATCTGCAGACCGTTTCTGTCGCAAAAAAAGAAGTTTTGATGATATGAAAAAAATACTTTTTCGAAAAGTGGGTGATTGATTTCCTTTGCATGGTAATAACCCCTGGATTATGGGACTATCTTTCATTTCACAGTCCTAGCCATCGTTTACGCTACGCGTGAGCATAAACGACGTCTGCTAAATATGCACTCGCCTACCAAACGGCCCTGTCAAAAAATCCTTATATGCAATAAACACGAAAGAAAATGTCCCCTCTCTAAGGTGGCCAGAAAGGAGTGCTCATGTTAAGTTTAATTTACATGGAAACGTGATCACCAAGTTTTCGGAAAAGTAATTTTCTCATATTATGTAAATATTTTTTGCGACGGAAATGGTTTACAGTTTCGTTTTTAGCGTACCGAAATCTACAAAAAAAATGTTTTGTTGTATACGAACGTGCGACGGGCCTTCGGGGAAGAAAAGTTTGTAAACAAATATTGAAATATTGTAAATCGGAAGGCATCAACTCAGGGTGCATGAGTAAAAATAATTCCGCATTTACTGAAAAATTTTTTTTTAATTTAATAATAATTTCTGTGTTACTATTTTAACGATAAAAAAAGTGTATTATTGTCAGAATCGTTATGTTTCGTCATTTCAAAATGGTAAACCGGAAGAATATTCGCTAATCGGCTCGGATAAAATAGGAAATTTTGGGGGCATGGCACGATTGCAATCTGTCGGGTCCGACGAAAACTGGTTAATATGTTTAATTTTATTGTTTATTTAGCGAAGTCAATCAGTTTATATGTTCAATTTTGGGGGAGCCACGATTGCAATCTGTAGAGTCCGACCACAACCGGTTAATAAGTTTAATTTTGTCGTTTATTTTTAGCAACGGCAATCGGTTAATATGTTCAATATGGGGGGCACGATTTCAATCTGTAGAGTGCGACGACAACCGGTTAATTTTTTTGGGGCGGATCGAATTTCTTTCTATTTTTGTCTTTTTGCCGTGTTAACATTTAACTACAGCCTTATCGAATAATCCTAATACGCTCGTTTTTTACAAGTTCTCTACAAATGTCATATAATAATAACTTGCTTCCCATACATATTCGTCATGTATTCAGTGACAGCCCGCTGTTTACTCTGGTCTCTGACTCGCAATAGAATTCGTTGTTAATAATAATAATAATAATAATAATAATAATAATAATAATAATAATAATAATAATAATAATAATAATAATCTCTATATATAGTATTATGTCTGCAGAATTTTCCGTCTGAACCAAAGAACCATAGGTTTGTAACAACAGATGCCATGTGAAAATCTATTATGTCCACACTATTTGTCACTCTCTTGTTAAACTTTAGAACGGTATATTAGACACATTTAATTGTTACAATAAAATACTACATTATATCCTAGGAACGCCATTATCACAATCTCCCTAGCTTTGGAAGAGATTACTATTTTCCCCTGTAAATATAAAATGCTCATACCGCCACCAGTATACACCGGGAACATTATACATATACTTCAGCAAACCTGTGTAATGGCTAATAACTTCATACACAAACCAATAATTTGTCCCTTATGCAATTAAGGCAATTCTCATTGGCTGCGAGTTAACAAATAGCTTATTTGGGAATACACATCTTTTTTAAATAACCGAACAAGCTAGATCTTAACAAATATTGCCACTTTATCTACGCCCTGCAAGTATTCAAACCTAAAAGTAACCAATTGTTTTTCCTTCCTTTCCTAAATATTATATTTGGTTTATAACACTTTTTTTCTGCCTGAACAAACAATCATGTAATCCCTAGATTGGGGGTTTTACTGAAGAGCGAGTGAGAGACTATTGAAGCAAATATACACGGAGATAGAGAGATAGAAAGGGAGAGAGCGGAAGAGAGACAAATAAGAGTGTCATCATCATCGTAGCCTTGCTAAACTTTTGAACTCATTTTATTTATTATTCAAAGATAGTGCTAGGAAGAAGGGGCCTCGTCATCATCGAAGCGGTGCTAATTTTTGCACTCGTATTAATTGGTTCGCAAAGAGGAGAGAGGCAGAGAGTGAGAGACGAGCGTCGTCGTGATCGTAGCCGTGCTTAACCTTTGAACTCATGTTATTTGGTTAAGCAAATATACACGGAAATAGATGGATATATAGTGAGCCAGAGATAGATAGATAGATAGATAGAGAAAGAGAGAGAGAGAGAGAGAGAGAGAGAGAGAGAGAGAAAGGAGCGTCATCATCATCGTAGCCATACGAAATTTTGTACTCATTTTATTTTGATCGCAAAGTCATTCCCAATTCCCGATACGGTTTGAAGGCGTTATTTCGAAGGCTCATAACATCATTAGTTCACCGTAAGCCAGGCTACTAAAGTGTTTCCTTTTACGTCAACTCCTTTCCCTATGAGACTTACACGTTTGAGGATGTTACGCTCGAAGATGTACTCGATGCTTTAAACATTTTTTTATTAAGGGTTGTTAATTTTTTTTTTCTGAGGGCTTGCACGGTTAATAACTTATCACTCTACCCTTCCCTGTTTTGTCCAATATGTTCAGAAACTACAGTTAAGATATCTGCTGTTGAATGGGCTTGCCTGAATCCATATTGTTTGTCAGTCAGGAGTTTAGCAGCTGTTAGGTGCTGGACTAGGGCTTGATTTACTAAGAACTCAAATATTTTTGCGAAAAGCGGGAGGAGGCTAATGGGGCGATAATTTAATGGGTCAGTTCTTTCGCCAGAATTCTTGAAGACTGGTACGCCAGAAGCGGTTTTCCAGCAGTCCGGAAAGCAATATTCGTTAAGGCATTTATTGTAAAGTTTGGAGAGAACGGGAGCAACCTCGGCAGAACATTTTTTTAATAGCATAGCCGGGATGAGATCTGTTCCACATGCTTTTGAGGTGTCTAGGTTTTTTATAATAGCATGTACCTGAGAAGGGGTGATTTTCAAATCGTCGAGTGTAGCGTCTGTTCGCAAAGGAAAATCAGGGAGGGAGTGGTGTACCGGGTCCAGTGTGCAGTTTGAGGCGAACCGACTGGCAAGCAGATTAGCCTTGTCAGTTGTCGTGCAAGCAACATCATGATTGTTTGATAGTGGGGGAATAGTTGACTGCCCATTATTTACTACGCTGTTGTAGATTTTCCAAAAATCTCGGGTTCCTAATTTCTGTGCTTTGATGCGTTTTCTGGTGGTTTACTTCGTTTTAAGTAGTAGATGGTTCGAAGTATTTTGCCACCTAATCTCGAGTCTTGTCAAGAAAAATACCCGGACCAATACCCTGCTTACCATATTTATACGGATGAGTTGATCGTCACTGCAATCACCAATTTTTCTTTTTTGTTCATTTATAGTATTTGCATGTGGGAATCCTGAAAGCGATTATCAAAGTTACATTTTGGCATATTTATTGACAACTATCCATCCACTCACAAAATATGGTATCTATTACAAAAGCCGTTCTTAACATAGGGGGGTTGGTGATGTCCATTACGAAAGCCGTACTTAACACGAGGACGTTGGTGATTGGGCTACTACAACAAAGATAGCGATACTTGAATTTTATACGCGGAGAGCATGCTACTACCGAGCAACGCCTGGTAACGGGTCGTGCTAGTACTATAAAAAAACAGTAGCTATAAATACCGTTTTTGTTGGCTATTATTTAAATTATTGTTAACGTCGATCTCATTATGAAAAGTGTGTTGAAAAGATGACAATGATCATTGTTATATCTCAGTTCGGTAAATAGGGTGAGAAGGGGATGGTGGGGTCCCATTAAATCTCTGAAGGTGTCGTATATTTGACACACTCTGCCAATACAGCGCACCTATTAATTGCAATATCAAGACTAATATTGAATTCTTCTCTGAATGCAATTTAATGAGTAACAGAGGAAATCTTTACAAAAAGGTCAGAAGAAGAGCGACATTTTAACGAACAGACGAGTGATATTTAAAAGTGAAATAAAAATTAAGCCTTATTGTTAAGCCACAAATCTATATTGCACACACATAAATATGCATACAGAAATAAATACATACATATATGATACATATACATACAGAAATAAATACATACATATATAATACATGCACATACATATGTATTATATTATAAATAGCATGTATATATCTGTATAAATGTATTTATTATTTATATAATACATATACCTATTTATGTATATGTATAAGTGCATATACAGCTATACAAATATATATCTATATATATTATACATACATGTATATATGTATGCATACAGAAATAAATACACATATATATATTATATCATAAATACCACACACATATATATGTATATATATATTTATTATATATATATGTAATAAAAAATATGCATATTTATGTATATGTATGAGTGCATATACAGCTATACAAATATATATATATAATACATATATATACATATATATATATATATATATATATATATATATATATATATATGACTTCAAATGTAAACATGCAAGAGGATATAATTTACAATATATTTCATACGATTCCGTATTGCTCACAAGGATGCATAGACATTAATTGTATTAAATAAAGTATTATATATATATATATATATATATATATATATATACATATATAATATACCTAAATATTGCACACTTTTTATTCGTCTTTATAGAGACATTAATATGTTTAAGAGATTCATGGGTATGTTTCGTTAGCTAATTACTAGTCGCTAAATACTTCTTCGGGCTATATAACTTATACAATAACTGAGTCTCTTATGAAAATGTTTCAGTTATTTAGCGTCATGTTATTAAAAATTAAAAATAAAATAGAATTAAAAATCAAAATAAATGAGGGAAATTGTGCTTAATCCATCGGAAGATAATAAAATGTATTAAGGTGTAAAAAAATAAAGGTAAAAAGCAAAGGAGTAAAGAAACGGAGAGAATTACTAGGAGTTTAGGAAAATAAAAGTAAACATTAGACAATATATAATACTAGTTATACCCTGCTATGCGTTGCTTTGGTTCAGTGCGGTGTAATTGAAACATCTAAAAAAGAGAGAAAATGCATGTTTCTTATATTCTTAGTACAGCAATCAGTAATAATCCACTCCAAAAATTGGGCAAAAAAGACGAATTGAAAAAAATGGTGTTCTCATAGAATTTGATCCTAGGGAGTTTCCGTCAGTTATGGCTTGGACGACCAGCAATGACTTCATTAAGCTGAGCGTTGCTTAATCTAGTTTTCTTTTTATTAAAAAATTGAGTTTATAATTAGTATTTAGATGAAGGAGAAATTATCTTTTTTTTTCTTACATGTGTTGACAAGCAATAATTTGTAAATTTGGTGTTTTTTTCGATCTGCGCTATTTTAAAATATAAAAAAGTTAAATTTTGATTTAACGACCTCTTTTTTTTTAAATAAATTGTTATATGGAATTACAGAATAGTTACAGAACATCCTCCACTTTCTATAGTATTAATGGCCGAAAACAATAATGATAATATTCCAGTACAGTATCAAAATGCATATGGACTTTAAATTTTTTTCTGTTCTGTCACCTAACAATTTCTAGTTTTATTTAAAAAAACACATTCATATTTTCTGATATACAAACAGCTTCTGTTAAAAAAAAAACGTGTACTACGAATTTTGTTAAAAACCAGAAAGCAATTAACTTTAACCTAACACTTTACGGTAAAACAAAAAACATAATCGTCTAACGTACACAGAAATTGATACATATTGCAAAATAAGCGCCAGCTAAAATGTTGAACGCACGATCCCTGTTGTTTATGCAAGTAAAATTCAATTCGTGAGTTTGTTCTACTATACACATAAATTCGAAAAAGTTGAAAAAGCAAATATATAATTAATAAATGTTATCAAAGGAAAGATAAGTCACTTTTCTATTTAACTATATAAGTGTTCAGTGATTTAATTAGATGCTAAATGTGTATTCGTTTAAAAAATCACACAGTGTTTATCGATATATTTAAAAAAATAATCAAATTGTGGCGAAGTCACTTTTGAATACTTTAAGTTTGGGAAAATAAGTTGAAACTAAAAATTATACAAAATACTGTTACAAACCCATCAACATAGGCTGAAAATAATCGCCAACCTTTCTTCAGTTCTAGTCGCTGACATGAGAATTCCGCGCAACAGTTTAAAATAGGTGATATCTTCCTATGTCTTTTTAGTCATCCTCGTGTGGACGAATAAATTTCGCGTCTCCCGCTTTTGGGATTCGGCCAATCGGCGCTCTTCTAATGCTAGTGTTTGCGATTGTATAAAATAAACGAATATTGCGGAGAACAAACGATTTAGAAAAAACGTTTTTTTTATATTTTAGTATTTTTTTCGTTTTAAATATATACAACACACTTGGATTAGCTAAAAACTCTGTTGCAAAATGGGAAGGAAAACGGGTCTCTTGTTTTTTTAGTTCATCGAAAACGAACAAACCCCGAATTTAATATATATATATATATATATATATATATATATATATATATGTATATATATATATGTATATATATATATATATATATATATATATACTTAAAATATAAATACATATGTTATTATCAACATCTATATATATATAGTCTTTGAAGTCTTCCACCTTTAAAACTATACAAAAAAATTGTTTATCATTCGTTACTATATATATATATATATATATATATATATATATATATATATATATAATGTAATATAATTTTGACTTACCGGTATCCGTCAGATCAGTGAAGTTATGTAAACCCTCCCCCTGACTAGAGAAACAAACCTAGAAACGGAGATCAAGCCTTTATGTGCTTTAGACAAAACTATAAACATAACATTAGCTACTTTTATTTTCTCTACTGCTCTCCCTCGACCCAGGACTGTACCATAATAAACAAAGTCTCTGACAGCATAGACACAACACTCTACCTCGACACTAGCGCACAAGTACATGTATTTGGTGACTTTAATGTTCACCACAAAAACTGGCTTGGATTCTCTACTCACACAGATGCAGTGGGCAGCTCAAAACATAGTTTCGCTATATCTCACTCCCTATCACAAATGGTTATGTTTCCAACCCGTTTCCCGGACCAGCAAGAACAACACACATCACTTCTAGATCTGTTTCTGACTACAGTTCCCGTGAATTGTATAACAAATGCTGGCAGCCCACTTGGGAACGCTGACCATGCAGTGATAATGGTAGAAATCGCCCGAAACTCTAGACCCAAAACTGAAGAGCCAGTGCTCAAAACAACGAGATATTATAAAAAGGCTGCCTGGGAAGCCATCAGAGATCTTATCAGAGATGCCCTATGGGGAAATATTTTTTCTCTTCCTGCTGAACAGTGCGCAAATGAGACTGAATTGTTCAAAATAGCAATTGAAGCACATTTTCCAATTCGGAAATTTTATAGCAAGCCCAACCTTCCCCAATGGTTTACTTCGACTTGCGCAACGGCCATTGCTCAAAGGAAGCATGCATACCGAAGATTTAACCGACAGAAGTCCCGTTTAAACAAACAGAAGTATATAGAAGCTAGAAGTAACGTTAAGAAAGAAATAGCGACAGCAAAGAGAGAATTTACTGAAACCAACAGTGTAGTAAATAACGGGCAATAAAGAACCTTCCCCCATTAACCAACAATCACGAGGTTGTTTGCTCAGCAACCGACAAGGATAATATGCTTGCCAGCCGGTTTGCCTCAAACTCCAACCACCCCCTGCCTGACTTTCGTTTGCGGACAGACGCCACGCTAGACGATCTAAAAAGTTGCTGCCCCTGATATTAGCCCACTACACCAAAGTGGCAATGTGCCTTGTTTGGGGTGAAAATTTAATTAATAAAAAACAACAACAACAAAAAAAAAACATAAAGCCTGGTTAGTACAAAATGGGTATCGATTTGAGGATTCCAGGTACACATTGTCTTTTGAGACATAAGGGATGCATCAGTCTATATGTTCAAATATGTGTAAATACGTATAAATAAACATAGATATGGATACATGAAAAGCGATATACATAAACAACGATACATATATAAACATGCATACACATACATATATAAAATATACCTAATAGAAAATGGATGTTTTATATATATATATATATATATATATATATATATATATATGTATATGCATATATATATATATATATATATATATATATATATACACATATATATATATAATAGGACAACAAGGGTATGAAATGAAGACACACAACTATATATTGGTAGATATAAAATGGATCATTTATTTAATAATGGAATACAGGCAAAATTCTATCCCGCAAATTTTGCCTGTATTCCATTGTTAAATAAATGATCCATTCTATATAGTATGGTATATCTTCTTGTCCTATTGTATAATCTCCAATAATTATTGTTGAGTTTGGCATTATCCGAATAAGTCTCCTTTGTGGAATTGAACTTCCTCTTTTCCTTTTACATTTATATATATATATATATATATATATATATATATATATATATATATATATATATATATATATATATATATATATAGTGCCACGCAAAAATATTGGATACATTACATTTTTCTTCATAACTTAAATTAGGGTTGAAGATTTCATCTAAAATTTGGTCACTATCCTCTTACTATTTTGTCATTTCCTATTCCTATTCTAAATTATATTTGGTGTAGTAATTACAAAATCAAAGTTTGGAAAGTTTATATTAAAGAAAAATATAAATCAACAAACACAAAAGTAGTGGATACACTTTAAAAAAAATTATATTCTGAAATAAATTTAAATGCCTTTTTCTTAGCGTGTTGCAATAACGCAAACGAATTATCACTGACCAATCAGAGAGCTTTATATTAAAATAATTTTATAAAATTCTTCCAGTTTGGGCTCACTCCTTCAAAGTCAACCAGTTTATTTATAAAAAATCCTAAAACTAAAGAGTTGCAAATAGACATTCGTCAAAAAATCATTGATAAGCACAAAGAAAGAAAAGTGTTTCAATAATATCAAGGGAACTTAATCTACCACTTAGTACAGTTGGAAACGTTATTAGAAAGTTTAAAAACCCTGGTGAAGCTGTTGCAAACCTTTCAAGATGTGGTCGGCCAAGGAAATTAAACGAAAAAAAAATCAAGCAGAAAGATCCAACCATCTTTTCTTACTTGTGGTGGAATTCAGACAGACCTCAGAGAAGCTGGGATTAATGTGAACAAGGATACACTCTATAGAGTTCTAAATAGTGCAGTTTTGTATCAAGGCCCTGAAGAAAATTTCCATTATTGGAGCTTAAACATGTCAAATCACGTTTGAATTATGTTAAAACATATAGAGAACAATCCCAAGAATTTTGGAACAAGGTAATCTGGTCAGACGAAACGAGAATGGAAATTTGTGGAAGAAATACAGCAACACATGTATGGCGGAAAAATGGCACCGCCTATAACAAAACGAATATCATTCCTACAGTAAAGTTTGGCGGTGGTTCAATTATAGTATGGGTTTTTTTTCATCCCAAGGTACTCGTGAACTTGAAATCATCAATGGTATAATGAATGGACGTATGTACAGGAAGATGTTGAAGAAAACCCTCCAGACATCTGCTGTTTTGTTGGGACATAACATCTATTTCGTGTTTCAGCAGGACAATTATCGCAAGCATAAGAATGGCTTAGAAATAATTGATGTTCTTATTTGGCTCAGTCAGTCTCCAGACCTAAACCCAATTGAACATTTGTGGAAAATATTGCAGATTAATGTTCACAAGAGGAACCCACAAAATATTCAACAACTAGAACAGTTCTGCAAAGAAGAATGGCGCAAAATACCTGCATATCTTTGCAAAAACATGTGTGCAACTATAGAAAACGGTTGGAAGCTGTTGAATGCAATAAAGGCTATGCAACCAAATATAATTTTCCTTATTTTATTTATATTTTTTCTTTAATATAAACTATCTGAACTTTAATTTTGTAATTATTACCCCAAATATAAGTTAGAATAGTAATAGAAATATACTGCCCAAAGTTTAGGTAATATTTCGAACCTTAATTAAAGTTATGAAGCAAAATGTAATGGATCCAATACCTTTGCGGGACACTATATATATATATATATATATATATATATATATATATATATATATATATATATATATATATATATATATATATATATATGTGGGGGGTGTATGTGTATGTGTATGTGTCTGTGTGAAAGAATGAAATAATAAAATAATAAAATAACGAGCGACATAGTCAAAACAAGTATAAATAATGTAGGATATATGCATTCATATAATTACACGTAAAGATAAGAAGCCGTAAAAACTATATATATATTTATATATATATATATATATAAATACATATATATATATAATTATATGTGTGTATACATATATATAGTGATATATTTCAATATCTACATGAGTTTACTGACTCGTGCCCTACACAATCTAGAATTGATGAAACACTTTTATTCTCATGCTACGCGCATGGACATGCGTGTAATCATACAAAAACCGACATAATTATTGATGTGACTTTATAAAATTTACTTATATTTTCCATTTTAAAATGCATATAAAATATTCTTCATTATTTACGTGTTACGTTTCATTATTGGATAGTTTACCCAATTACTTTAATTTGTATCTAATTTATTAAACAACTTATTTCTCATTTAGTTTCGATCCACCAGCTTTGTTCCTCCATTTTATCTATTTTTAAAGCCTGTTCATCATTTACACCGTACATACCAAGCCCGTATCAATTACAAGTAATAAATGAAAAAAAGATATAAAGATTAGGATGAAAAATATCAGTAAATACAAACATTTTTTTGTGATTCATTTTAATTAAAATTTCTTTGCTTCTAAACGATCTTTTTATTAATTTATTTGCTAAATATAGGAATAATTACTAGTTGCACACTAGCTAACACATGAGTTCAGGAATCGTCTTTCTAATAATTCCTTGTTGTAAATGTTTTTGGTTAAGAAATATTGAAATTTATTGGAGTTTTTTTATGGACTAAGAATTATTCTTGCATTTTAATTATTCTGTTTTGTATATAACGTTTTCGATTATCTCAAAACCTGTTAACATTAAAGTAAACTCTATCTTATTAACTTCAGATATGTGTATACACTGAAACGCACAAAGGCATATATATATATATATATATATATATATATATATATATATATATATATATATATAATTATATATAATTATTCATATGAGTATCAAAAAACGGTCCTATTTATTGGGTTTGAAACCGGAGGTATTAATGACTTTTCTCATCTAAAATCTTTCTGTAAACAAAATATAAAAATATAAATTTTGCTCTGATTTTCAGATTTTCATGATAATTGATCACTCTGCAGAATTTTCCTCCAAAAAACTATCTATCTATCTATCTATCTATCTATATATATATATATATATATATATATATATATATATATATATATATACATATATATATAAGTGAAAGTGTCTGTGTATCTGCGTATCTGTGTATCTCTGTCTCTGTATACATCTCCCTACGCAATAACTTTATCAATTTTTATTTTACAGACTCCAAATTTGATATTTTGTATGTACCTATGTCTGTTTGCATGTCTGCCTTAAACTTTCCATAGAAGCGACGGATTTTACCATGATCAGTATCGTTTTAAAGTTCGACATTTCATACGATAAAAATCGAACGATTGGCTAAAAACATTAATATCTTCCCCTTCAACTAGGCACTTTTCTACAGGGAAGGGTCAATTATTAGCCGGTATTTTTGAAAGTTTTCCTCTCTTTTAGATTGTCTAGCCTTACTTTTAAAAAATACCGCTTCCGATATGGCGGTGGTCGTGACAGCATAAACGTTATGTTTTACCCCCTTCTTTTCCTCATTTACGGTACGGGTTCGATCCTCGCCTTCCTACTACCACTTTTTTTTTTTTGCTCAACATACACATCTCAACGCCCGGACAACACCGGGCTGAAATGCTAGTATATATATATATATATATATATATATATATATATATATATATATATATATATATACATCAAAGTGAACGTGTCTGTGTGTGCATTTCCCTACGCAATAACTCTGTCAATTTTCAGTCTATAGACTCGAAATTTAATGTAATGGGTACTGACATTTGGGAAAATCTATGTGATAGGTTTTCGGCCAGAAATGTGACTGTTAATTTGACCTTTGAGAACTCTGCGAAAGTCCTCCGACAATTTGGGGGTTAAACACTTGAAATTTTAGATATAAGTTGCTGTGACATGGACCTAACTTAATAACTCGATTTGAGCCCAAAACAATAAATTTTAAGGGGTCATAATAGGGGGCAAAGTTTAATGAAATATACCTTTTTTTTTGTTTGTTCAGCATACTCCTCCAAACACCCGGGAAACGCCGGGCTGAAATGCTATTATATCTATAAACGTGAACGTGTATGTGTGTCTGTGTGTGTACATTTCCCTACGCAATAACTCTGTTATTTTTTAGTCTACAGACTCAAAATTTGATATAAGGGTACTGAGATTTGGAAAAATCTATCTGATCGGTTTTCGGCCAGAAATTTCGCTGTCAAGGGGTCAAAGTTCAACGATTTGACCTTGAGAACTCTACCAAAGTCCTCGGACAATTTTCGGTCTACACACTTGAAATTTTAGATATAGGTTCCTTGGACATGGATCTAACTTAATAACTTAATTTGAGCCACAAACAATAAATATTAAGGGGTCATAATAGGGGTCAACGTTTAAAAAATGTTGTTATTTTTGCTCAGCATACACCTCCAAACAATCGGGCAACGCCGGGCACCCACGCTAGTATATATATATATATATATATATATATATATATATATATATATATATATATAAACTTAGATCCGGTTTTCCTGAGTAAAATAAAACAGCACAACAATATAAACACAGTCGTCAAAAATAAGTGAAATATTATAACACCATCTTTCAATTCACGGTGTACTTTCTGGAGATTTTATAAATCGATTTCATGCATTCGTGTAAATTTGTATAAGATTTCAACTCACATTTACAAATGGCAAAAGGATAGTAACCCCGAAGTTTTCAATCTACTCTAATTCATCAGAGCAAATATTTACAGTTTTAACTCATCGTAAATATTTAATTTATTAACTAGCGGAACCTGTGGAAATTCCACAGGGGACTCATTCGCATGTAATATATTAATGTTGCAATTCTGTAGATGTTCAGTGTAAATGGAAACGCTCGGATATTATTGTAGCTTTTTTTGTTAAAACTGCAAAAATACTTATCTAAGTAAGCGCGAAAGCTCGTCAAAGTCCAGTGGTAAAGTACGCTTAAATATGATATTTTAATTCTTGCAGATTTCGTATACGTTATTATAGAGTTCATGGTCTATCGATTTTTTTAAGTTGCGATTTCAAAATATATATATATATATATATATATCCATATGTCTTGGTGCATTAGCGTGAATCGAAACCGAAATAAAAATTCACGAAAAAACTATGTACATATATATAACTTGAGTTCCTTCAGCTATAATCGAAACCGAAACCAAAACTTATGAAGAATTCTTGATAAAAGTACTTATAAAAATAATTATATTACTGGGGTGCCGTCAGTTATAATCGAAACCGAAACCACAACTTTTGAAAGAATATTGATAAAAGTATTCATAAACAAATAGATGAGAAGTGCCATCAGCTATAATCGAAACCGAAACCAAAACTTATGAATAATTCTTGGTAAAATTATTTATGACAATATATGGAAGTACATAAAAATTAACCGACCCGGATGTAAGCGTGACACAAAAAATAACACACACGCTATCGCATTAATATATAGATAATTACATAGTATTAACTTTCGCATTTCATAGGTAAATAATAACCACAACAGCCCTTTTCACTCCTACTTCTAACGACTATGACATTGATTATTCAGTTAAAAATCTTTATAATTGGAGTTTATCAAACAGTACAAAATACGTCGCAAGTCAATTAACATGGCGTGTATCCAAATTCCTTCGTTCCGAAATAACGAATCTCATCAGACGGAAAGTACTTTTACATATTCTTCACCTTTAACTGATTAATTATTAAACTTTTCTTTCAAAATACGCTTTCGTTATATACATAAATTGTACTTTCATAAATACGGATATTTAAAAGCTAACAAAACCTTCGACAAAGACAGGGCGTTAGAGCTTCTTCTCCTCCTTTTTCTTATTAGTGACCGCAACAATTACTTCTATCACTATTAATATTATTTTTCTTTATGGCATAGCATCCCAACCCAGCTGTGCGCGGCTTGATTCCATGTCAAATCAATTTAAGCATTGCTTTTCTTTTTTATTAGAAAAGTAATACACATATGTTGCTATTATGCACATTTTTAAGCGTTAACTAACGTGCTTTTTAAGATTTATGTTTATTAGTGTAGCTTTATTTGTAAAACTTTACTATCTATTCATAAATTCACCATAACATATTCCAGTGTAAAAAGAATTTCCTATTCATTGAAAGACGCCAGAAGCAATGGTTGATGGAAGGATTATAACATTTCTTTTTAAACATTTTTATTCATTACTCCCTGTATACGGGAGTCATGCACATTTTAGTGTTGGTGGTGGGGGGGCGTATTCACATCTTTAAACGTTAACGCAACTATTTTTTACGTGTTATAAATATTTTTTTCATTCCTGGCACAGACTATTCCATAGGCTCTGCGAGATTCGATTCCTGATCATTACCAAATACTTCACCAAAAAACAAACAAAATTATTTCAGTTGAGAAGGGTGTGTTCTTATTACAAAAACACTAGAGCCAGCGAACACTTAATTACAGTACATACACACGCACACACTCACCCATACAAACAGGTCTATACTCCTATAAATTTGTTTCTTTTTTGTGTGTGTATTTATATTCATATAAAAAGCCTATTCTTCTGTTTATTTCAACAGAAAATACAACATTCTTAAATACTGGTCATGGAATTGCATTCACGTCTAGCGAATTTAGATATACTTACAAACATTCAGTTTAATTGATTCCTTAATTAGTTTTTGGGTTTCTTATAGGATGATAATATTTAGTTAACTATTACGTGTAATTATATTAATGCATATATTCTACATTATTTATACTTTCGTAATATTTTCGTAAACATTTTATAGTAAGCAGAAACCCCTTCCCTATATATTTATGTATACCCATATGTCTTTGTTTAAACAAATATTTGCCTACCAAACTCATCCTAGAGTTTTTGGTCTACATAATGAAACTTTATATATAAATATTTGAACGCATGCGAAACTTTATATTTGGGTTTTAACTCGGGAAAAACGGTACAAAATGTGAAAATTTTTGAAAAATGAAATTTGGCAGGTGAAGGTCGAACCGCGGCATTTCGACAATGTATGACTAACGTAGTAGCTATTGTTTCATGTTTTAATTGTTAGGTTTGCAGTTAACATGTCTCCATAGCTCAGTCATTAACGGCAGAGGCAAAAATAAATCGTAAACTAAACATTTTTGTTTAGATTCTCGGTGGTGGCGCAGGAGTTATTATTTAAATTTTTTTAAAAATACTTACTATATAATAATAAAGACAAAATCTAAAAAAAATCTCATATTTAAGCGTACTTTACGACCGGGAAATGCTGGGCACCCGGCTAGTATATATATATATATATATATATATATATATATATATATATATATATATATATATATATATATATATTTATATGTATATGTATATATATATATATAACCTACTTAATTTAATCCCATAAATTAATATATATATATATATATATATATATATATATATATATATATATATATATATATATATATATATATACGAAAGTATAATTTTATGCGTAAACTTTAAGTATTTATTTTAACAGTGCTCAATACGTAGGTAGAGCTAGGTAGCAAGTTATAAAAATATATATGACAATTAAGCTACACAGAATATTCCGCGTCTCATCCACGCTATGATTCGTCAGCGCTGACGAATCCTAGCCTGGAGGGAACGCGGAATATTCTGTGTAGCTTAATTGCCATATATATTTTTATAACTTACTATAAATATATATAAATAATATATATATATATATATATATATATATATATATATATATATAATTTTGATTTTGCATCAGGAATTGCCAATCGAATAGTTGGCATCGGTTACTGTCGAATTTCCTGTTGTAATTACGCAAAGTAGACACCGCAATTTTGTGTTTACGAACAATAATTTCCATCGCTTTTACAAAATTAAAGTAAGCGAGAAAATGCGTTTCCAACAACATCAAACTTTAAACTATAAAACAAAAAGCAAAAAAGCAATCGTCATCCAAATATATCGAATCACTTAAGCGTCATTAATTGCTTTGAAAATTAATGATTTAATTGTATTTTAATTAAGAAGAAAGCCGACACTATCCAATAGAGAGAAGAATTATTTTGATGGAAAAGAGTTTATTCAAAAAAACTCTAATTACATTTCAGTTGGAAAACAATTAGATTCTTTTAGATGAAGGTGCCAATGAAAACAAGACATATTACCTTAAATTAAATTGCGTATATATATATAAATAATAGGTTGTGTGGAAGGTAATTACCTTTCACTAGAGCGTATATCAAAACATACATAAATTAACTTTATTTAAATATTATGATGATAAAAGTGTCGAGGACTGTTTTTTTATATTTCATATATAATTATAGTTATGATGACAGAGAGTTAAGCAGGTTTGATCTTGGTGTAACTTGAATGAGTGACAATTTAATAATATGGAAAGATTTAGGAATATAGGTATAGCTGTCAGTCATACATGAAATACAGTCGGGACGTACATAAAACGCCTAATAAAACTCGAGATTACAATTCAGGAATGCAGGATAATTATATATTATAGAAGTAGTTGTATGTAAAACACCTTTATAGACGAGGGGGAATAACAATTTGTAAATCCAAGTGCCGGTTTGATTGGTACCGACTAGATATATAATAGCATTTGCAGATAATTTTTACATTTTCAAATTCAGAGGTAATTTAACATTTGTAACATAGTGAACATGAGTGCATGGGAAAGTGTGGGCAGCGGCGAGGGATGACTGGCCGCGATGAGATTAGCAGTGGTGACAGCAATAGTGGAAAACGTTCGCATATGCAAATAAGGAAGTGTACACGAGAAAAATAAAACAAAGACAAAAATAGAAAAAAGACAGCAAGTGCTCGGCAGAAACAAAGTGGGCGTCGAGGAGAATGGACGTGTAAAGACGGAAGTTAGAGATACTAGCTACGGCCGGCGTGAGGTCGGAGAGTAAAAGTGTATATGGGCGAGGTGGATGATAGCGAAAGACTTTTAAATGGTGTCGAAACAATGATAACGGCAATAAAAAAAAATTAGTTGAAAAATAAAAGTGTGCTTATCTGGATAGTTGTTTACTTCTATTCCTGTTTTATTTATTTGTCAGAAAGTACGCCTACGTTACACATTGCCTCTTTGATTTTAATCTGGAATGTGTTTTTTGTTATGGTTTTCTCCTACTTAGTTTTAATGAAATTATGAATGATCAGGGACGCAATTAACATATATGGCATGAGTAATTAAATCAGAGATGAATAAACATTTTAATCACCAAAAATATCAAGTTTCGATGCAACTATTTTAAATATCTTGCAGTTTATTTGATTCGATATCAACTACACGTAATAGTTTTTTTCCATCTAAATTTGTATGTGTTCATGAAAACATTGTGAAAAAAACTATATCTGTACACAATGGTGGTTCACGAAAGTATAGTCTTTATTCATGTTTCCAGCGACATTATTACAAGTTATACAGGAATATGTAAGAAGGTCAAATGTTGTGAGTTTAGTTAATACTTTCAACCAACTTTATGAAGAAAATTTCTCGATTTTTATTTAACGCTTTCTCGTTCTCAAAAACAATGTGTTTGAATGATATGAAAACAATGTGCTTTAATATATGATAACAACGTTTTCATACACTTTCACAATCAGAATGTTTCGGATGTGATATTATATTAATCCACGAATTAATTATTCAATCTAATACTCTCTATCGTTTGTTCAACTACTATATAAAAAAAACAAATACATCTTTTTACTATTATATAAAACATATATATAAAATATATGTTATGATCGATAGGATATAGACTCTCTCGTCCATTTCGACGTTTACGGGTTTTCCACAACAACTAAGTTTTTCGGAAATCCATACAGCTCATTTGTTTACAGTGGTGAATGTTTTTTGTAGTATTATTAGTATTATTACTAATTCTTGTCAGTGCATGGTAACTGCCACAATACGGAGCATACACAAGACCACAGAATTTTATATTAAAGTTTTCCTTCTCCTACATACGTATCTTAATGAAGACTGAATAATTGCGCCTCGAGATTCCAACCAATTTCCTACAAATCGGCGCGCTTCATACACTGCCTAGCATACCCAAATAGTCACGCATCTGTTACTGGCCAGGTAAATCGATGCTTAACAACGGGAATCGGTGTGTCAAAGTGTTTTGCTGTGTATATATAAATATATATATATGTACATATACACACACACACACACACACACACACACACATATATATATATATATATATATATATATATATATATATATATATATATATATGACAGAAAATAAAGCAGGCTCTGTTAGATGTGGCTTCTTTTTTTTTCTTTTTTTTAATTATTCAAATCGTCTATTAAGTAAAGTATTTCGATTTAATAAACGTATATAAGTTCCGTGGGGGATTTGTTCCATTTGTCTTTCTCTTTTTTGTGATTAATTTGGATTTGATTATTTAAATCATTGTCAAGTTGGGCTAATTTGGTGTGTTTACGACGGTGTGTTTACGGGTTTAAACAGCTACTTATTTACTTTTAAACGAATTTACATACTAGTGAGATGATCACGTGTTCAGGCCAAGCAAAATTGAAAACTATGATCGTTTGCCTGTTAACATGTTCTTGGTGTTACCTACTAAGAGGGACAATTTTACATTTTATCAATGTTTTTTTAATAAATACTAGTAGATATCTAGTGTAAATGCAAATAGTTTCAAGAAATTTACATCATGTATTTGTAAAGTGTCGGCAAGACGACGTATATTTGGAACACACTCGTTGCCGGGGATGTCCTGTTTAGGTAGCCCGCTCTCGCCTCTCATGCAAACGGATGAGTCTATTTCTATGGGCGTGTGACACCAAAGCCACTTAAGTGTTGTAACAGGGCGTCTTAGCTTCCATTCCATCTCTACAGTATTATTATTGATTTGTTTACGAAAATAAGAAATAGTAAAATTGTAAAATTTCATACAAATGTATATTATTCGTCGGAGAGTGTCCCTGGATAAGTTTTATACCGGAATGCGTCTGATAATGACGGGGGATCGATAATCGAAATAAACTTTAAAGATGGAACAATTTGATTTTGACCAAAGTTACAACTTTTTTACAGTTTAACATTACAAGTGCATTTGAGAACTTTTATCACCACACAAGCAATATGTACAGCGTATAAAATCAACAGTAGGTTCTTTGATATGCAGGGCTCCGTTCAGAGTGTATGCTTCTGTTTAGAAGACAATTGAAGTGGTGAGCCCCCACCGTGCGGGATTTGGGGAGTGTGGAGCCACCTTTTAATTGTCATTGCTCCCAGGTCCACTCTGACCCGGAGTTGTAGTACCTGCTAGGGACCCAACCCTACTTGATGTTTGCATTTTAAACTATAAATCAAACCATTATGTAGAATTTTTTTAATAAAATCAATAGTAGGTTCTCCACAGTGCAATGTAGAACACAATGTATTTTGGAATACACCACTGCTGGAAGGATGTGAAGCGTCATCTGGCGCACTGCGATGAGCCCCTAACTAGAGCAGGCAATCAATTGATTTGATTTAAAAATTGGTGATTTCACCGATTTCGATGATAATAAAAATGTGTGGAACATTCGTTGATTATCATTCAGTTCCGGGCAACGGCGCGTCTCCCTGCTAGTATTATATTAATTTGAAGGTGAACATAATTTGATAGATACTTCGGAAGCCGCTGCATAACAAAACTTATTGTATTCTTTCAAAACGAAAATATTTACTTAAACATGCTATTAATAATTTCTTCTTACTGCTTTCTGGTTTGTTGTACAGTGTATTACTCCTTTAAATGATTTGATGCCGACACAAAACACGTATTTTAAACCTTTAATTTTCTGTGAGTAGATGAACCATAATAACTATATAACATAAGGTAAGGAAATGAGGCGGTTAATGCCTTCCTGAACACAACGAAATAAAAAAAGAGAGGTAGAAAGAGCCAGTGAAAGGCCGACGGGCAGATAGAAAAGGAGATAAGGTGATAGAGTATGTAGAGGGCAAATTTTATCATTTCTGCAATGTTCTTTCCTTCAAAAGGCGGACATTTTAAGTTGTGCCGAGTATTTCTGTAGCCATTGTATTTTCGTTTTCTGTGTCAAAAGGTCAACTAAGATCGTGACTCATAAAAGATGAAAAAAATTAATTCTAAAGATGCGCCCATACATTCCCTATCGTTAAAAAAGAAAACATGATTTGAAACTTATGCGTGACAAACGGGCGCAAATTATGTTTCAAATTCTGCTGTAACAGACCGACAGATGCTATTTCGCATTTGGGCGTGACCGGCGGACGGTGATGCTATTTCAAAAAGAAGCACAAGATACTGACGAAAATATTATTTTAAGCAAGCGTGAGAGAGGACGAATAATCTACTTTCAGTGTAATCATGACCGACCGAGAAAAATACTATTGGAACTTTAATGTGAAACACAAAACACTATTTAAAACATACATATAGCCGTGAAAGGAAAAATGTATTCAAATCTAATCGAAACAGACAAATGTAAATGTATTTTAAATTGAAACTGGAGTAATTGTAGCAATCGCATTTCAAACTTATGCATGATAGGTAGCAGCAATGTTATTTCAAAATTATACGTGCCAGACTACGCCAATGATATTTCAAACTTAAGCATGGCATAGTGCAGCAATACAACTGCAAACATAAACTTAACAATAGTGACAAATCTATTTCAAATATACAGGCTCTCGAAAAAAGTTATTTAAAACTTAAAAAAATGTTAATTTGTCCTCCAACAAAGGGAGGAATCGAACCTAGTAATTCACTCTCGTCCGTTCATCTGTTGGTGTGTTCACATTTCCACAATAACCACGCCTTCGTGTTTTTTTTTTTTTTTTTTTTTTTGTAATTAGCGCACACATTAGTCATGGTGAACGTACATTTTTGCCAGAACAGATTTTCCGGCATAAATCTACTTGCCCCCTTAGGTAGCTATAATGTTACGAGAGGGTAAAATTGCCCCCAAATCGTTCATCTGTTCGTTTGTTCGGGAATTTTTCAGTAAGCACACTTTAGAATTTTTGAAATTTCGCACAAGGTCCTATTAGATGTTTTACTCGTTGAGGGGGGAGCCGCATACTCGATTTGTTTCAATATTATTACTTGTGATTGACGACACTGCTATTTCAAACTAAAGCATAACAAAGTAATCAAATAAGGGCCTCAACCTTACACGCGACAGAATAATAGATGGATAAAGGTTCAAATTGTATCAATCTGTGTGTTTAGCGATTACAGTCACATTTAAAATCGAAACGAACAATCAGGCCGACGGACTGAGCCTATTATATCAACGCGAGACCGTTTGTAATCACCCCAAATGAAAAGTATAAAAATAATAATAAAAACACGGAAAAAGAGAAAGAAAGTATGAAAAACATTCTTTGCGTCAGATATAAAATATCCTCTTGTAGTTCTCCTCTAACAATCATTACTGCCCCCTACTGCACAGCAAAACGGCTTTCTCCACCTCTCCCAACGACCCAGGCGTTCTCACTCCGGACGCTGACTTTTCGCCTCCTAACATAACCTCACCTTCAATCTGTCCGTCTTCTTTCTCGAGCCCTGTTCAATGCACAGTGAATGATTTCAATTAGCCTGCCTGAGTAGTAGCATGAATTTGTCCAAGCAGCAATGGTAGGTCATAGAGGAAGACGTGACTCGACTACAAAAGACTTGAAGGCAAAAAATGTTCAATCTTTAAAAAGAGTAAGTGGTTCTACCTTTCCAGGAATCACCTTCTGCGAGGAACCACTTAACCGCGGACTGCAGGCCACACATAAAAAAGGCTTCCTACCAATTTCTTTTTTTTTCAGATTGGGACGGCGGATATTTTTATTTGCCCCTTCACCAATTCACATTCCGGTGTAATGATGCCCATTAGAAGGGGGCAAGTCAGAATCATTTTTACTTACTTAGTCAATACAACATTCAAAATAGATACTGTTACTTTTGGTAAAGATATTCTGCAAAAGAGATAAACATGCCTGGATTTGATTGTAAATCATTTCTTTTTTATTTGTGCATGTGGTGGTCTTCGATTATGATGATACGTGTTTTGTTAAAGTGACTCGTTGTACAGTTCTTTTTATAGATGAACCTTTTTATTATAAAGAGTGATTTAAGATACTGTGCGTATGTAGACTAAAATAACGACATATGGATTTCGTCACTTTATCAGTTATTTATTAGTTACTAGCGAAGCTACCCAGCATTGGCAGGAAGTAAAATATGGCATTAAAATATCTATCTCTATCTCTCTCTATCCGTCTATTTGCTTTTCTCTCTTTCTCCAAACCATTTTCTTTACCGACCAGCTCATTTCATTCTAAATGAACGCACACATACAGGCAGACAATTTCTTATTTCTATATAAAGGAATGAATCTGCATTTCCGTTCCAAATTAGCATATAAAATTGCTGAGAAAACGCCCCTGGCGTAATCCTGTTTAATATACCCTCAAGTGAGTAATGTATTAACCGATAAATAATATATTAACTTTGTAGTTGGTTGTTTTGTAGGTTTTACCTTTTAGCTTAAAATACACGGACACACAAAGAAAACGGTTCATTTTACAATGACCGACAGATTATGATCATGGCTGACCAAGATCAAGGTTTGATAATCAATGCTTTTAAAAAGATGAGTTGTCCAAGTAATAAAAGCAATTTAAGATTCTGCTAGTGGGATAGTGTGGGCTAACAGACACCCAGCTGTATTTTACTGCTGCCGGACGGCAACTATACAAAAGGACATAACGATCCGTGTAAATCTCTCCACTCCAAACTATGTAAAAAGCTGAATATCTAATGCAGCAGCAACTTTTGAACACATATCACAGAAAGAACAGTAGACAATGTCATTCACCATCCACAGAGATTATGAAATTCCTACAGTCATGTATTCAGAAATAGTGATAAGACACAAGATGAAGAAAGATGGCAGCAACAAAATTTGGTAATGATGCTTTAACAGATCTGAGAGAGATGATATGAAAAGAAACTGTAGTCTTAAGAAGATATTAATCATCTCAGTAATTAGAAGTGCGATCAGACTCATGAGAAGGAATTTCAAAAATTACATGACGATTATACGCAGTGAAAGAGAATACAAACAATTGCGAACAAACAAACGGTCGCAATAAAACGAAAGATCTCTTCGTCAGAGTGATTGACTGGCATCAGACAGAATACTGCATCTCCAGCAAAAAAACACAAAATAATATGAAAATTATAACAACTGCCTTTTATATAATAGAAGCTAATCAGAAAATATTTTTATTTAAAAATAATATTGTTACTTAAGTTCGAATCTGTGTTTACGTTATTATTTAGCGAACGCTTTTACTTAGTCTTACAAGACACAGTCTCCCCCCTCTCTCTATCTCTTTCTCTCTATGTCCTGAATATGATCTTAAACTATATCCAGTGGTGAGGCCACAGTCTGCGGGCTTTGAGGAGTGTGGAGCCACCCTTTAATTGCCATTGCTCCCAGGTTCACTCTGACTCGGAGTGGTAGTACCTGCTAGGGTCCCAACTATGGGTTAAATAGAATCCGACTTGAAAACAACAAATATATTCAATTAAAAAAAAATCTTCAAAATCTTTGCATTCGGCATTAAATAACCTGAAAAGGGTTGATATGCCGAAAAAAAACCAACCAACCAACCAACTCTTTCTCTCTCTCTCTCTCTCTCTCTCTCTCTCTCTCTCTCTCTCTATATATATATATATATATATATATATATATATATATATATATATAATATACATATATTATATATATATATATATATATGTACATATACAGAAACGGTGTGTGTATGAGAAAGGAATTAACACGCGAACACAAGATGACTTATATATATATATATATATATATATATATATATATATATATATATATATATATATATATATTAAGGTCAGCCATTTAATTGAAACATACTCGATTTGTATATACCAATAGTAATCGATAAACACAATCATTCTCATCAATAATATTTGCTATAATGACAAAAATGTTTATATATATATATGAATTTTGTAAATTTGGAAGAAACCTGAGCTGAATTAAGAATGTATTTTTTCCACGGTGATCACCACCTATCAAGGCCCGGAAGCCACTCAGGGATAAGAGTTATTCAGGTTCCAGAGCATATATGGTGCAATATAATTATTCTCCAAGTTCCAAACTTCAAATCCATTCAGTTTGTCTTTTATTACTTTTCAGAAGGTATCCATTAAAATATTGTGTCTTATTTCAACTAACGTCTTTGGCAACTTTATCGTGTTTATGCATTTACATACTAGAGGATTTTGTGATTTCATTTTCCAATATAAACTCCGAATTCTATTTCAACTGTTTCTCTGAGTGTCCTAAGCGAAACTGTAGGGTTACACGTCTCCTCCCTACAAAATCATGTGTGTTAAGTATTTTTTTCCGGACAAAGTACCCGCATTAATGCATCATGTGATCTATTGCTAAGTCTTTTTGTCGACAAAGCTAAATTTACTGTATTCCGTTTTTTTTGGGGGGGAGGGTTACATAATAGCATTAAGTTGTGCCTCTGTTTGTAGTGATTCCCTTTTTCTATTTAAAATCACTATTCAAAACTATATGCATGTGTCTTCTTGTCTTTTCTTTTACTGGTTGTATAGGTTATTTCTCTCTCCTATGTTCATCTCTCGTCCTTTTCGTTCTATTGTACATGGAAAGGTTAATCACGCCGACACACCGGTCCTTATTAGATCACCGAATTAAAGCGGTATGTAGCCTGATCAGGAATAAATGAGTGGAAATTTCGGATTACCAAGTACTGTATGTTTTCTACTTGACTTGGTATTGTTTCCAGTTGTCCTAGATTTCTTCTTGCCACTGCAATCATGTAGTCCGACTCAGGAGATACGGTGTTCGAGATCACTCAACCCTTGCTTACCGATAACATGTGCAGACACTCTTACAAAGGTGTCCGTTATATTCCAATACGGAACGGAGATCATCATCATCATCATCATCATCATCATCATCATCATCATCATCATCATCAATGCCACCAACGGCTTTTTTTTTATTATTATTATTATTATTATTATTATTATTATTATTATTATTATTATTATCTTTTTCGTTTTTACCAT
Source organism: Euprymna scolopes (assembly GCF_053919585.1). NCBI lineage: Eukaryota > Metazoa > Mollusca > Cephalopoda > Sepiida > Sepiolidae > Euprymna > Euprymna scolopes. The sequence continues at coordinate 141,277,960 of NC_136494.1, read as the reverse complement.
TTATTATTTATTTTCTAAAAGGCACACATGTCTACGCAATAAAAATATTACCTAAGGCAATAAATAAACAGTTGAAGCAATCCACTTACCTCATTAATACATTCTGTTTTTATGAAAATTATTTTTGGCTGTTTGTTATTGTCATAGTTTTTCATATTGAAGGATGCATGCATGAAAAACTTAGCCAATTATCTAGGCAGATAAATCAAAGTAAAATGGCGACTGATTCATATCAATCACGAGAATAATTACGATTCATTTTCTATTTCTGTTTATTTATAGTAATTATTTGAGTTGAATAAAAAACGTAGCCATTTTTCAGTAATTGATTTTAAACGAAAAAATAGATATAATTTGATGAAATGGATGTAAATATTTGTGATTTTGCGAGAAAGTTGGAGAAAGTGAGAATGTTGGGGATGCCATTTTAAATAAAGATTTTTGATAATTGCCATCAATGAAAGAATACATGACAACAGGATTTTATAAAACATGGTGCAACACATACACGGATAAAACATTTTCATTACGTAATAAATTACATTTTTAGTATGTTATATACTTTTGAATAAGGTAATTATTCGTTTAATTGTACTTATAAAATTGCTCAAGTCGAAATTATCTGGCATGATCAACAATCAGATTACTCTTAAATGCGGGTAACACATGGAGAGCATACGGAACACGAACGTAAAATCATATCCAATGAAATCAAGTTGCTGTAAATCAATACTGCAATTACTGAAGCGAAGTTTATGACACATGAATATGGTCACTTACATTAAAATTAAAAAAAAAATCATCTCATTCGCTATTTTATATTATTTGAATTATTTGAAATAATGTTCTTAGATATAAGTCTCAAAAAGTTCTGCCGATAAACTCTTCGACCTTTTTCAGGCCAATCTTGTCCAACTCGGGGAACATAGAATATATGGAAAGCTTTGATTGTATACCGTTATCTAATCCACAACGGTAAATTGCTCTCGTCCCGTAAACTATGGCCGGGTAGGATTTTTAAGTATTTCAAAAAATATTCTTTGTATTGTTCGTGATAATGAATGAAACATCAACTTCGGGAACTGTCCCTTGAAACTAATTATTATTACTATAACTCACATATGTTGCGCCACACCTCTTTGCTATTTTAATACTAAATATAATTATGTTCGCCTTATTCAATTAAAACACGGCTGAATAATTAAAGCTAGAAAGAACCTGCGTGCTATGTGTTTATTTACGCCCCTCCTTATATATTATGGGGTTCTATGTAAGCAGACTAGCAGTTTTAGCAAGTATATAGATTTAAAAACGGGTTCAATTTAAGCTTAAGAATTCATTGAGCTCAAAATATGTTGCAAAGGACAAGAAAGAATTGATGTATGTAGAAGAAATATTGAAGGAAAAACATCAAGCATGACGGCAGAAAAAGGAATGTATGAAGAAGAAAGGGGAGCTAAATCAGAAAAGACAACAGAAAGAAGAAATAGATATAGAAGATCACAGGATAGGAGAAGTGCGAAGGAATGCATGAAATTAATAATAAACAAGTAGAACAATAAAAGTGGGTAAAAACATAGACGTATATGAAGTAGAACAAATAAAGGCAGAAGTGCAAAGAAGAAGAGGGAGAAGAAGAGACTAGAACAAAAAGGGGGTAAAACACAAGCCGTATATGAAGTAGAACAAATAAAGGAAGAAGTTCAAAGAAGAAGAGGGAGAAGAAGAAAAAAGAACAAAACATGAATACGAAGAAATAGAGAAATAAAGACGAGGGGGATGAAGAAAAAAAAAACGAAAGATCCGAAGACGACAAAGAAATAAAAAAGTGGGAGGAAAAGAAGAGAAAAAAAAAACAAAAAAAGATAAAAGAAATTCATAAAAAATGAAACAAAAAGAAAGGTTGAGAATATGAAGAAAAATCGACGACAAAAATAAAGAAGGCAAGCAAATTATAAAGGAAAAATTCCAATGGAAAATGTTAAAATGCTATAACTCTGCTTAGAGGGTTCTTTATCATTTTAATTGAAACATTGATGACGTAATCTCCCTGAAGTTAGCATTTTGATTTTTTTTCCAAAGGGGTAGGGGTAAACTTTAGTTTATGAAATGAAATAGCTCTTCCGTTTGATGTTTAATTATGCTGTAGATCTAAAATATATAATTTTTGAATCCCTCGAACTAACCTCGAAGCTCTTATTTCTTAGGGCCATCACAAAAGCTATAATAATAATTTGGAATATGTATATACGTCTAACAAAAACATGCTCATTAGTAAAGATTTTACTTCTGGCTGTATTTCTGGTAAAAGAAAAATGGCAGATATAAAAAATCCTCAAACGAAATAATTACTCTCCCTCTCCCTCTCTCTCTCTCTCTCTCTCTTACACACACGCATAAATAAATAAATGAATATATATATATGCGTATGTATGTGTGTATATATTGATAATATATATATATATATTATATTATATTATATTATTCGTAGTATTATTTAAACAAAACCCGTGTCAACCAAAGAGTGCTCAACGTTACGACAGAGCAGGTGTATAATCTTGGCCTGATGAGGTGATTTTCCCTGGCAGAGTGGTCATTGAAACATGTTTGCATATGTGTAGCCATTAGTTATCAAATCCAAAATATTTATATATATATATATATATATATATATATATATATATATATATATATATATATATATATATATATATACTAGCTGTACCCGGTCACGCGTTGCTGTGGCTCAGTTTGTTAAAATGGAACACATGTGAAAGTAGAGAAAAGTTTGATTCTTTTTTTCAAGAGAATGTACAAATTATTTATTTTTTTAACAGATGTACAGAAAATAAACAGAAAAATACTTCCATCATTAATTATGCAAAAAAATAAATAAAATGTTGATTTAGTGTTTCAATATTCTTATAAATTACGATAAAACTTGCTGAGTATACAGCGTTTTACGGTTGTTGTACAAATGGAACGGAAACTTAAAGTTCGCTTCATTGTAATCTTTCTTAATTTTTTAATTGTGCCCCCGAAACCAATATAATCAAAACAGTAACATTCAACAATTGTACTTTATGTATATCAAAGACAAAATATTTATTAAAAAAAAAAATTTTTAAAAAGAAGTTAATAACGAAAGGGAAATAATTCCATTTTAAACGAAAAAGTCAGTTTACCTAACTTAGTATTAATATAACTTACTATTAATAACTTACTATTAATGCTATTTTTTAAGCAAGAAAAAAAAGGTAAATATCCAGATACGCTACTACAGAACACCGACCACTCTAATCTGTTTTTTTATAGGTAATTGAGGTCGCTGACAACGAATCTGATAGTCAAACTTGGGGCAAATTTACCGTTTGCATGGTATTTACCCCTGAACCCACGAACTTCTTTTCACCATTTTGCAGCTTCCGTTTATGCTACGCGCATGCACGCTGTAGCATAAACGACGGCTCTACCAAGCAAACTACGTTGGGGGGAGGGGATGTTTTTCCCAGGACATAGAATTTTCTAATTTTCAAAAATACATTATAGCGCTTTTTGGGTGGAAAATTTTAAATTAGCTGAAAAGGAAATAAAATAAGGAAAGGAAAGCACACCAAGTTGGAGTAGGGGGGTAATTTATCTGTTGTTGTTTTTTTTTATCTGGAACATCGAATTTTCAAATTTTCCGTAAGTAACGCACCGACATTTACCAATTAGAACACCATTTAACATTTTCCGAAAATTTTACTTTGTACATTGGGGGCGCGAGCGGGGGGTGCGGATGTGATGTTGGGGCGCGCACATCCCCCAAACAAATTAGAGTGGTCGGTGTTCTGTAATAGCGTATATGGATATTTACCAAAAAGAAATATTTAGGTTTGGCTATAAATTCCTAGACTCATTTCACCCTAAATAATTTAGGTGACTGAAATAGGAATCAAATTGAATCTTTAATTCCCTGAATAGTATGCGACAATTCATTTTTCTTCGAGTTATATCTAATACATTAATACGGACTTTAGGGGCTTTTTTCGTAATGTTACTGTAAAAATTATTTTTTATTGTTACAAATTACGATGCTTTAAAAAAAGCAAAAATAAATTCTTGCGTTTTTTATTTACTACTGAAAACCATAACTTTAGTAAAGGTATCTTTTGTTTAAACAAAATAAAACATTTTCACTAAGAGTTAAGTAAAAATAATTATTCTGCGATCATTATTTGAAAAATACGCCAATTTTCATTAAAATTCGTTAATTTCCTGATTTTTGGTGAATTTTTAAGTAAAGGGAGGAGTCAAAATGTGTATACACTTTGAGTGTCGGCATTCATTTTGGGTGTACCTACAAAGCGACCACGTGTGGTTAATTTAAATTAAAGTTCAATCACATGGTTTCATTATCAATAATCATGTAATTAAACCCATTGCAAATTTACCGATATTGTAAACACATTCTGTTTACATTAAGCCTGTAGTGTTTTTTTTAGTGATGCAATCTTGTCAACTGAGATTTTAAAAAACCCGCGATATCAGGAGAAAGAACTGTCCAGAAAATCGCTAGATTTTTAACTTATCGTCTGAAATTTAAAAAAAATGGCTAATCCCCCCCAAAAAAACTCTGTAATGTTCCATGTTTTCTCACTATATGTTTCTGGAATTATATTGAAGCGGTTAGCTCCCCAGAAGGCTTACATATTTTATCAGCTAGTTTTGCCTGTTTTTTTTTTTCAGAGAGTGTATTTTTTTGCAGGAAACAAATCATAAACTAAAACTTTTTATAATAAAAGTTAAATTGAAATATACTGCAAATAAAACATCACAATAATGGTGCAACATATTTTGAAATTAGAAAAAAAAAATTGTTTTAGCATATTAAAAGTATTTAGATTGGTAGATAATTAAATTCTACTGTATTGGTATAAGTTTTTTTTGCTGTTGTTTCTTGCTTTTTACACTTTTAGATCGTATTTTGAACCAAACTTCGGAGGTTGGAATGCCCCCCCACCTAAAATATACTTGGAAAATCGATTTTATAGTGAGATTTAAGAATGGTTAGTCGAAAAAAAGGTGAAAAACAAAACAAATAATCAATAAATAATTGTTACCAAAGGCAATAAATGCTACTTTTTTTACTTACATGAAAAAGTTTATTTTATGTTTTAAAGTATTTTCAAGCGCTTTTCTTTATTTTTTAATAATCTAATGCGGGTGTGTGGGTGCTAAATATCTCCAGACTTTCTAGAATTCCCCGCTAGATTGCAAACGAAATATCCAGATCTAGCAGGAAAACCGCTAAATTGTAACACTGGTCACGTGACAGGAAGCGGTAATAAATGATTGTCCCTAAATGAAAAAAATGGCCTCTCGGTACAAAGAAAAACACCTATTTATCATAGAAAAATTAAGTATAATATTATAATTAAAAAGAAATATATAAAAACACACATGGATATAGTAAACATATTATACCAAAACGTGGAAGCTATCCGTCCAGTAGTTTTTTAGACAATTAATTGCGAACGAACCAAGAGTTACATGTTTATATATATATATATATATATATATATATATATATATATATATATAATATATGTTTAATAAATAAGTTTTAGTCCAACTAATATAAACTCGTATTTAAGATGTATGAAAAAATATTTTCTTGAAATATACGTATAAGGAAGTAGAAACTTTGTACTCCGTTCTTCCTGCTTAGCGTTTCTTTGCTTAGTCTGTCAGGCTTCAGTGTGAAAATACATGCTCACTTTTAAATGCATTATTTATTTAATTTATATATTAAATACCATCCGGTAATGCTATAAGATATTCTGTCCGTCAGTATTTTATTCCTACTCATAGTTGAAACATTTTTCGTCGGCCATGTTTTATTTTGTAATCAAACTGTTATCGCTTAACGTTGCATCTGCATAAAATCAACTCCTAAGTGTTTATTCTTGTTAATGTTCTTTTTTGAAAGTTAAAAAAAAATGTTCAACTTTTTTCAGAAACAACAGTAATCCTCGGGCAGGCCTAAAAAGAACTAATGAAGATAAACCTCCATTTTCTATACGTCCGTCTACTACATCAATTAGGCAGTTAACTAGGGGCAAAATTCGTAACTTAGCATTATGCAGCATTCATTTCTGCAGGGTTTTATACGGGTTGAAGGGTTAATTACATGTACGAACCCAGAGTTATTTGGTGATAATTACACAAACATAGATAGAAAGATTGCATACATAAATGACAAAAAAAGGATCGTATAATGAGTTAACCTGTTAAAACACAATATATATATATATATATATATATATATATATATATATATATATATATATATATTGTGTGTGTATTTAGGTAGTATTTTCTCATTTAGTTAAATATTATTGAATAGCACGGAGTTATACTGTTTTACAATTTTCCTTTTTTTCTTATCAAATCTCCGAATAGCCCTTTTTGTGTTCTTCTCAAAATTGCATATGTTGGATCCATAATCGCGAGCGCTTTCGACAGAAGTACTTCTATCATCCTCAGGCATATTGCAGAAATGAATTTAGAAATTGTTTTTTTAATTTACGTATATATACATTTTTCCTAATCACGTGGTAGCTTGTTACAACTTAGGTAGGCGAACTTTTTATTTATATATTTTATTTTGTTTTACATATATTAAACACATTTATATATACAAACACATATATGCATTTTTAAAAATTTATCCCAAACATTTCAAAACGTTTCGGATGCACTCATAATTAAGATTGTTTATTTGAGGCTTCTTTGTTTTAATGTACAATGCTTCGAGTATTCTTAGCCTATTTGCATTTCTCTCACTCTGCAATACTCTTGTATTTTCTACCATAATTCTTCGAAATTCCGAATGGTGGTAGCCATGTCCCTTCAAATGTTGTGATATGGAGCAAGAATCAGAGAGGTGGAGAGTCAATCTTCGTGACACGTGACTAGGAAAAATGTATATATATATAAACTGCGTCAATCGCTTTATTGCAGATTAGTAAAATATCAATATTTCATTAAATATATGTCACAACAAAATGAAAATTATATCATCGAAGGACTGCTTTAAAGTTAGTTATTTCCAAAAATGTTATTCAAATTCATGTGATATTCACGAAGTTATAACATTTTATTCTTTATCATGGAATTTCCACTGTCTATCGCTTTATTGCAGGTCTCTTAAAATGTTGTTTTAGGTCAAAAATACAATGTCTTATCATGCGAACTTTCTTTTTCTCATTATTTTTCTGTCAAAAAATAATGAGAAAAAGAACATCCTATGTGCTAAGCCTCAAATAAATGAATTATTTATCAACATATCCACCATTTTTTAAGATAATTATAAACAACTTTTTGTCGCCCGAAGAAGTCAATTGTTTGATCTTAAAAAAGAGTTATGGCTCTAGCAATATCAATTATGTTCTCCACAAGGCATCCTTTGAAGTAAATTGTTCTCCTCCCTCATCAACTCCTCTTTTTAATATTGACCAGAAATATTCAATGGGGTTAAGGTCTGGAGAACAAGGTGGTCAGGTCATGAGAGTTTCTCCAAAGAAGTCCATATATTCAAGGAAGGCTGTAGTCGTCCTAACAGAATGGGATGGTGCATTGTCGTGCATAAAAATCATCTGAAAGCAACGTGACAATGGTAGGTCATCTAGCAAATGTTTATCCAAAAACGCTGTGTATGCATTGCGTGTAAGTTTGACACCCTCTGGAACTCGGAATCGTCCAACCAACTTATCCCTATTGATTACCACCCAAAACATGATGACTCCACCTCCTTGTTGACGATGAACTCTATAAGGGGTTGGAATTCCGTTCAAGTTCAAAACTTTGGCCCATTCATCCAAACCGTCAAGAGTAGCACGAATCTCACCTGTAAATAGGACATGTTGGAAATCCATTTTCATGTAATTCTGTGCCCAAGCCTTTCGTTTTTTCCCTATGTTGTTTTCTCAATGGAGGCCTTGGAATAGGGTTGATGTTCCTTGCCATCTCATTCAACACATTACATCAGGCCTGTCTGGATCTTGGAGCGATTCCAGCTCATGCAAAAATGACAGCACTGGTGCTGTTTGGGTTTCAGTTGACTTCCCTACGAATTTTCTGAATATCATGATGTGAAAGGTTTCTCCTTGTGCCCTTATCCTTTCTGGATTTGGTGTTGGGGTTGTTCACGGATGAAGCCAAAGTTCTTGGATCCGTTTCCAGCTCCATAGCTTAATCTTTGATGAACAATCCTTCTGCGAGTCCAGCGACAATCCTTTCCTTTTTGATAACCGTTAATCACCCCCTTTTTTTAAAGACCTGCAATAAAGCGATGGACAGTATAAATTACTTGGTAATAAATAAAATGTTATATCTTCGTGAATATCGCATGGATTTGAATAAAATTTTGGAAAATAACTAAACCTGAAACAGTGATTTGATGATACAATTTTCATTTTTTTTGTTACGTATATTTAGTGAAATATTGATATTTTACTAATCTGCAATAAAGCGATTGACACAGTTTATATATACGTAAATTAAATAACAATTTACGCAAGTTTTTATAATGTTTTTGCGTGTGAAATAATTTATGCCGATAGAACTATTTGTTAGACATTTCTTTGTTTTGATAATTGTTTCCTGTTTAGTTCTTTTTTTCAGGACCCATTTACGACACTGCTCAGACATTAACACTTTTTTAAAGTTTTTTTTTTTTTTAACTTAGCTCCATCTACACAATTTCCTTTAAAAGTACGACCTCTATATGTTTTACACTATGGTGAATCAAACAATCTGTTTTAACCTTGGCGGAGACTAGCAGTTTTCGATATATAATGACATGCATTATGCACTGTACTTCACTGTTCTACACACGCGCGATAAACACGTCTTCTTCTCTCCGCACGACATTTCTTTTTTTTTTTTTTCGTTTATGGTCTTTGCAGATTGGTATGCTGACAATATATATCAAAGTTTATCTTCGGGCAATTACATTGATAATCCCTCATCAAGTGAGACGTTTATTCCGAAAACCGTTCTTACCATCGCGAGGTTGGGCGTGCCTACTTTATGCGGCGTTCTTAACATGAGAAAGTTAGGGGTGTCTATTCCGAAAGCCGTTCTTAACATTATGACATTGGGGATTGACTACAACAACAACAACAACAACAACAACAACAACAACGATTGATTAATTTTTGTTACGAGGGGTGGCATGCAACGCCGGTAAAGAGGTTCTGCTAGTTAAAAATAATACAAACGTTGTCATTTGAGATAGACACGGTTGCGACTAATAATCTCACATTCAAGAATTCGCATGCAATTAAAAAATATAATTATACATGGAATTAATAATAAATAATGATATTTATATTCACAAAAATTAATTTTATTAATTGATATAATTTTATAACACTTTAGTTTTTACAAATTATTTATTCACGAACAATTCTAAAACTAATTCTATTTAGAGTTCCTTATTCTTTTGTTCATACTATACTGTTTACATGCATAGGCTATAAAGCTTATCCCGACCACTGGACAGCAACGAATAAGTAGTGTTCAAAGCAATATATATAGTTGGACATAATTATTAAACAGTCAATTCAAATACGACCAAAATCTAGTTCCAAATAAAGATTCAAAGTATATTTCGACGTCAGCTTATAAAACGAAGAACACATTCGACGAAAACGCTTATATAATCTGAAATATACAATATCATTAATAAAGACTAATGTCATTAAAATGTAACTGCAGTCTTAGAACTGTTCGAAATTATATTTGCTGGGATTAATACATAATCCACAAGAAACTGTGATCTATAAGCTGGTTTAAAATATCAGTGTTTCACTAAAATCAGATTCTGTCTTCTAAACGCAATGACAAAGTAAATATTTACTATGAAGCCTGTTTTACTACAAAAATATTTTTCTGGAGATTCCTAATTTTACTTTTCACACATTAGGAAGCAACAAATAATACCGTCATCTGGGGAAATGGTGGGATTCTTCTACCACTCCTAAAGATATCTCACTATTGATGCAATTCTATATCTCTATAAAATCCAAGTACGTCCAAAGATGGGGTACTGCTGCCACATCTGGGCTGGAGCTTCAAAAAACAGCCTATCCAGCCTTAACAAAGTACAAAATAGACTCCGTGGCTTGGTGGGGCTGCTATCTTCTCTTCCCTGCAACCTCCCTCCCACAGAAGAGACGTTGCGAGCCTGTCTTTGTTTTATCGTTATTTCCATGGCAAGTGCTCGTCCGAGCTCAAACCTCTGCCCCCCCTCGCCAATCCTTCAAGATAAACACCAGTCTAGCTAAAACCACTGTCGGTAATTTCCCATACACTTTATCTGTGCCTATATAAAAACGTAGATTCCATGAACATCGCTTTTTTTCTGAGAAGTGCACGCCTGTGGAATTCTCTTCCGCTTGCCTGTTTCCCACCTGGCTACATCTTGGATGTCTTCAAGTCCAACATAAACAAATTCCTGATAAGTAAGACACTTTATCAAATCTCCAATACCAGCTATTACTACGATATTATCCCATTGATTATTGTACACTACATAACCCCTATACCCGAGTGGTATCCGGGCCTTTAAATGTGGTGATTCCCCATGTAATATATACACACATATATATCTAGCCGCACTGATGAGCTGTGAAACAGCGAAACAGTACTGTATGTGGATGACTATATATATATATATATATATATATATATATAAATATATATATATATATATATATATATATATATACAGGGTGCGGCATAAATAACGCCCTTTCTTAATATCCTTTTTTTCTTTATAATATGAATGCAATTTAAAGATAAATAAATGTAAAAGGTATATCTCAAATTTATTAAATATCTAATTCAATATCCACATTGGTGATCTTTACAGTAATGATCTTCTGAACTAAAAAAACGATTTTTGGGAACAAAATTAGTCAATAAAAATAAAATCAAAATAAATTTAATGAAAAAAAGGATACCAACTTTATTAACTTTAAAATTTAACTCAGATGTTCAAAATGTTCTCCATCATGTTCCATACAATTTTGAACTCTACCAGCGACACTTTTACAAACTTTTTTACACTCTTCAATGGTAAGTTCATGAAATTTATCTGAAATTGCATTTTTTAATTCCTGAATTGTTTTCGCCTTAAGATTGTAAACTTTATCTTTCAATATACCCCACAAAAAAGTCTGGTGGCGTTAAGTCTGGAGATCGTGATGACCATTCAATTGGTCCCCTTCGTCCTATCCACCTATCTTCAAAATTTTCATTTAACCATTCCCTAACTCTTAACCCACAATGTGGTGGAGCCCCATCCTGTTGAAAAAAAATATCAGTCTGATTTTCAACTCTTGGCCAAAATTCCGTTTGAAGCATATGCAAATAATTATTTTGATTCACAGTACCCTCGAAGAATATTGGCCCTATTAATCCCATACAAGAAATGGCAGCCCAAACTGTTACTCCTGGCGAATTAACATCCTTTTCCAAGATGATATGAGGATTCTCATTACTCCAATACACACAATTATGGCGATTGATATGCCCATTTAACTTAAACGTTGCTTCATCTGACCACCATATCTTTTCAAGGAAAGTTATATCTTCATTAACTTTATTCAAAAAGATTTCACAAAATTGTAATCGTCTATCTTGATCTCCATCATGCAAACTTTGAAGAACACGTGAAATGTAAGGTCTCATCTTTAGCTTCTTCAATATTCTGCGAACGCTCCTATCACTGATTGCTAACTCTGTAGAAAGACGTCTACTGGATTTTTGAGGAGTATACAGCAACGATTCTTGTAGTTCATTGGACTTTTCTAAGTTCGTTGCAACAACTGGCCTTCCGGATCTTTGAGCATCCCTTATACTTCCTGTGGATTCAAATTTTTTAATCAAGCTTTTGATATTTCGGCTTTGCACTCTTGGGATGTCATATTCATCTGATAACAATCTTGCAGTTTTAGCACGATTATTATTATTTTGATAATACAATTGTATTGTTTTTACTCTCTGTTCAATTGTTAATCTCATGGTTTAAAAAATACCTGAAAAAATAAATGTTTACGAATTAGTTAAAGAAAATATACATAAATATAATAAGATATAAAAGGGCGTTATTTATGCCGCACCCTGTATATATATATATATATATATATATATATATATATATATATATATATATATATATATATACATATGTGTGTGTATGTATCTGATGTTGATTATAGGACATTTTTAATTTTTTCGTGAAAACTATAGGAACAATTTTGTGTGAATTATGTATTTCCATATGTTATGATTAAGTGAAGCGAACAAAATATGCAAGTAGAAACTAGTTGTAATTGTTCACCTCAATACCGCAGCTACTATAAAAAAATCTCCGAAAAATATTGGCTGGATTTGCCTAAATTTTCGTTTGGGTTTTATCTATGATACGGCACAGCGAATTAATAAGAGTGCTATCAATGTAATGCAAAGTTACATATCAATAGTGTTTAATAAGGACTAGTAAATGATCCAGAAACAAGCACACATTTAAACATATTAAACGGAGAATTCGATACAAAATATTTATTCTAAAGCAACAGCTTATAATTTGTTCTAGTTTTCAACCTATAAATTTATAGTATTCATACATATATATTTTTTAAATGTATCGGAGTATATATATCTCCGTCTGCCAATAGTGTGTGCATTTTCTTTAGATAATAGCTTTAACAACTACCCAACCTCAAGAATTAGCACTACCAAAAAGATACATTGATGCCTTAAAACTAAAAAAAAAAAATAAAGACATTATCATTTCACAAGCCGATAAAGGAGGTGGTATAGTTATAATAGATAAAGACCTATATCTAAAGATACATACATATATATATATATATATATATATATATATATATATATATATATACAACTTTGAATTTTTCTGTGCATTGATATTTATATTGAAACCCTTTTTTCTATGTATGTAAAAATACTATGGATCGTGAAAGTGCATTCATCTGCAAAAAATTTTGCTCATTTTCATATTCTTTTAAACATTCATATTAATTAATTCTCTATTAATTTTTTTTCAGTTTTTATATAGAATGAACATTTTCAGTTAACTATTACATGCAATTATATTCATGCAGATATTCTACATGATTAAAACTTGCGTAATATTTGCGTAAAAAGCTCATAGTCAACACACACAATTTTTCTATATATATATTTGTACATGTATATATATGCCCCCAAAAGTACATTAAAAAATAAAAACACCGTATAAAAACAACACTAGCGAATAAATACTGGGAACTCAAAGAAAACGGACATATGCCGGAAGTCGAATGGAAAATAATAAGACAATCTACCACGTGTAGCTATCTAGACGACCCATGTAGATTATGCCTTCATGAAAAATTTGCTATCCTGTACTTTAAAGAACCCCAACATTTATTAAACTGTAGAAGAGAAATAGCAAATAACTTTGTTCACAAAATAAAACTTACTCTAGGATAGCGACACAAAATAGTTTTAAAACTAACAAAAAGAATAGAAAATAAACAAATAAATAAATTAAATAAACATGAATATACATAAAGGATCACACATATATGTATGTATATATATATGTATATATATATGTGTGTGAATATATGTGTGTACACATATGTATATTTATATATAAACTAACAAAAAAAAACACTAACCTAGTTTAAAACAGATCCTTTGTCCGATAAAATGCATGCCCATTGGCTGATAGGAAGGGGCGCGGTGGATACTAGAAAGCTGATTGGCCAACTAAACCCTCAATAGAAAAGGACCATATAAAAACGATAAACAACCACAGAATTCGCGCATAAGCCTGAGGAATCCTAGAGTGGATGAAACGCCGAATATTCAGTGTAGCTTAATCGCCATATATATTTTATAAATTACTACATGTATATATATATATATATATATATATATATATATATATATATGTATATATATGTATATATATATATATATATATATATATATATATATATATATTTGCTTGACAAAATTCGACTAGCCTGCTCCTCTGTCAGTTTTTGGTCTACAGACATGAGACTCAATATATAGGTCATTTAAACAAATGAAAAACTAAATTTAGGTTTAAGCTTGGGAAACTCGGTGCAAAAGTGTGGCAATTAAAAAAAAATGGAATTTGTCATGTGATGGCCGAACGACGGCGTTACGAATATGCATATGTTACGTCATAGCTATTGGTTCATCTTTGTATCTTTAGCCTTGCAGCAAATATGTCTTCATAGGTAAGGTAATAACGTCAAAGGAAAAAGTAAATCTTAAACTAAACGTTTTTGTTTCGATTCTCAGTGGTGGCGCACGAGTTATTTCGTTTTCCCTGTTTAAATCATTAATGTACATTGGATCCAATATAATATAATAATAAACACAAAATCTGCATTAATCATATGCATATTTTACCATACTATACGACAAGGCAATAAAATCATGTTTAATTCTGGATCTCGGTAAATGATCCAATAACTCTTTTCTGGGTTTTAAAAAAAAATCTGATTTTGGGATTATTTAAGCACAGTCCATAAACTTTAACACGCTTGATTTTCGTTGTTTCATATAATTATGCGGGTTTTATTTTTATTTTTTTTTACAAGGTGATCAAAACTTATCAAGGTCCAGCAGTTACTCAGGGATAAGAGTTATTGCATGTACAGTACGTTAGTGTGGGGATTTAATAACAGTGTCTACTTAAGGGGGCGGTTCATCAGGAATTTGTTTACATTGGACTTGAAGAGCCAAGGTTGTAGTCAGATGGGAAGCAGGCAGATGGAACAGACTTCTACAGGCGTGCAGGCGTGATTTTATTGAAATATCATCTATAAACTGCATAACTTGTTTTTGCAAAGATGATAAATGATTTATGTTTAAATATTTGTGTTAATTACAATTAAAGTCATGAAAACGAGAAACATAAAAATAAAATTGATACCGTAAGCTAAAATAGAAACTAAAACTCAATACTTTTAGTCTTACAACTTGAGCCAGGTAAAGCCAGCACTTAAAAACCTTACAAAGTAATGCATTCATTTAAATAGAAAGTGTATAGAAATGCAAACATTTCTTGAGAAACGTACGGTGATAAATATGAGATTAAATGTGTTGCCCAGCCTATTCTACGGCGTCTCCATCATAATGATTGAATCATATTTCTAAATGGGGATGTTATACTTCCGGGGCAATGTCGATCAAGGGAATATACACTATATAGTTTGTTTTTTTTTTAAGCTGGACATACGCACATATCATGTACACGCATACATATACATTTGTCTTTTATACAATACTAGCGGGGGTACCCGGCGTTGCTCGGGTGTTTGGAGGTGTGTGGGGTGTTAAAAAAAAGAAACCAGGGGGGGTAGGATCGAACTCGAAACCCTGAGGCGAAGTTTGAAAATAAAATCGGCCAGACAGAATGAGTTACTGACAGATATTTGAATTTATTTAAGTAAGAACCAAATTGGCAGGTGCGTCCACGTAATTCGTCGAGCGTTACGACGACGACGACGACAACGACGACGACGGAAGCTATTCAGGAAATGAGGTCAATGACCAGGTTTGTTTGTTATACGCGAAGAAAAAAAAGAAAACAACGTTAAAAGTTAATCAAAACATCGAAAAAACAAAAAAAATAATATGAAGCAAATGAACGATGTTGAAAACAGAAAAACGAACACGCGAAAATTGGCTTCATTAAGCCTGTTTCGATATTAAAATTTGAAAAATCGGTGGGTATCCGGGGGTTTTGGGGTGTGTGGTCGGGGGTGTATAAGCGAAGTAAAAAACAAAAAAAAAACAGAAAAACGAACGTTACGTGAAAATGGCTTAAATAACACTGTTGAATATTTAAATTTAAAAAACCGAAGACATCTCACACCACGATTCGAACCCGAAATGATTTGGTAATGAACCAACGCGCTAACCAATTGACCTAACGCGACGTACATGAAATTTAATCAGTTTCTCAACTATTTAAAGTAAATCAGGTCATGACGTCATCTGACGCATGCGTAGAACCGGTTGTCGTCACGAGAGGACCGTTTTTGTTGACCCCTGTCGAAAATTGTCGATTTCGGGGTGAAAAAAAATGAACGATTTTGGCCAATTTTTCGATATTATTCGAGCGAAGGATATAGCTTCAATATCATATCGAGTTTGTGAATTTTTGTACTGTCTGTCGAAAGCTTTTAGAGGGCACACAAACACACACATACATACAAACATACATACATTCATTTTCGCTTTTATATATATATATATATATATATATATATATATATATATATATATATATGTTAAAGCAGAATACTGTAAAACTTGTGAAATTGTTTACATCACATGCCCATTACTCTACCTAGCACCTTGTTTACTTTTCTTATGAGAAGCATTAAGCTTCCAAATACCTTGGTATAAAAAGTCCCCATATCCCCCCCAATAAATATATGTATATCCTTATTAAATAAATGACTCAATTTATATTTTCTAATATACAGTGTTTGTGCAAACATTTTCCACTGTGTTCTCTCATATATATATATATATATATATATGTGTGTGTGTGTATATATATATATATGTATATATATATATGTATATATATATATCGATGCATATTTTTACGAATTTAGATAGTATGAAAATATACTTCGAGATAGTTGCATAGGTCAATACAAGAGCTATAACATTTTTTAAATTTTAACAAATATATACACGTTGTCTCTTTGTAAACTTTGGATATTATTTGCAAGGCATTAAATGATCGTATTAAGCGATAAATGAGGTTTTACAATATTAATATTAATTACCTACAACTTATGTACATGTACATAATATCATACATATATACAAATGCACTAATATGAGGTGATACAATATATTGTCAATATATTTTCAGTATTTTCGTAAACAATGTTCAATTGATCAGTGGGGCTTAGTAGTTGTAGTGACATATATATATATATATATATATATATATATATATATATATATATATATATATATATGCTTATGGCAATAAAGTACGTAAATGTGTCACTTTTTAATTTTACGAAACATATCATTTCTTTCTCTCTCTCTCTCTCTATCTATCTATATATATATTTATACATATATACACATGCATATATACATATATATGTATATATATATATATATATATATATATATATATAGAGAGAGAGAGAGAGAGAGAGAGAGAGGATGACAATAAATGACAAAAAGTTATATTCCAAAATTCATGATGTTGACTATCTTATAATTTATGTCTTTAATTCACTTGAAATATACAATTCATAACAGTATCTGTTTCGTAGCGCAAAATCAATCACTTAATTATTATATCAATCAGCGAATCTATTATGCCCTTAACTCATCAGCAGAAATCACAACAATTAATCCGTCAAAAGGAAATAAAGTGCGATTTGACATGATTAAAATCCGAAAATTGAAAGAGAAACTGCAAATACCTTTATATTTTATGTGTGTGTATGTGTGTGTGTGCGTGTGTGTGTGTGTGTGTTCTATCACGCAGATAGTTCAAGCTTCAGGTTATTATAGCGAAAGCCAAGAATAAAAAAAACTTTTCATTGTGAATAAAGTTGTCAAAGGACGATCGTCGTAAGGTACTGAAATGGACTTCAAAATACACAGGCGTCAACACAGGTGTGAAGTAATAAAGCGTCTTTTCTAAACAGGAATTTGCTAATTTTCCGTTGTGAAAATTGTCATCTTTTGTTATTTTTTCCGTTTTGCAATCTGTTAAACGTTTCTTGCTCAGCTTTGGAAACGTCGTTTTTTTTTTTTGTTTAGTTAGAGATTCTTTATATTTTACTTATTTTATGCAACCGCTTTCTTTTTTCGTTTTACCCATTGTCCTTTTCGTTATAACACACGCGTATCGGCACCTGTGATTAAGACCCAAGCGACGAGAAAAGAAAAGAATTTTTAAGTAAAGAAAGTTTAACACCTGGACATCTTTTACGTTTTTAGCTGCCTTTTTGTAGTTGACTGGCCTTGTAAACCGGTAATGATGACAGGTATTTTGTCCAAGATGTTTTGTTTTTCTGAGAGTTACTGACGAAAATAAAGGTGGAGATGGGACCCGGCTTGCCATGTCAAACATCTTTGTACAAAAGAGTGATTAAACAGCTTCCTACCTAACCGGGGAACAGAGAAAACAAAGTAAATAAAATTAAGAAAAAAGTAAACTAAAAAATGAACTATATGTTTTATACCGGGACACATTCATCCATGCCGTCTTTTTCGTAGCTTTTTTTCATACAGGTTCAATTCCAAGTCTGAGCAAAATTACATGTGAGCACATAAACGACAATAAGACGTATATAAAGTCTCTCATAAAAGGGCATTATTACATACGAGTACGCAATCGGACAAGGTCTATTGTCATAATTTAAATAACAATAATACAGACTATATAAATAAAATATCAAACTCAAATAGACCAGGTAATAATAATAATAATAATAATAATAATAATAATAATAATAATAATAATAATAATAATAATAATAATAAATATAATATTAATAATAATCTTATGCCCGTCCGTCTGTCTGTCTGTCTGTTTGTCTGATGTCTGCCTGTCTGTCTGTTTGTCTGATGTCTGTCTGTCATTTTCAATATTTTCAAATTCTATCTCATCCAAAAATAAAAGTCGCAGGCCAAATCATCAATTTTATTGAAAATACCACGATAACTTGGAAACTTGAACTGATGGACATTAGATAACTGAGATTAAACTATAAATAAGCCCTTTCTTTATAACCACTACTGTTTCTCATATAACGCCCATTAAAATATACTAAGCAAGTACCAAGTCGGATATAAGTTCACTAATACAGATGAAATAAAGAACTACGTTATAAACATGGACGACTTGAAACTGTTTACATAAACCAAGAAGGAATTAGAGACGCTAATAACCTGAATGCAATTTCATATTGAAAAGTGTGCATTTCTTATCATGAGAAATGGAAAACTGGAGGCAAGTTAAGGCATGGTACTACCCAACCAAATAGAGATGGGGGCAGTAAGCAAACGCGATAGCTACAAATATGTTGAGGTTCTCGATGCGGAAACCATCAAAGCTACTGAAATTAATAAAAATCAGAAATGAATACCCCAGAAGAATAATAAAGCTCGTCGAAACTACACTATATAATAGAAACCTAATGAAATGTATGAACATATGGGAAATGTCAGTCGAACGATACCGTTTATAATTTCGACCAAGGAAGAACTGAGGCATCTCGTCCAAGAGACCAGGAAACTCTTGATGGTGGAGAATACACTACACCCAACGGAGTATACTGAACGACTCAATATAAAAAGAAACGACGGAAAAAGAGAATTAGAAAACTACACAACACAAAACATCAAAAGAATAATTTTGTAGCAAGAGACACTACAAAAACGAAAAAGAAAAACAGAAAATAGAGAGGCAAGGGATAAGACATGAAAAAAATTGGAAGATAAACAGCTACACAGATTATTAAGAAGGATAACAAAAGGCGAGGCTAACGAAATAACTTGCACATGACTACAAAAAGAAAACCAAAACAGAGTAACTGAATCACTAATTATATCGGCACATGGAACGCAATTCAAACTAACCAACAAAGCATGGATAAGCAAGACACAAAGAACAGTAACTGCACACTCTATGGACTAAGACATGCTACATTAAACTACATAAGCGAATGTCGCAAATTAACACAAAAAGAATATAAAAACAGACACAATTTAGTGGGAAGGCAGTACACTAGGAATTATGTTGACAACTAAATCATGAAAACCCAGAAAAATGATAAAAGCACGAACCGGCTACAGTATTTGAAAACGAATGCCACAGAATCCAATGAGACATTGTATACACATAGATAAAACCATCGAAGCAAACAGATCCGATGTCATAATAGTTAACAAGAATAAAATGTTCTGCCATGTCGTGAATTTCGCCGATCCAGCAGTCAAAGATCAAGATGACAGATAAGTGGAGAAAATACAAGAAACTGGCCCAAGAGCTCAAAGTAATAACAATATACTCGCAATACAAAGTAAAAATTCAACCACTAATAGTGATTACTCAATGAGAAATTCACCTTCAGTTCTGAAGAGAAATATATTTGCAACTGCAAATTGACATATAACAAATGATTGCTTGAGTAAAACATCTTTATTACGTAACAATTTTAATCTTAATTGTTAAATAAACATACATCCTCACATAAACAAACATCTATTAAAAGAAAATTGCGTTAAAATTTAAGACTAGTTATTATAATCGTAAAAACGCAAATTTAACCTCCGCCCAATGTATATGTTGTACATTATCGGAGGATACTCTCGAAAGCAAATGGTAAACTAGTTAGATGTATAAGAGCATGTAGATTTATAGACAGTCCGTGCTTCAAAAATTGATACACTGAAATAAAAATCACAATTAACAATGACTTATATTGCGATAAATTAAAGTAGAAAAGTTAATATTGAAATAAACATTAAAAATGAAAATACTCAACCTGGCGTTTGTAAGAAAAACAATAAAGCATACGGTTGCTTTTATTTAGTCTCAAGAGACAATGGACATCCCTGTAAGTATAGCTTCAACTGTAATCGTGATGTAAGGATTATGCAATCCCTAATCATATCTGTTCTGAATCGGCACTGACTGGAAATAATGCCGAAATAATCGTAGATCAAATACAGGACGTGGAAAATCCCAAATAATCATCCATTTTAGTACTGATCAGGTTAAACGTTGCTTGGCAGAAACCAGTGTGTCAATGTGATTATGTTGTATATGTGCATATAAACGACTGTATAAAATGTTAACGTTTGTTAGTTTGACCGAATTAAAAGTAGAGGTTGCCAAAGCTTCCGTTTCAAATAAAAGTTTTCATCTCTATTGGTTGTTGAAAATATATGAAATTGTAAGAATGAATAAAAACTAACGAATTGCTATCCTCAAAGGATGCTAAAAACACAAAAACAAAAACTGAGTGACAGCTAAGAAGTCAAATGTCACCCCTAAAAGAAAACCACTAAACCTTATTATTTGGGGACGGAATTTGTTCTCTTTTATAGCGATACTTTAAACATGGACGAATACGTGATACAAAAACAGACAAAAATAAACGCCGACCCCTGTGCCGAAATATCATTTCTTTATTAGAAACAAAGCAATTAATATCTTTTAATTAATTATGCTTAGTTATATTGGATTCATCATTTCGTAATTAAGCTTACTTCTCCATAAACTAACCTCAACCATAAATTCCCGTAGTTATATTTTATTTCAAGTGCAGAACAAAACATAACGTCATCTAAGATTCTAAAATCGTAATGATTAATGACTCATTTCATATTAAGGTTTGACGTAATTCTTCAGATGACGTGTAAATTCCTCCAAAAAGTCCCATATACCCGCAAAAATATCAATGAATTTGTGTGCAGAATACAACGAAAATTAATATTTGTTCTGAAATATACCTTCGTATATATATATATATATATATATATATATATATATATATATATATATATATATATATATATATATATACGATATCGGATGATATCGTAGAAGTATTAATTATTGATAAAAATATTTAAACTATTGTTTGTATAATTATTTAGGCACATGTGAGAAATGGAATAAAAATATGATTAAAATGTCCAAATAAATTTGATTTACCATCGGCCTACACGGATGATTATTGTAATATTTTGTTTGCTTCACAATTTGATTCGTTACTTTAATTTATACAAAGTAGTAAATTCGAAATTGTGATCGATCTTTTAGGCAGCCACTTATCTAAAGATTACAAGATTCACACATCCTTACGATAATCTTATGTAATATCAACTCATATTAAATTGTTTCCCGGAGTCTACTTTCTGTCGTAAAAGACAAAAGAAACAGAAATATGGAACCATTCCCTTAAACTAGCGACTGCCATTTTAATCGACTAATTACAAAAAGCGTATATAAAAGAAACGAAAATGCCGGTATTTACATAATAGGAATTCTTTGTTTCTGCATAACTAATATGATCTGTACAAAATGCACCTACGTTTTTACATGCTGGAGAAAATGTAATGCATAAATAATTAATATTTGGATACATATACGCACACATACATGTATATAAACAAATGGCAACGTTTTATATTCCAAATTTCATGATGTTGACCATCTTATAGTTTATTCTTTTAATTACGTTGACATTTACATTTCCTGACAGCAATTGTTTCGTAGCGTAAATCATTAATTTATCTATTATATCGATCAAAGAATATATTCTGCCATTTACTTATTAGTCGAAATAGCAACTGTCTATCTAGTAAAAAATCCGGAAATTGAAAGAGAAGTGTAATCACCTTTTATTTTACAATTTACGGAATTTATTGTAAATGTCAACGTAATTAAACGAATAAATTTAACATCATTAAATTTAAAATATAGACTTTTATCATTTGTTTATCATATGCTTTGTTATAACATTGGGCTAAACAAATTAAGGATAATTATATAAAAAGGGTGAACTATTTTGATAAAATCATATTTTACAAAAAAAAATGTATATATCTATAATATAAAGCTGGATGTATGTGTGTGTATGTGTGTTTGTCTGGTCACGAATAGGCTCCTATATGGTTGACTATTTAACAAAAAAACTGATTACATATAATGATAGAAGATGTATCAAGTCACAGGAGTGGGTATGTTTTATCTGGCAGAACGGTGGTTCATTACAATTGTGAGGTCTGTGTTCGCGCCTGGTCCACAAAGTATGGAAATAAAAAATAAAAAAAATAAAAAAACGTGTACAAGTGTTTTTGATATAGATGTACATAAGAATACTTTGATAAGTATGTTTTAACTTTAATACGGATGGTATAATAAGATTGTGGGGGCTGCGTTCGCGCCTGGCCTCCATAGAATGGAAATAGGCACACACTTTAATAAAGACTTTTCATATCTATCTGCGTAAGTATATTTTGATAATTATGTTTCAGTTTGAAGAAATATGGTATGATAAAATTATGGAGTGTTCGTTCGCGCCCGACCTCCATAGAATTGGAAATATGTCAAAAAGTTTAACAAGGTTTTTTTAATATAGATCCACAGAATATTGTGACAAGTGTTTCAGTGTGAACAGATATGGCATAATAAATTATGGGGTTTATCTATTTTATTTTTACTTTCATCATATTTTGCTTTTGTTTTGTATACCCCCAAATTCGAAGCTACCTCTTTACAAGCCTTCATTTTCATAACCTATCATACTTTCATAAATCAGAGTCCATTTTGTGTAGGCTGTTTTTGAACCCAGTCAACGACGAGTACTTTTGCTAGTATATATATATATATATATATATATATATATATATATATATGTATATATATATATATATATATATACATATATATATATATATATATTATAAAATATGTTGCGAAACACTAAATTAAGAGTTTAAACTATATTTAACCTTCGGAAATGAAACACAAATAGAGGTGTAAGCCATTATTCCGCGGAGTTTCGAAGCAAGACTTTCTTCTCCTCAGAGGAAAGGAGATAGCAAAATACGTAAACAAATTTTGTTTTTAAAGTATTTAATGAAACTAGATATAGAATGGATCATACTGGCGTAAAAATGAAACATATGACACTGAAACAAATGGAGTGAGGTAAAACGAATATATATATATATATATATTATATATATATATATACATATATATATTATTTATACTATTCCGAATTTTATTGGGTTTATATAATTGATAATTCAATAAAAGTTCATATACCAATTAATTTTAAGTCTGAACGAGATGACTTGAATTGTGAGCTTCAAAATGACCATATTTTGCAATTGAGCATTCATATATTGTTTTAACAAAATCAATACATCAAAGACTGGATTAATAGCAACAAATAGTGTATTTCATCGTTCGTTACGATTGTTTCCAGATCATTCGGACAAATTCAAACCCTATATCGTTCGGAATTTTTCATAAGAACAACCTCCCATCAGACGGTTTGAAAAAACACTTTTAGAATAAATAATAATGGACCCATTTTACACACATCTCTTCCCTCGCATAGTTTTATAAAGATTTTTATATTTACCTATTGTCGATTCTACATTTCAAAACTAAAACAAAATCAATCTAATTATCATTTAACGTTGTCACCAATTACATATGTTCACTTATTTTACTAATATTATTCACTAATTTATTAAATTTCTTTATTTCTTTATTTTATTTTATTTATTTTTTCTATTCCGGGCTAATCAATTATGTTCCAGCCATATTGTCTTGATTCTATGGTAGTTTCGTATCTAGAATGTGTTTTGTCTATTTACAAATATATCGGCATACTTATTTGTGTAATTTAACTTCTCATTTGTAATTTCATTTATTTTTTTTTAATTTAAAATTTGGATTACATTTTTTTTTCTTTCATTCCAATCTATTTTCATTTACGGTTATCTATTAGTATTGATGTTGAAAGGGAGATTACGGTTATATATTAGTTTTGACGTTGAAAGAGTGGTAAATGTATACGTAAGAAATTTTAATGCCTTTGTCGAATTCTAAGTTGATAAACCTTTAATATGTTCTTATGGTTTATGTATTAGCTAATCATCACTGTTTAATTCTAGGCTAACCTGTTCAAATTATGAGTTAGTAATGCACATCTCTACCCAGATTCCGATTTATTTCCAAAGTTTTAACTTAGGTTTGCCGCAAGGCCATAATTTTCTGAGGTTGCAGATGCCTCAAATTTCTTTTCTCATATCAATAATAATACTTCATGATTTACGTTATTAAATACTTATCTAATAATAAACATCCTATTAATAAGTATTCTATTTATAAATATATTATTTAGCTCCAAACAAATTAGAGGTCCACCTTGGTTTTTGAATTTAACAGTTCAAAACAAAAATATTATTTAATAAGCTTGAATTTTTCTCGTTTTACGGATCTAAAAACAGTTCTTATTACTACTATTGTTTTTCTAGTATTGAATTTGTATTACTTATCTTTGTTGAGCTGTTTTATTGATCTAAAATCAATATCTACTATTCCACCATCCTTATGCCAATATTGTGTTTCTAGTTTGGAAATTATATTACTAATCTAAGCTGCTTTATTGATCTAAAACTTTTATCTGTTATTCCATTGTCTTTATTTCTAATAATGTGTTTCTAGTGTTGGAGTTTAGATTTCAAATTTGCTTACCAAATTTGAATCATTTAACACATCTATTTTATTCCATTTCTAACTATTTAACCCTATTTTAACTCTGCCCTTTAACTTAAATTTTTTTTCTCAGCTATGTTTTAGACGTCATAGCAAAAATCTATTCATATGAAAACATCCCTGTATAGCACCCAGCCTTTTATTTAATACTTCTTCTTTAGAATTCACTAAAGAGTAAGCTTCCAGTAAATATATATTCAATCATTTTAATTTACCAGATTTATTCTTTCTACCCTTATGTGCTATTGACCATTTTAATTCAAAATCTTTCTTGTTCTTACGCAATCATCTAATACAATTGTGTTCCTCTTTTTATTTCTAATATTAATTCTTGTTCCATCCCCCCTTTTATCATTATCACCTTCTCTATTAGTTTAATTCCTAAGTTCATTTTTGAATCTTACCATAAAGACGCACCTCGTGACTCCAAGATATACCTTCTTATTATTATCATCAGCAGCCTTAATCTAACATTTGTACACTATCTGATGTTAAGCATTTGCCAATTGCTAGGTATTCTGAAATTACAGTTTCTCTCTAAAATCCGTTCTTCTGATACTGACCTTTTATTATTACTTATTTTGCTTATTTTCCTATTATTAGAGCTTATTATAGTGTTGGATAAGGTGGCAGAGGTGGGGAAAGAGAGTTTGGCCGAGTTCCTATTAATTATTTTGCTTAATCCATTCTTAGGAAGGAGTATTTTTCAATTATTCTGTAAAATTCTTTAGGGATATTGTTTTAGATATGCTCGCTAAACGGCGGGTTTAACAAAACATGTTTCTTGCGCCTGTTTCTCTTATTCCTAGTATCAACCTCATCATTACCTGTTTCACTGCTATCATCATTCTCAGTTTTTAGTCTTTTGATCTTTCTTATTGCATCCATTATTATTCTTCGATTTCTTTCTTGCTCTCATTGCAATGTCGTACGATATTGTGCAGTTAGGTTTGTTATTCGTACTGTTTGCACATTCTTGTATTCTATTTATCCATGGTATCCCGATATATATATATATATATATATATATATATTTATATAGTACACAAATTAGCTTGCATACTTGCATGTTTTTTATGCTGAAATGAAGAAGCAATGTTAGTATGTAGTTTCCATGCCATTAGTTTAATTTTTATTTCTATCAGGATCCATTAAATCACAACTAACACTTTTATATACGTATTATTCTATTAGTTTGCATATGCATATATACACATATATTTGAATTGATATTATTATTATTATTATTATTATTATTATTATTATTATTATTATTATTATTATTATATGAATATTTTTATTCCTCTTTGACCCTTTTCCTTGCTTTTTTCTGATTACTTTTATCGTCAATATTATGTTTGTCTACATATTTTGGCGTTATTTTCCCGTTTCTTTTATCGCGTTTCAACAATTAATCGTCTGAAAGAAAATTGACCTTTTCTTTATGGCCCATATCTCATTCCGATTTATTGGTCTCCCTTCATCTTTACCTGCTCAACCTTCTATTTTCCAGACTCTGAGCAGTTGAAAAAGCCAAGCCCTATCCAGATCCGAAAGCAATTCGCTAATTATCGTAGCTTCAATAATCAAGCCGCGAAAAAGTCTCGTCTGAAAAAGTTTCCAATCTTCCAGTTGACAGCATCAAGTTAGGAGGGGTCAAGTGCCTATCTCTGTTAAGGGAAATAAATGATGTTTATTACCACTGGAAACAATAAAGGTCACTGACTTTGCTTAGATACATCATTGTTTGCTCATACATTCAACCAAGCTTAACACGGCCCCGGCTTTAGATCGATCAAGACACCAAGAAGAAATGATGCAATGATCTGAGAAAAACGGATGAAATATAGAAAGTATGTTAAAAAAAACAGAAAAAAAAGTTTATATAATCCATCCATATAGAAATTTACTCATTTCTATGCATCGCATATGTTCGTATGCAACTAATATGCAAATAGTTAACTTACCTAACAAATAAAATAACAACGTTTAAAAAATATGTTCTTCTTATCGCCAAAATAATATTTTCCTACCTAATTCAAATGTCCTGAGTATTTAGCAATATCTCTATCGAATACAAAGCTGAATACAAACTCGTTGAAAATCAGCACACTATCTCTAACCAATGATTCCTTATTGACAAGTGCATGAATAAACAATTATAAGACAATTACACTTCACTAGCCATATTTTTCTATAAGATACCAATAGTATATCGGTAGAAATAACAGATTTAGTTTGGAAATTTGCGACAATTGTTTCACTTGTACTTATCTATATACTAATTTGCTTGTACGTACGGTGTCACGTCATCATCATCGCAAACATTAATTAATGAAACGCGTCATCATCATCGCAAACAGTAATTAATGTGAATTATCTCCCTTTATTGTTCACTCTTTATTATTTAACGATGCCTTCTGTTTATTATTGTAGGAACGTTTATTCTATTTTATTCAGTAATAAATATATTTTTTACATTTAACGTTACGAGTTCGTTTTTTTTTTGTTTACTGTGCCACTTTATGTTTTTTTTATTTACTTTTTATTTACACAACAAAAAATATGTTTCGAAAGAAATGTTACAAAAGTCAAGAATGACTTTATTAAATAAATAACCAAAGTCACCATTCGCAAATACACTGAGTAACATAGTCAAAACATATTTTACGTCTTGTTCTGTTTTGCTTTTGTTTTACGGCATATCAATCTTTTTAGTGTTATTTAATGCCGAATCGAGTAATTTTGTAACATTTATACATCTTCACGTTGTTTACATAGTTATTATTTATGTTTTGTCTGTTTTATTTGCTTCTTTTACAGGCATTCATCATCTTCTAATGCCCACCGACAGAGCATACATATTTAAATACTATAAAAAATGGACACATTTTTTTTAATATGAAATAAAACACTTAGTTTCATTACTTACAATTTAATTTATTTAAAGAAATATTTATTTCCTATTTAAAGATTTTCAGTATATTTTATTTAACTGAAGAAATATTTATTGTTCATACATATATTTTTTCCATTATTTTTATTACATTGTTAGGTGAAGTTTCAGAATAGTTAACCCCCCTCCCCATATTAAGAATGGCTTTCAGCATGAGTCTTACAATAGCGGTATCAAAGTTTTTTTTTATTATTTTTTTAAAACAAATTATACAAAAAAAAAGATACAAGACCATTGAATTTTTTTTTCATTAAATCGCTATTTAGGTGAAGGTTCAAAATAGTTAACCCTTCTCCTCATAACCGTTTTTTATGCAGTAAAATACTGTTTCAATAATTATGGTTTAAATAAATATTTATTCCTTATTTAAAGATTTACACTATAATTTTTTTAACCGAAGAAACATTTATTGTTCATACATATATTTTCCCTTATTTTTTACATTGTTAGGTAAAGTTTCAGAATAGTTAAACCCCTCCCCATATTAAGAATGGCTTTCAGCATGATTCTTACAATAGTGTTATCAAAGTTTATTGATTTTTCTCATTTAACAAAATTTATAAAAAAAACAACCCCCTCCCCATATTAAGAATGGCTTTCGGCATGATTCTTACAATAGCGGTATCAAAGTTTTTTTTTTATTTTAAAACAAATTATACAAAAAAAAAGATACAAGACCATTAAATTTTTTTTTCATTAAATCGCTATGTTTATTGATTTTTCTTATTTAACAAAAATTATAAAAAAGATACAAGAACATTTTAAACATTTTTTTCATTAAATGGTTATTTAGGTGAAGATTTAGAATAGTCAAACCCTCTCCCCTTATTAAGAATGGCATTTTTATTATTTCAGCATGATGCTTACATTTTTCTTAATATAAAAAAAAGATACAAGAAAATCTTAAGCTCTTTTTTTTAATTTAAACTGTTAGATCAAAGATCGGAATAACTTACTTTATAGCCAATTAGCCAGCTGTATTAAAAGGTTTTAGAATTTAATACCTAATAAGGTTTTCGCTTCAATTGTCACAAGCAGACGATATCGATTCAAAGGAGGTAATTCGTCAACAATTGTTTTAGCCGAATTTTACGGTAAAGTGTAGTGGATTGGTGGATATATTATACATATCCCCCAGTTTGTATTTATTTGCTTCCCCACTGCGCAAATTAGGCACAAGGCCGTTTTTTAATGTGGAGAGAGAGAGGAAGGGGGGAGGGGAATGGGGACCAGCTCCCGATGGGTGGGAAATGGGAGTTGGATAGGAACTGTTGGTATGAAGAGTTGCCCCTACATTGACCAAGGTAGATATGTGGGGTAACCCCACATATGGTCTTTGCTTGCAGTATCGGTCGGAACAGATACTACACTTTGATCTTGTCGCCCGGGCCGCAAAGGGCGGGGGCCAGTGTATATACATATCCCCCAAGTTATTCATTTGATAAAAGCAATATTTAATGAGCATGGTTCTTGCCAGGCAATGGGTTTACCTGAACCAACAGGTGATCCTCCAATAGATTATATTACTCGAAATACAAACGGGTCTAATGTTGAATTGTTAAACAATGAACAATTAGAGGTCTTTAATACTATAATCAAGGCTGTCATGCCAACTGAAAAAGAAGCCCCACACAACAATTGCTTCTATTTAGATGCCCCAGCCGCATCAGGAAAAACCTTTTTATTCAACATGTTACATGATTACTTCACCTCCAGCAGTACTGTAACCGCCACTGCAGCATTGCTGCAATGCTACTAACTTCAGGGAAAACACTCCACAGTATATTCAAACTACCTGTACCTCTGACAGAAACCGGTGTCTGTAACGTTTCTCCTGTATCAGAGCATGCTTCTTTTTTGAGAAAGGTAAAGGTATTCATCATAGACGAAGCCTCTATGATACCTAATCATGCACTGCTTGCTATAGATAGATGTTTACAAGATATAATGGGTAACGATAAAATATTTGGTGGAAAATTTCTCATACTTGGAGGTGACTTCAGGCAAATTTTGCCAGTAGTGCCACATGGATAACCTACATCTATTATAGACACCTGTCTTCAAAGATGCATATTGTGGCATCATTTCAGTCAATTACAACTAACACAAAACGTCAGAACTAACATAAATGAACCGGAGTTTTCTAGATGGCTCCTTCATCTTTGTAATGGTACACTAACGAGCAGTCTTAATGACGTTCCTGTAGATGCCATAGATGTTCCTGACTAATCGGTATGTAATGGTTCTCTAATCTCAGAAATATTTGATTGCAGCCCTAAAGAAATGGAAAATTGAATCATCATGACTCTAAAAAATACAGAATGTTTAACAGTAAATGTAGAAATTCTAAATAATCTTCCCGGAGGCATAAATACATATTTAAGTGCAGATTACATCTCCGATGATGATGCTGAACTTCAAAATTATCCTATCGAGTTCATAAATTCATTAACTCCATCTGGAATGTTACCTCACCGACTTAATGTGAAAATAGGGGCAATAGTAATGCGACTGCGAAATTTATCCATAAATCAAGGACTTTGTAATGGAACTAGGATGAAAATAAAAGAATGTCATCAAAACAGCATCATTGCTATTTTAATTAATGGATCTAATAGAGGTTCCACAGTTATCATTCCAAGAATTAAGTAAAAGCCAAGTGATACAAATGTTCCGTTTGCATTTCATCAGATACAGTTTGCAATACGATTAGCATATTCACTGACCATCAATAAAGCACAAGGCCAAACTTTGGATAAGGTTGGTATATATCTTCAACAACCTGTATTTTCTCATGGTCAGCTGTATGTGGCATGTTCAAGAGCTCGATCTAAGCACAGTGTGAAATTTAAGGTAATGCAACTGCATAGAGATGATAATCAGGGAAGAAAGCGTGGTGTAACATATACTAAGAATATTGTTTACCGTGAAGTGTTATGAAAACAACCAGGAACAGCTATGGAATCTAAAAATTAACTTTGATGTAAATATGATTTTGGAAAAAAAAATTTTTTAATTGCTTTCCTTATATTTAAAATTCATTATTTGATGAAAAAGTAGTGTACAGTTTGTTTAACCTACCTCACATCATTTCGATTATCGAAAAATCAAAAGTTAACTGTATTTCGTAAGATTTACAGAAACACTTCATTTTTTATGCATGTAATACACAAGAGTCTGAATATTATAACAGATTACAATGTTTTTATGGAAAAAACTTTTGTACAGAAAATTCAAAGTGTTCTATTTATATTATCAGGAAGTTGTGATGCATTAATTGAAATCTATATCACTAATTCGACTTAAAAAATATTTGTGAATTTCCAAATCTTCATTGAATAAAATTTAAAATAAATAGAAAAGTCTATTGCATATGTAAAAGTTGACGGTTGCGTATTTAACTTCATTAAAAGTTATCAAAGTCAACCAAGAACTGCTCAATATTCTGGCTTAATGGATCATTTAGCAAGGAATGAAGATGGCGATTCTGGTGTACCAGTTATTCTACCATCTTCATTAACAGGAAGTCCTAGGAATCTTCAACAACTGTATCAAGATGCAATGGCAGTTTTCTGTAAATATGGAAAGCCAGACCTATTTCTTACCTATAAATATAATCCAAGATGTTCTGAAATATTAAACAACTTGGGGTCATCAGAACTTTCACAAAATCGATGTCAACAATGTCACACAGTTTTTTTAAATTCACAGTCTGACTCCCTAGAACCTGCTGACTGACCACTATTCTCACTCCAAGCAGCTGATCAACGTCCCTGTCACCGCCTCAATCATCACCAGCACTTCCTGACAATATCAACAGCACCAGTTACGATCGCATTGGCCATCAATAAAAGTTTTAACTACAGTTCTTTGTTTGTTCTACTTGCTTCCATACGTTCATTTTTGTAATATAACAATAAGGAATTTCTTATTGATGTGTTTTACAAGATTTTAACTACCGTGGAATTTCCACGGGTCATACTAGTTAAGTTATATTCTGATTGAGTTCCAAATCCTATGCGAACACTTTGAAACTTACAACTTTATAAACAGTCATAAGATATTTTTATTGCTTCGTCATCTGTCAGGCTAAATAAGTTTTAGTGATGTGTTATGTTCTTTTTGCAAAAGAGTCATCTTTATCAAAGGTCAAAAGTGACTCGAGTATAAAGCTTATTAGGTTTGACTAGTTAAACATCAATAGTATTAGTACAAATATATCTAGTTAAACATTGGTTATAAAAGAAGACAACCAAACGAGGATTGGAATCGAAAACAACAACGTTCTAGTTCGCCGAGGAGCAGTCCTGTGATATTATGTTCAAACATGTGCAGTAGTGAAAGTCGAAGTTTCGCTCAGTTCTAAGTACACATAGGTAATAAGAAAGTTTCTCTGAAACATTTCGGTATAAATGAGATTTATTGTGAACGCCTTACAGCGGATAACAATAAAATGAAGCTCAGTCGAGCCCACCCAGTAGTTGGAAAAGGTTACTAAGAAGTGAAACAATTATATCAGAGAATAACACGTGTGTAAACACATTTTATAGGGACATTTTTCTTTCTTATTCGTATCATATATATATATATATATAGATAGATAGATAGATAGATAGATAGACATAGATATATAGATATACTTGTTCATTCGACCTCTCCCACTATCGTTTTACGCAATATCTTTCTCTACTTTTCCTTCCTACTCTGTATCTCTCTAGCAACTGATTCAATATAATAAAGAAAAACTAAGCACGGAAAGAAAAAGAAAGTCATTACTCTATGTGTGCATTTTTAAATTAAAATTTTAAAAAAAGTGGTCTCCTCTGCACTAATTTAGTCCCATGAAATGAATATTGCCGTCTGTTCTAATATGACTATTTCATAGTCAGACTAACTCAGATGATGTAACCTTTGTAAGTACTTTATATTACGTTTTTAAAAGATGATGTAACCTTTGTAAGTACATCTTTATATTACGTTTTTAAAAGATGCTGACATAAATCAATCTATGGTCAGTAAGAGAAGCAGTTAGTGCAGATCTAAGTCATCTTCTCATCTAACAGATTTGCCAGGAAAATTAATTCGAAATGAAACCGAAAAAGTTTTATGACATATTACGCGTCCAATCGTTTTTCAATTACTTTCCTAAATAGTTAAATGTTAATGAGACTTTCCATTACTATTACAACAGTTGCTCATAAAAATCTAGCACAAAACCGGCTTGGCTCGGAACTGAATGTGGAAACCTAGTCCAGTTTATATCTAGATGATAATACCGTAGAACCATTCGTGTTTATCTTACATTTTAAAAATGTAAATGTTCGGCCGGGGCTAAATGCTTTATTCAGCGTTAACTGCTAAAAGATAAGAGTTTAATTTGCATAAATTCATTTGATTCTTAGATGTTTTATAGTATTCAGTCTTTTCTAGGATCAAGCGGCGTTTCAGACGAATCAATAAATACTAATATATATTCTTGTGAAAGTCATGTAACAGTTTTCGCTTGTAAAAATTGTAAATAATATTAAACAATTTTAATAAGAGATGATGCCATTAAAAATATTTATTAACATTTAATTTCCATTATTTTTTGCATGAAACAAATGATTAGACTTTTAAAATATGTATAACATTAAATTTCCATTACTTTTTTTATTAGGCAATTGATTTAGACTTTAAAAATATTTATTAACATTTAATGTCCATTACTTTTTGTATTAGGCAATTGATTTAGACTTTAAAAATATTTATTAACATTTAATTTCCATTATTTTTTGCATTAAACAATTGATTTAGACTAGTATCAATATTAAATAAACGGATCATGTCGCATCCATGCTGGAATCAGCTATTACACTTAAATCTCAGTTTAAATGGCAAGGAAGCATAAAAATAACTTATGGATAGGCCTTATTTAATAGAATAAACATCACTTGATTTAATCGAAAATAGAATAATTATTAATAATTAATCAGGAAAAGATTAAACTACAATGGCGAGCCACGCCCGAGTTTGGTGAGGCAATTATTTGATCTCTACTTCTATTTTCTATCAGGAACTACATCACCAGATTACAATAACACTTTTTTATGAACGAAATGATTTGCTGAAATTTTATTATCTTCTATCGCCAGTGTACCGTAAAATATTCCCTGTAAAAAGTATTCGATTTTATTTATAAAAGGGAAAAGCTATTTTTAAAATCGTATTTTTTTTTCGATTTTCAATATTATCTGATAAATTTATGTGCAAAATATATCGACGAACACTACCAGACATATATTGGTTTGTATGAAATTTGCAAAAGATAGCCTTAGCCGTCTCAGAACATATAAGGAAGGGGCTCTTTCCTACACACATACAGCGTGACTTTTATATAATAGTAGAATTAATGTTTGAATTTTATTAATCTTCCAACTGTTGGAATACTCATAACATCCAGTTTATTGCAGATGTTTTGCTAATCCTAATTGTAAAAACGTTTTAGAGATTCAAAAACAAACTCTCCTTAAAAACGCAACAAAAAATATTGGGATATAGTTTTGTCTATTTTGCTAATTTATTCAGGTTATCTTAAAATGTAGTTTTACCTGTGTTATTAAACATTGCCAACATAAGAGCATAACATTTAATGGTTTTTATTGCTAAAACAGACGCTTGGTTCGTATGAAGAAACAGTTTTAAATTATCTCAATTTATTCTATAATTAAAGATTTCCTATATTCCGTTTGTCTTCCAGTTTTCACATGTTTAAACCGATATAAACATTACATTTTTATTGCGTTTATGACTATCAAAGTAGGCTGTTTCATTTAATGTCATTTACAACGAATTCCTTGCTCAGTTATACGAGTAATTTACTCTGAAGAGAACAATAGTTTACTTCGAATCGACGCAGATAAAAGGATTTCTTAATAACATTTTTTTGGAGTAATATGTCGAACTATAAATTTCCTTGTAATTTTTTGATAAACAAACATTCTTGATATATATATATATATATATATATATATATATATATGTATGTATATATGTGTGTGTGTGTGTGTGTGTGTGTGTGTGTGTGTGTGGTGGAGTCGGGAAAGGTGAAAGTAGGAAAACACGACGACTGGTGAGAATACGAAGAACATTTATATCCAGAACAGGGTTAGTGATACAGGAAGATTAGTAAGTCCGTGAGGAGTCGTCTCTTTACGACATCCGAATAGTTCTCATGGAGCGGTCTATACTTGCTGCTTATATGCCTAATCGATAAGTCTATATTTGTGATTATAAGGGTGTGTATATCCCCACAACAATATATATATAGTATACGCGGATCAAGGTTTCAATATGGGTTAGTCTCGTCAGGACTCCAGATACTGATGTGGAGTCTTGACAAGAAATGGAAATATTGAAATAGGTATTGATCCAAGTAGACGCCATCCAATGTATATATAATTTTATTTATATATAAGCTTTACACAGGCATTGAAAACTTTTGAAAATAAAACTTTGAAATATGTAGGGTTGTAGTTCATGTTAACAATATATCTTGATGGGAATTATATTAGACAAGTCAAAGAGCCACTAAATATAAGGAGATAAAATTCATCAAAGACAAAATGATTCAAACGATGTATGTAAGATGACATAGATTATGTCTGAAAAACTAAAACATTTCGCTCTTTGTCAGAAACATCGCAAAGTAGAAATTAAAGGAAAGTGAGAGTTACGCGGTTTCCGGTTGTTACCAAGTTAATTTCCTGTCAATTAATATATATATATATATATATATATATATATATATATATATATATATATATATTAATATATATATATATGTGTGTGTGTGTGTGTGTTTGTGTGTGTGTGTGTGTGTGTGTGTGTGTGTGTGTGTCCGTGCGCATTTAATTAAGATTTAAATATTTTATTATATATGTACTAGCTTGCCGCTTGGGTTTGCCTGGCTGTAAAATACGCTGAGTATGAGATTTTAATTCATGCAACTTTCGTATTTATTATCATAGAAATAATTCATTATCGATTATTATATTACACAAAATATATTACAGCTATTGCGAATATAAATGTGTGTATATATATATATACATATATATATACATATATATATATATTATCAAAGATTATATCCTTTACAAAGCAAAATTCAAGAAATTTCATAAAATCTACTTGTATAAAATGAGCATTAAATGATCCTTTCGTATCAAATAGTTCTCAGTTAGCAAGTACACCCAATTCCATAGCAATTCCCTAGTTATCCCGTATAATCGAGATGAACCTCAAATTATAACACAAGCTCTAACTTAAGATATAACCTTAAGTACCGCATGAGCTTTGTAACCCATATGTCAATTACTATAATATATATG
Source organism: Euprymna scolopes (assembly GCF_053919585.1). Taxonomy (NCBI): domain Eukaryota; kingdom Metazoa; phylum Mollusca; class Cephalopoda; order Sepiida; family Sepiolidae; genus Euprymna; species Euprymna scolopes. The sequence goes on along the minus strand of NC_136494.1, from coordinate 141,241,227 downwards.
AGAAATCGAGCTATTGATACCAATGAACAAAACAATACACCATTAAAACATCTAACTACATAAATAACAAAAATACCAATTAATTTCGTAAAATAGGAAAATAACTTATTAATTAAACCTTCCTTATAAAAATAACGTAAACATTAACATCCTGAAATAATACATGTTTTTGGACGCACAATTAATACCAACATAAATATCATACTATACGAAATAAGAATACTACCAAAATTTCCATTTCTACGATACCAAATTTTGCAGAAATTATAATAAATTCTAGCAATACGAAAATTAATCAGACCAAAAAGGTTACTCCGCCGAGCATTAATTTCTCAAATTTCAACCGCAAAATCCTCCGTAATTGGCCTCTTAATAATGATGATTTGCACATCGAAGCCATTTACTCATGAACTGTGACAAAAATGGTCAATACTAACCTTAATATACTAATATAAATATTATTTTCTACCCTCATCTTTCCTTAAATAAAAACTTAATAATCAGGCGCAAAAGCAATCTGAGCTTACATTAAAATATAATCCATCAGACGGTATTTTAAACGGCACTCTTTCTCCAGAATCCTTTTATAACGACACCCCCTGTATAGATCCGATGACCAAATATACATGCCTTTTTTAAAATAGTTTATTATCTTTCCCTTACACTAATTTTTCTAACAAAATATCACCCTATTACACATCTGAAACTTACACATATATTGGGGCATCAACCTAAATTTATTTCACGTATATTCTTTTATAAATACAAATGCAGTAATAATACTGCATCCATATCCAATTTAGTCAAGAAACTCAACTTATTTTTTTCGCAGCAAAAAAATATGCGCATATTCCGTTCTATAATTGTATTTATTTAATATTTATTATATGGTACATATTTGTTTTTTAACCTATGGGTGCTAAATTTTCAAAATATATTTTTTTTTACTCTGGTTTTAGACAGTGAGAAATTCGGCAGGCAAATAAGCTCAGGAGTAGGAAGATGCTATTTTGCTTTCTACGTATGCGTTAGGTTCTATACGAGACCGTTAATAGCATTCTCATGAAAAGACGTTCTGCAACTACCACAAAATGAATGCATTTTATCAATTTTTATGTAGTTGCAGAGCGAAATAAGTGGATCGATCGGCCAATGGACGTGTCTTAAATAGTTGATCATTTACTTAAAAAAACGAAAGTCAACATTGCCTCATTTAAAATTCTGAAATGGAGATTCGTCTGAAATGTTGGAGACTATTCACGTTCGTTTTAAAAGGCCTTCTCTTTGTAAGTAGACTGTGTGACTCTTAGGTTTGAACGCGATTAACTGTAGGAGATTCTATCATTGTACATAGATCATATGCAGCTTTATTGCCCAGCTCAACCCCCCCCCTGTTAATATACTAGAACGTCACGTTATTTAAGATGTGTTTTTCCTTATAGCTTTCTCTAACTTCTATGAATACAAACCTAGCCCTCAGAGCGTGAGGTCGAATACGGTAAGCTGGCCTCTCATTTTTGGCATACTTCATATTATATAATATTCATCTTATATATATATATATATATATATATATATATATATATATATATATATATTTAAAGATGCATAAATAAAAAAATCAATACGAAAATATGTAAATGTTTATACCTTTTCTGTATTTATTTCCTATATGTTGACGTGTAGGAATATAGAAGTCTTTTGAAAAAAAAAACAAGAATGTTTTTTTCAAAAGCACATAATTTTATACCAATCTTTCGATCTTCCTCAGTGTGAATGATGGAAACATGAGTGTAGGGTGGGCGGGGTTAGCAGCAGGAGGGGCACGGTTATAGCAAATAAGGTGAAGGTCTTTTTGAATATGACACTACCGACATTTTTTATTTCGCATGGTCAGAAAGTTGTGTGGTCTCTATTCAAAACCAAACCTTTCATAAAACTTTGAATTGGACATCCACGCATCCCAGGAACACCCTCGCATATCTGAACATACGAGCATATACACACGCACACTACAACATATGCTTCTTCACATACCCATACATGCACAAGATACGCCCACACATGTTTACAGATGTACGCACATATACACGTGGAGATTGATTAGCAGATGTAAGCTTGGACTTAGACGTTTATTATGTTTCTAGGTGCAAGACGGGGTCAAATCACGAGATCTTAGTCTGGATTGTCTACACGCACGCACACCGACACACACGTTTATTTATTTTTTAATCGCTTACTGTAGATACTAGTGTTTTTCGTTAATTGATATATTAACACATATAATGTTAAAAAATAGATGAATTAAATAATTAAATAAACAAACAAGTTTCTCTTTTTTATGTTAATTATCATTTATTAATTTTTCCTACTTTTTGTTCATACATATGAAAATATTCGGACTGTTCTTTTACTTTCTTTCCACACACACATGCACACTCCTGTATACTCATATATACTCATACATGATGATGATTGATTGCAACGTCTTGTCAGACGAGTGCCACTCCCTCATACATTTAAAAATTATGAGCCCAAATGCCTGAGGGAGTATCTATACAAAGATGATGTTACAGAGTCTTAGCTTTGTACGACAGCTAAGTCTCTCGCTCGGTTCAAAATGTTGAGATCCAGCAACAAACAAGAGCAAGATAGCCAGCAACAAATTATACTGCAGACCAGCTTTATACATACATACATACATACATCATACATCATACACATACATACATACATGGTGGTATGGTGATCGTCACTTCTTGACAGAAGAAGACCATGTTTCCCTTGCTTTATCGTTGATTACTCAATCATTTATTGTTGATCACTCAATCATTTTCATGTATTTTTGAAAAAAAATTATATATATATATATATATATATTAATTATATACACATATATACACTTATACACACATACGCATATATACATGTGGAGATGTGATCAAGATGCATCAATTCCTATTTTCTGTGCGAACGAAGGTGGTTCTTCAGACCATCCCTGCTCTTACACAGTCTGTTGCAAAGGTCACACTTAAACTGAGATTGAGGGATGCCAACTGGTGCTGCTATACTGTGGACGCTCATATGACGCTGCAGGCCTCCACTCGATTAACAAACCAAAGAGCAAACAGAACATCTGTGCCCTGCAATGTTTTCCCCATCAAAGAAAGATTGAACTCCATGTGAACGCTTGTGGCTAGCCAGGCCAGATCCAGATAAAGTCATTTTACCGCATAAATAACAGGTGTGGTTCTGCATGCATACATACATACATACATACATACATACATACATACATAAAATGGTAGATATAGGGGAAAAGTATTATTTTTAAATTAGAATCCATCAGACAAATTGGAAGCGCGATATGCCGGTAAATGTTGGAAATAAAACTAAAAGTTAGATATATTTCAGTTGTTAAACGAAGAGGTAATAATACTAAAAACCACAACAATAATATTAATTCAAATCTATCGACAGGTGTTAATCGTGACACTTTGGACTGATGCTTTCCGAAAGGATTAAATACCAGTGTCTGTAGATATTTAATAATTATCTTATAATGAATAATTGTGTCAGCCTTTTAAGAAACTCCTCTCTTATTGTTAAGCCCTTTCAGTTGAAATAAAAGTCGGTCAATTTAGATCATTTGAACAGATTATCATATAATGATAAGATATACCTGACAGATGTTAAAAACATTTAAAAAGAATAGACGTTTAAATTTCAACAGTATTTCACGCAAATTATTAGTAAATTCCTAATTCAGTAGGTAAGTTGTGTAGAATAGGAACCCTAGATTAAAAAAAAAGTTTACGTATAAAATAAATAGTTTACGTGTAAATAAATTAGTATCCGTATAATATTACTTTTGTAAATTCTAACGTTACAAAGATTACGTGTAAAATAGGCGATTAAAGTATGAAAATAAAATAAATTAAATAAATTAGGCTCGATGAGGTGACCATTAAAACCTACGTTAAACGATTATGTAAAGTATACTAATGGTAAGATAACTACATTACAATTAAAGATAAATAAAAAATAAGAAATAAATATCTTTAGTCAAAAATTTAACCTATTAGGTATAGGGTATGGTTATTTGATGGTAAAATACAAATATTTAAAATAATTAACGTTTAGAATGGTTTCATGTATAGAAAAAAATTAAGTATGAGATAGGGCGGGGGGAACTGGAAAGAAAAACTATGAAAATATTATTTACAAACTTAGGCGTTTTATATTGGGAGTACAAAATTAACGTTCAAAGGAAGATACTACGGGCATAAAAGAACGAAAAAGATACTTCCTTATCTATACACTATTGGAAGCTAATTAGAGAAAACAAAACGCCTAGAATACATTGGAAAATAATAAAAAAGGCTAAAGCATGTTACTCTTTGCAGTCACCTTGTTTCTTATGCCTGCATGAGAAAATGGAGATTACTAATTTTAAAGACCGTGACAAACTTTTAAATATAAAACAAGAATCGGCCATCTCCTGCAAGCATTTTCAGATACATATGCTTAAAAAATTATAAAACGCCTAAGTTTGTAAATAATATTTTCATAGTGTTTTTTCAAGTTCGCCCCGCCTTTTTAATGGTCACCTCATCGAGCCTAATTTATTTAATTTATTTTATTTTTATATTTTTATCGCCTATTTTACACGTAATCTTTGTAACGTTAGAATTTACAAAAGTAATATTATACGGATACTAATTTATTTACACGTTAACCATTTATTTTATACGTACTTTTTTTTTTTTAATCTAGGGTTCCTATTCTACACAACTTACCTACTGAACTAGGAATTTACTAATAACATTGAAACTCTACTTGAAACTCATTACGCACTATAAATAAAATAAAATAAAATAATTAATAAATTAAAATTGACATAATGGACGATCACATTTTAATGTATATACTTTCTTTTTAGATCCTGTCTCCCCCTTTACACGTAAATACGATGTAGTACTAGTTATAAATTGGAAATGTTTGAGTTGAAACAGCAAGAGATGTATTTGGCCTGACGAAGCGATTCCCTTGCCGGGTTTTCGCCGAAACATGTATGCCTATATGTAGCCATTTGGTTGGATACTAAATTAACTTATATATATATATATATATATATATATATATATATATATATATATATATATATATATATATATATATATATATATATATATATATATATATATATATATATATATAACAATCATATATATAATATATATTTTATGTATATGTATTTACATAACTATCATATATTTATAACTATAATCTATAATATAAAGCTGAATATATGTGTGTGTGTGTATGTGTGTCTGGTCACGAATAGGCTCCTATGTGGTTGACTATTTAAAAAAACTGATTACATATAATGATAGAAGATGTATCGAGACACAAGAATGGCATGTTTGATCTGGCAGAACGGTAGTTCATAAAAATTGTGGGGTTTGCGTTCGTGCCTGGTATACTAAGTATGGAAATAAAAAAAAATCAACTTAAAAAAAAACGTTTACAAGTATGTTTGATATAGATTTACATAGGAATACTTTGATAAGTATGTTTTAACTTAAATAGGGATGGTACGATAAAATTGTGAGGTCTGCGTTCGCGCCTGGTCTCCATAGAATGGAAATAGGCACGCACTTTAATAAAGACTTTTCAAATCTATCTGCGTAAGTATACTTTGATAATTATATTTCAGTTTGAACAAATATGGTATAATAAAATTATGGGGTGATCGTTCGCGCCTGACTTCCATAAAATGGAACTATGCCACAAAGTTTAACAAGGTTTTTTAATATAGATCCACAGAATATTGTGATAAGTGTTTCAGTGTGAACAGGTATGGTATAATAATTTATAGGGTTTATCTATTTTATTTTTACTTTCTTCATATTTTGCTTTGGTTTTGATACCCTCAATTCGAAGCTATCTCTTTACAACCCTTCCCTTTCATAAGCTATCATACTTTCATTTCCATAGGCTGTTTTTGAACCCAGTCAACGCTGAGTACTTTTGCTAGTATATATATATATATATATATATATATATATATATATATATATATATATACATATATATATACACTAGCAAAAGTACTCAGCGTTGAGTGGGTTCAAAAACAGCCTACGGAAATAAATATATATATATATATATATATATATATTTAAAGGAGATTAGAATAATAGTCTAAAGAGCTAAGTGTATTTCAATGTAATAGTGAAATTACTAGTTTAATTAAAATACAGGAAATGCTCGTTGTAATTTAGATATATAATAAGCTCGATAGTTTAATGTCCTAGAGCTAATTCAATATTAAATAATGTGATTTATAATTTAAAAATTTAAAAAAAAATTTAAATTTAAAAATCAAATTGTAATTAAATTAAAAATCAGCTTCATAAGAAGGAACAACAACAAAGTCAATTATCTGTACGATCGTTTCTGATAATTCTTATTTCCGAAACGATCGTACAGATAATTGACTTTGTTGTTGTTCCTTCTTATGAAACTGATTTTTAAAATTTGATTTTTAAATTAAAAATTTTTTTAAATTTTTAAATTATAAATCACATTACTTAATATATATATATATATATATATATATATATATATATATATATATATATATATATATATTTCCGTAGGCTGTTTTTGAACCCAGTCAACGCTGAGTACTTTTGCTAGTATATATATTTCTGCCTCCAGACTAACAACTGATAGGACTTTTTTTTATACAAATATATGTATACGCTTACATAAATTTATATAGAAAGAGGTTTGTGTATACTATAATTTTTTTGCAAGTATAAATCGTATAGCATACCAGCATAAATATAATTATATGTAATAGTTTACTAAAGATGATAATCAAGAAAAGCGAAAAAAAAAACTAATAGGAAATTCATTAATGTTTAAAAGAGTATGTAAATTAGCTAGATCTTTTCAAGATGAAAGCGATTCCATGGCTCTCATAAAAGAAAGTTATATTTTATTTTTAAATAAATAGAAAAAGGGGTCTTTGTAATATATATATATATATATATATATATATATATATATATATATATATATATATATATATGTATATATATATCACTACACAAAAAACATTATAGGAGTATAGATATGGGTGTCATCGGCTAGACTCGAAACTAAATCAAAGCGTTCTCGGCTGTTATTCGTTACCATTTGCACTATGTTTTTACGCAGTAAATGAACTTTAAAATAACATTGTATAAGCCATCAATATATATATCCACATACATACAAGAGTACTTTAAGCCCAAGTACATTTGATGAGTCACATTCTTTTAAAGTTTTTACTCCTGAGTAGCTATATTTATCGGCTAAATACTACATCGAATTTGTTCCACAGGTTCAAATCCCTTATATGTCAAGTGGAACGTCTATATAGGAGTTTCCTAATGACTATTGCGCAGGTTGACGTTACTTGTATCTACATTGAAGATACATCTTAACCCTCCTGTCATCTAAAACACACAGAGCAATCAATCATATTTTTAGATAATTCTTAATATCAAACTATCCTGTAACGCGTTATCCTATTCCTAAGCCAACATAAAATAAGGAAAACACTCCTTAATTTAAAGGGAAAATATAAAACTATATACTAACTCGTTCCAACAAACCTGTTGCAAATATCGCTGCTTTCACTGCATCAACTTTTACTCACGCCTCCTCCAGTAACAATGTAATAGCAATGCCCCTTAATCACTTTGAGGAGTGTAATTTTTCAGTAGATATAACATTTACATACTAACCCATTAACATTAACTACCCACGCGGGGTCGCAAAAGTACCTGGATTAGGACCTAGGTGCGGGGCAAACCCTTTCGGTGCTGATTGACCCGTAAATCTTCTCAGGTCATCGGTTGAGGAGAAGTAAAACGCTGAAGCTAAACCTAAGGGGAGGAAGGCCTCTCCAGTCTTGGATGACAACCTTCCTAGAGCTGGTGACTCAAACAAATTACCGGTCTGCAAACCTAAACTGCTTAAGGAGTAGATAGGCACTGCCTATCGCCCGGCTTCCATACTCCTTCTTTGCCTATTAGCCAGGCGTAGAGGTTGAATCACAGATTCGACAAACACTCAGTGGTCGATATTGGTTCCTGACTAGGGCAATGAACGCCGTTTTCCCCTCCCCCGACGCATCCCGCCCCTCTAAACTGAGCGCTTGGAAGTGCATGAATGCCAAAATGCCAATACAGGTAGATTGGGTTGACCATCGTCTGATGGGTTGAGGGTACCGGATTGACAGTTCATGGATGCTGTTCCCAACACGTAGTACAGGAGACCCTACCTTTTGCTAGCGCTTAGAGGGGCTGCTCCATCAATAGTTGGATAATATCGGGATGTTTGCAGTGCCATGTCGCGCATGGAAAAGGGACCCTGCACTCATCCCCGGTAGACTTTCCTGATGCCACAATCCAAGTAGATAGCGGGTCAGCTGATGGTCTACTTGTATTGCATGTCTGGTATTCTGCATAACCACTTTTTCTGCACCCCTATCTTATCTGAGACTCTAAAAAAAGAGACAACGAGAGTACAATCTAAAATTACGCTTAAACTAGGAGAAAACTCCAACAAAACCAAATTGTCTCCTCCCTTGAGGCTTGTATTTACGAAGAATCATGGGCGTAGAACTAATTTAAATGACAATGAAGCATTTCTCCTAACAAACACCCCGGGTATCTTAGCACTAACCTACACGCCTCCATCCCCTCTAACTACTTTAATATGCCAGGATATCTCCCACTCTGCCGTAAGGACTCTGACAGACATATGCACGGACTTGGAGTCTACATTCGTAACACTCTCCCCATGACTAGAGAAACAAACCTAGAAACGGATGATCAAGCCTTTATGTGCTTTAGACTAAACACACAGCATAACATGAGCTACTTTTATTTTCTCTACCGCTCTCCCTCGACCCAAGACTGCACCATGATAATCAATGTCTCTCACACCATAGACACAGTACTCTCGCTCGACACTAGTGCACAAGTACATGCATTTGGTGACTTTAATGTTCACCACAAAAACTGGCTTGGATTCTCTACTTACACAGATGCAGAGGCAGCTTAACACATAGCTTCGCTATATCACACTCCCTATCACAAATGGTTACGTTTCCAACCCGTTTCTCTGACCAGCAATAACAACACGCATAATGTTCCCAAGGATTGTATAACAAATTCTGACAGCCCACTCGGGAACGCTGATCATGCAGTGATAATGGTCGAAATCGCCCGAAACTCTAGACCCAAAACTGAAGAGCCAGTGTTCAAAACAACGGGATATTATAAAAAAGCTGACTGGGAAGCCATCAGAGGCAGCAAGCATACCGCAGATTTAACCGAAATAAGTCCAGTTCAAACGTAGAGAAGTATATAGAAACTAGAAGTAACGTAAAGAAAGAAATAGCGACAGCTAGGAGAAAATTTACTGAAAACACTAAAAAACGCATCGAAGGACAAAAATTAGGAACTCGTAACTTCTGGAAAATCTACAACAGTGTAGTAAATAATGGGCAATCAACAATTCTCCCACTAACCAACAATCACGAGGTTGTTTGCCCAGTCAACCGACAAGGCAAATATGCTCGCCAGCTGGTTTGCCTCAAACTCCACACTGGACCTTTCCAACGACCCCTGCCTGACTTTCCTTTGTGGACAGACGCCACGCTAGACGATCTAAAAATCACCCCTGCCTAGATGCATGCTATCATAAAAACCTTGACACTTACAAAAGCATGTGGACCTGATCTAATCCCAGCTGTGCTATTAAAAAAGTGCTAAGCCGAAGTAGCTCCAGTTCTCACCAAACTCTACAATAAATGTCTAAATGAAGCTTGCTTTCCTGACTGGTGGAAAACTGCTTCTTTGGTACTAGTATTCAAGAATCCTTGCGAAAGGACTGACCCATTAAATTATCGCCCCATTTTTCACCCATATATTTGAGACCATAATTAACCATGCTCTAGTCCGTCAGCTTACAGATGCTAAACCTCTGACTGACAAACAATATGGATTTAGACAAGCCGGTTCTACAGCAGACATCCTCACTGTAATCTCTGAACATATATACCATTCACTGGACAAAGCGGGGGAGGTCAGAGCGGTAGCTCTAGATATATTTGAGGCTTTTGACAGGGTATGGCATGAGGGTCTCCTAAGGGAAATTAGATAATACGGTATTACTGGTAGAATATTTAACATAATTAAATCCTTCTTAGATAAGAGAAAAACCCAGGTTGTCCTCGATGGTCGTATATCTAAACAATATGATATAAACGAGGGAGTGCCTCAGGGGTCTATCCTTGGACCTCTATTGTTCCTAATATTTATTAATGACCTCCCCGACAAAACTGCCTCTGAGATGGGCATATATGCCGATGACACCACACTCTATAACAGATATGACAGGAAAACAAATGAACACATAACTAAAGAAATGGCAAAAACACTAAAGGATGACCTCCAGTCTGTAGTGGAATGGGGGAAAAATGGACGGTCACATTCAATGCTGCTAAGATTAAACTGGTTTCCTTCAATAATTACAAGAAACCTTCTCTGTCACCAATAACAATGGCCAGTGACTCGCTATCTGAGAGTATATCTTTCAAACTGCTTGCCCTAAAGTTCTCAGAAAACATGAATTGGAACAATTACATTGAAAGCATTGCTAGGATTGCTGCGAAGAAGGTGGTCTCTCTCTACCGTGCTAGAAAACTACTAACACCTGAAAGTATCCTGTACCTCTATAAGGTCACCATTCGCCCATGTATGGGGTATTGCTGTCACAATTGGGCTGGTGCATCTGCTGCTAATCTCTCGCTCCTAGACAAGGTTAAAAAAAGAGTCGCGAATCTGATAGGCCCTGAACTGGCATCTAAGCTTCAGCCTCTGTCCCATCGACGAAACGTTGCATCCCTCTGCCTGTTCTACAAGTATTTTAATGGTGAATGCTCTGACGAACTGCAAACATTTGTGCCGCGAGGACGGAGACACCCTCGACAAACCCTACAGGCAGCTAAATCCCACCCCACGCAATAGAGATCCCTAGATGTAAAAAATCTTTCTACTCCAGTAGCTTCTTCCCCAGAATCGCTAGATTATGGAATACCATCCCAGGTCCCTGCTTCCTTAGCTGTATTGACATGCAGAAGTTCAAGTGTAACGTGAACCGACATCTTGCTGCCCAAATCCCAAAATACTGTTCCAGTAGTTTTTGCCCCTGTTAGTAGCCCCCTACACCAAAGTAGCAATGTGCCTTGTTTTGGGTTGAAAATGTAATAAAAAAAACCTTTATATGCTTTAGACTTAACATGCAACATAACATTAGGTACTTCTATTTTCTCTACCACTGTTCATCGACCCAGGACTGTATCTTAATAAACAGTCTCTGATAGCATAGATACAGCACATTCCCTCGACACTAGCGCACAAGTGCATGTATTTGGTGACCGCCAAAACAACTGGCTTGGATTTTCTGCTTACACAGACGCAGTTGGTAGCACAACACATAGCTTCCCTATATTTCATTCCCTATCACAGACGGTTACGTTTCCAACCCGTTTCCCTGACCAGCAAGAGCAACACACATTGCTGTTAGATCTGTTTCTGACCACAGTCCCCGATGATTGCGTTACGAATGCCCACAGCCCACATTGTAATGGTGACAATGTAGTGATAATAGTTGAAATCGCATTTAACTCTACAGCAAAATGGAAGACCCATTACTCAAAACAACGAGATATTATAAAAAAGGCTGACTGGCAAGCCACTAAGGATCTCATCAGAGACGCCTCATGGCGAAATATCTTCTCATTTCCTGCTGAAGAGTGCGCACATGAGACCACTGAATGGTTCAAAACAGAAATTCACGCACATGTTCCCGCGCGGAAGTTTTATAGCAAGCCCCACTCTCCTCAAGGGTCCACTTCTACTTGTGCAGCTGCCATCGCGCAAAAGCATCATGCGTACCGAAGATTTAACCGAAATAGGTCCAGTTCAAACAGACAGAAGTATATAGAAGCCAGAAATAACTGTAAGAAAGAAATAGCGACAGCTAAGAGAGAATTTACCACAAAAACCCCATCGATTAGGAACCTGTGACTTTTGGAAAATTTACAACACTGTAGTAAATAATGGGCAATCAACAATTCCCCCACTATCCGACAATCATGAGGATGTTTGCTCAGCAACCAAGAAGGCTAACATGCTTGCCAGTCGGTTCGCCTAAAATTCCACACTGGACCCTTCCAACCACCCCCTGCCTGACTTTCCTTTGAAGACAGACGCCACGCTAGACGATCTAAAAATCATCTCGGCCTAGATGCATGCTATCATAAAAACCTTGACACTTCAAAAGCATGTGGACCTGATCTCATCCCAGCTGTTCTATTAAAAAAAGTGCTCAGCCGAAGTAACTCCAGTTCCCTTCAAACTCTACAACAAATGTCTTAAGGAATCGTGCTTTCCTGACTAGTGGAAAACTGCTTCTGTGGTACCAGTTTTCAAGAATTCTGGGGAGAAGAACGGACCGAGTAAATTACCGCCCCATTAGCCACCTCCCACTTTTCGCCAAAATAAAGTCTATTATTAACCAAGCTCTAGTCCATCACTTTACAGATGCTAAACTTCTAATCGACAAAGCAGAGGAGGGTAGAGCGGTAGCTCTAGATATATCTAAGGCTTTTGACAGGGTATGCCACGAAGGTCTTCTCAGGAAAATCAGATCATACGGTATCATTGTAAGAATCTTTTACATAATATAATCCTTCTTAGATTAGTGAAAAGTCTAAGTTGTCATCAACGGTCGTTCATCCAAACAATATGATATAAATGCGGGAGTGGCTCAGGGGTCTATCCTTGAACCTCTATATTTCCTAATATTCATAAATGACCTCCCTGACAAAATTGTCCGTGAGATGGGTATATATGCTGATAACACCACTCTCTATAATAGATACGAGAGGAAAACAAATAAACACATAACTAAAGAAATTACAAAAACACTAGAGGATGACCTCCGATCTGTAGTGCAATGGGGACAAAAATGTGGATGGGCACATTCAATGCTGCTAAAACTAAAATTGTTTCCTTCAATAACTACCAGAAACCTTCTCTACCACCAATAACAATAGCCAAAGACTCTTTATCTGAAAACACATCATTTAAATTCCTCGGCCTTACGTTCACAGGAAACATGAGAGTATTGCCAGAAACGCTGCGATAAAGGTAGGTTCTCTCTACCTTGCTAGAAAGCTACTAACGCCCGAAAGTATCCTTACCTCTATAAGACCACCATTCGCCCATGTATGGAATATTGTTGTCATATTTGGGCTGGTGCATCTGCTACTAGTCACTCACTCCTAGACCTGGTTCAAAAGAGAGCCGCCAACCTAATAGGTCCTGAACTGTCATCTAAGCTTCAACCTCTGTCCCATCGATGTACTGTAGCATCCCTCTGCCTGTTCTACAAGTATTTCAATTTGTGAAAGCTCTGACGAGCTGCAAGCACTTGTGCCCCCTCGACGCAAGTACCCCCGACTAACCCTACAGGCAGCAAAATCCCACCCCTTAACAGTTGAGATCACTAGATGTAAGAGAGCCTTCTACTTCAGTAGTTTCTTCCCCCGAACCGCTGGACTTTTGAAGTCCCTTCCGAGTTCCTTCTTCCCCAACTGTACTGACATGCAGAAGTTCAAGTGTAACGGGAACCGACATCTTGCTGCCCAATTCCCCATATAGTACCCTTGTAGCTTATGTCTCTTATAATAGCCCCCCTACAGCAAAGTGGCAACGTGCCTCGTTTGGGGTTAAATTGCAATAAAAAAAATTCATCACAACCCAGATGTTTCATCATATGACTTCTTATTAGTGCGGTTAAAACTAGCAAGTCTTCTTTCACACTTTGATTCGAAACTCGCTCAAGAAATCCTACGAGACTAACAGTGTCATTAATCTTCTTAACTGTGCAATGTGTCTCTCGCAACCACATATACGCGCGTGCACACACACACATATATGCTACGGCTTTCTTAATAACATACACGCGTGCATACGCACACACACACATATATAGCATACATATATGTGAGTTGTTCTATTGCTGCCTTTGTGCACCATCATGTATGTTAGTATCACCACCCGTCTCATCCAATAAACTTCGTTTTGTTTATCTATAATATCTAATGTCTTTTAGCCTTTGCTGTGAAAAGCTCTGATTCATGCTAATTTTTGCATTTGCATTATTCAGTACAATGAAAGAACACTTTTGTTGTTGCTATAATTAAAGACAGGACAAGTGACAGCCAGCTCTTTATTCTCTTTTCTTCTTATATTCGCGCTATTGTTGTCCTATGCCTACAAATATCGACTCCAGTTAACTTTGTAATTGACGCCTTAAAACGCAACGCCCCCATTCTCTTTTCTACAATGAAAAACAAAAATAAAAACAAGACATAAATCTATCTGACATGATCGTTTCGAATAATCCTTCAGTGTATATTGACACTATGTGTGTTATTGAAAAAATGTTCAAAGATAAAGGACGTATATAAAAAACAATGGCCACTTTTATTCTTTCTCTTTTTTGTAGTTAAGCCCAACCAGCTCTATAAAATTAACTGTCTATCAATCGGCCGGTTTCTTTGTATGTAACGCTTACCAGTGAAACATCATTTTAATCGCAAAACCCGTATACTAAGTAGGTGTATCTTATTAACATGCGTTGGATTACATAAATAGGAATCTGTATTCTCGGCCCTTTGTCTGTCACACTTAATACAGAAAAAGCATATTTCTCGATGTCATGCAGAAGTTTACAATATATTCATAAGATGCGTCCACTGATTTCCATAATAGATGTCGCAAGACTGTTGGTCAGTCTGCCATCTGGTCGTCTGTCCGGTTACATTTGCGTTTGAAATGAGTTTTATTCGTGTGTCACGTCTACGTACGAGATAGTATTTTAAACGAGCATTTACATTATTACTAGACGCAATCTCTCTTCGTGTGTTTATATACCAGTCTCTTACTCATAGATTCGAAATAGTATTCCAGTTATTCTGTCAATTTTAGGTTACATATGTCTCATCTTAGATGTTTAAATCTGAGCAATGTTTATTTTTCAACTGTTCGAACTATCTACCCTTCTAGGGATGCTGAAAAGCATAACAGTTGGTCAGGTAAGTTTATTTAAAAATATCATTTTAACCATGTATACACACTTCATTAAGAGGTGATATAATTCCATTTGTTTAGTATTTTCGGTCTGTTACTTCGGAGTTTAAAATATCGCGTCCATAGCTTATCACGCAGAGAGAATTGAAACATATTAGAAATGTGTCTTCTGTTTTATAGCTGTGACCTTTATATTTAAATCAAAATAGCTTTGTCATTACCGAGAATCGGCTGAATAGACGCTTTGAAATTATGAGCTCACCTTTCGCGTTATTTTATTGTCTTTCTTCACCGGTTTATTGTTCGATCGTTTCATCTATCTTCTTTTATCTTTTTGTTATAAAAAAACAAACCCAAGCCAACTCAAACCCCCTTACAAATAATGACGACCAACACGGCTAAAAACACTCCGTTGACAATGCTTAGAAATAGTATTAGTTGCGTGGTTTTCACAGCACTGAAAACAATAAGTTGGCAGATGTCTCGTTTCTATACAATTTAAATTGTTGTACTCGTCCAAATTTATATATATATATATATATATGTATATATATGAAGAGAGAGATAGAGAGAGAGAGAAGGGAGATACATGTGTGTGTATATATATATATATATATATTATATACATACACCCCCCATATATATATATATATATATATATATATATATATATATATATATATATATATATATATGATGTTTACTCAAAATTCTAGAGAAACAGGTAATGTGTACATAACATGGTGATAGTGTGAGGAAAAATGCCAATGTTAAGTATATATGATGATTGCTACTTCTTGATAGAAGTTCGGCATCTCTTAAGTTAAGGGTTGTGCGGCTGCGCGCAGATGGTTGACTTTTTTTATTCAGCTTTAGTCCAACAGGAAAGTAAACATATGTGACATAAAAACTATACTTCTTGTAAATGTGATCGAATGATAATATTATGAATCCTCGAATGTCGTGTCAGGCAACTTTAAGCTTTGTAGATTAGACCATAAATATGACAACTAAGCGTTGTCGGGTGTGCGGTAAAAGCCTTCGCATAAGACGATGTCTTTGATTGTGTGATTTCAGATTATTTACAAAACAAGTTTTCGACAAAACGTATCTGCCACATACAGTTCAGTTCCTGCTGTAATTTCTCTGACATTATATTTTCGTCCTGTATTATTAAAAAACTTTGTAAGTGTCGTTTGCGTGACACTGCTGTCTGAACTTTCACTTTCTGGTTACCACTTGACGCGTCTTCTCTCCACACCAAAACGAACTTCTGCAACTTTAGCTTTTCTCTCCCCGAATCCGACTTTTCTCTTCTACAAATACAACTTCTCTGCTCGCAATCTAACTTCAGAATGCCTTCCTTCCCCAAATCACTCCTCTTTTATCTCCAATCAGGAGCATCTCATTTGCATACCTCGTGGTCACCCTGTAGGCATATAAAGAAACAGGGCAGCCATTTTTGTTTCTTTCTTCTTCATTATGAACACGAGGTAAGCCACACAAAAACGCGGTCGGTCGTTCTTGTTTCTTTTTTCTTCATTTACACCACACGCCCCCCCTGATCTTCGAGATCAATAGGATACTTCGTAATCCTCCATCCTAGCAGGCCGCCTCCTCTCACGTCGAGGCCTCTGGGGGACAACTTCTCGGGGGTTTACGTTTTCAGGTTCACTACAACGCGGGCCTAAGTCAGGTCGAGCAGCGTCATTTTCTTCTCGGTGGCCCTCGATTTCCCCTTCTTCACTGCCCTCACTGCATACCAGCAATGTCACACGACGCAGGTCTAAGATATGCCGGGGAACGCCATTCACCATCACATTGTTCTTCGACTGCAATCCTGTTACGACCCCTCTTTTCCAACGAGTGGTACACTATTGGGGGGTTTCATCCACACCTCTTCACCTACTTTGATAGTGGCTTCTTCACTCTCAATTCCTGCTGTTTTGTTGCACGGATGCCGCCACTTATATGTGAAAACGGCCCTATGAGGCACAGTTGTCTCATCTTGTTTGGTCTTCGGCGATATGTTATACCAAAACACCGCCTCTATGGGTGACACGTTGCTTTTTTTTCCGCAGCGGCTTTAATGGTGCGATGATTCCTCTCCACTATTCCGTTGCCACTCGGCCGATACGCTGCTCTGAAAAATTGCCTTACTCCCCACTTATCGCACACCCCTTTAAAGGCTTCTGATCGGAAAGCGGGGCCATTGTCCATTAAGTTCCTCAACCGGCCCTCTCTCCAAAAATATCTCCTCGATGACCCCTCCGATCACCCATGCAGCTTCTGCCCTGATCTCTCTCCAGATGGCAAACCTTCCCGGTCCACAGTCGACCATCGACAGATACAATTTGTGGCGATAGTGTGTCACATCAATGGCCAATCGCTTCCAGTCCTCCGCAACGTGTAGCTCTCCTGCTTCGTGTCTGGACGGTCCAGGGTCAATTGATTGGCACTCTCGACAGTTCTCCACCACCTCCCTAACCTCCTCCTCGGTGGTCTCCGGGTAAACCTCTCTGGCTAGGAATAACGTTCGTTCTCGACCAAAGTGGTGCATTTCGTGTGACTCTTTGACTTCTTTCCCTGCACAGCATACCGAGGAGACCTCCTTTCCCTCTTGCAGCCAGGCCTTCTTCACGCGTGTCATCGAATCCGCCTTGTTTTTTTCTGACGGGACCAACACAACAGATACTCTCAACTGGAATTCCGCTATCAGGTCGGTGAGCGCTCCGAGTCTGCGCTTGATCAGCATTTCCGCAGCACCCCTGGTCTTAACTCTCTTATCACCAGTTACTGCCGACCGAATCCACGACGCTACCGTTGCCGAATCGGTTTTGACTTCAATTATTTTCAATCCCTATTTCAGGGCCAGATTGACTCCTTTTATAGCGGCATCTAGTTCTGCTACGTTGATATGGGAGAAGTCGTTGTTTTTTCTTAGCCACGCCGCATCCTCCACAGTTACACCTCCTATCTCTAGTACGACGCCCAACGCCAGGTTACTGGCATCGCACCAAACCACACCCGCGTCTTCGCCGCTGACATACCATTTCCCTTTCACTGGGTCCTCATTCCTCACTCTCGCAATGACTTCTTGCAGCATGTTCATGACCTCCTTCGTCACACGGCCCTCCCAGCCATCAGTGCCTGTTTGTCGTTGAATAAAGCTGCATGCTATCCTTAGCCAGCCAGCGATAGGATAGTGCCCGACCAGCCTCCCGCAGACTGAGAAGAGTTCTCGCCTCGTCAGCTCAGATCTGACTTTGGGTATTGCATTCCCTCGTTCGAAGACAAGGCTTTCTTTTCCATCTCGCCTTAGTTTCAACCCCAGCACCGCTCCTCCATCTAGGGCCTCCGCCGGTTTTGCAGTTAACCCATACTTCTCGACATGGCTTCTTACTTTCTCTGCTGTCACCTCTGCCTCCTCCACCAGGATGTCGTCAATGTACGAACTAGTGGCCCCCTCCACTGTGCAGTCTTTGCTCAGCACTGTCTTCAGCACGGCAGTCATAATTTTGGGGCCTGAACTCAGCCCAAAGCCTAACCTCGTCAGACAATACACCCGCCCCTTGTATCGGATCAGTTGGTACTGCCAGAGTTTTTCATCTACATGGATCTGCAGGTATGCCGATTTCAGATCGACAATCTTAGTGGCCCGCCCCATTCTTCTCCATTTCCTCATGACCTCCTCACATACGTCGATCCCCGTTCCAGTGTGGCAGGCTACGTGTCTGTTCAATCCCCTAAAATCCAGCACGGGCCTAATCTTGCTTTTGGTAGGCTGAACAACCGCCAGTAGTGGCAACACTCCTTTTTCTTCCCCTGTCCACGGTTTCAGAATTCCTTCTTTTATCCACCTCTCCACTTCTTCCTCGAATCCTTTTCTTATTTCTCCTCGCAGGGTGTTTTCGTAGCAGCCCACCTTATTCTGTAGTTCTGGGGGCCCGGAGATCCATTTCCATTCCACCGTCCACCTCACGCCATCAAACTTCACCAGGAAATCTTTGTCCTCAATGCAGCAAACCTCCGGTTTTGGGGTTCTGACGATTCTATCACCTTCCACTCCTGCCATCCCCACTGCGCCGAGACGTCCAAACGTCATTTGGCCCCCTCTTAACGTAGCGCCCCCCAGTCGGTTAATTGCACTCATACCTATAATCACGTCGACACCACCGACCAGATGATTCAACACTAGGGCTTGCAGTCTAATGGGCACCCCTTGCACCATTACTTCCGCTGTCGTCTCTCCTAGGCATTTCACATCCCTGCCATCCACGGTCCTAATAATCCTGGTTCCGCTCCATGACCTCGCGACATTCCTCGCTAACAACGTTGTAGTGCAGCCTGTGTCGACAAGGGCTATGGCTCTCTTCCCATTGACTACCACCGGTAACCGAGGCAATGTTCCATCATGCGCCATTTCCACACAGAAGGGGTAACCACTGGCGCAATAGCTCCCCTTCACTCGTTTCCCTGGTCCCGTGCAGCAACACAATAGCGGCTAATATGCTGCAGCCACGATTGGGCTTTTAACATTTTTCACTAGGACTCTGGCGTGGACCAATAGATTGTCCACTTCCATAAAATGGATCCCCGTGATTCTCTGCATGTTCGCAGAGATTTCCTCTGGGAAGCCGTTCACTAGGTACAGCTTTACCGTCATCTCCAGGCTCCTCCCAACGTAACTAGCCAACCCTGCCAGTCTCCTGATCTCTGCCGCAAAGACGTCAACGGACTCACCGGTCCACCTCAAACTTGACAGCTTGCCAAGTGCTTCAAATGGGCCCTCAGCGAAGGCCAATTTCAGCCTTTGCTCCACTAAGGCAAGGTCTTCCTTGTCTTCATCTCGCATCTGCTGGTAAATCGTGAGGGCTTCCCCCTCTAAGTATAGCGGCAGCAGGGTTACCACATCTTCTATCTTTTGCAGCTTCGCCACCATTTTTAATTTCTCCAGCCACTTAATAAGGTCACCCTCCCCAGTAAAGGGTCTCAACATCTGAGTGCTCAGTCTCCACTCAGCCATGTTAATTTGCTTGATGCGCCGAAATAGCTTGTCGTTTGCGTGACACTGCTGTCTGAACTTTCACTTTCTGGTTACCACTTGACGCGTCTTCTCTCCACTCCAAAACGAACTTCTGCAACTTTAGCTTTTCTCTCCCCGAATCCGACTTTTCTCTTCTACAAATACAACTTCTCTGCTCGCAATCTAACTTCAGAATGCCTTCCTTCCCCAAATCACTCCTCTTTTATCTCCAATCAGGAGCATCTCATTTGCATACCTCGTGGTCACCCTGTAGGCATATAAAGAAACAGGGCAGCCATTTTTGTTTCTTTCTTCTTCATTATGAACACGAGGTAAGCCACACAAAACGCGGTCGGTCGTTCTTGTTTCTTTTTTCTTCATTTACACCACAGTAAGACAGAAAGATCTTCGCGCTGATCTTCAACAACCACTTTCTCTGATGGTTTTCTTCAAGGTAATCGATCTTTCGCGTGGGCTTCCCAGTTATGCACATCCATTTCAAGTAGTTTAAGTTGTTTTTTCAGATAATCCTTAGATCTTTTACTTAGTTTATATTATGGCCTTTTACGCTTATCTGTCTCTTTACAAACAGTTATTTAGGGGATCTTTCGTTCTCAATAATAATTTGCTAGTCTCGCGCATTTGATTTTGAATGATTTTCATTTGTATACTATTTGATCGTTAGACCCCTTTCGCTTGTTTAACACTTTTTGCAGTTATTATAGCTGACGCATTAGAACACAAACATATCTTGTAAGCTTTTTTCTTCTTTTCCAAAAAGTGTGTGCTTGAAGAATCATTTTCATCAAACCAATCGTTATGTTAGTTTTTTTAAAGCAAAGAATTTCAGCCTCTTTACTATATACTTGTGAATTGAATCGTTCCCAAGTTCCCTGAAATGAGATATTAAAAAATGAGGTCTTAAGAGTTTCATACGCTTTGCTTAATGTCTAACCCCCTCCCACCTTATGCACACCCCTCCAAACAATCGGGCATTTGTTTAACATTACGTTTTAATAGTTTAGTTTTTTCGCGGCATCTAACGACATCTCGATTTCCAAGATTCCATTTATTTTGCTGCTTTTTTTGGTGGGGGGGAGGTCCGTCTCACGTTCGTATATAAGAAATTTTGTTTTTTTTTAATTTCGGTGCTAAAAACGAATCAGCAAACCGGTTCCTTCGCAAAAATACTTTTCATGATATGACGAAATTACTTTTTCGAAAAGTAGGTGATCACTTTTCCATGTTAATTTACTTTAACATGGTCATGCACTGTCTGGCCACCTGAGAGAGGGGCTAGTTTCTTTCGGGTTTATTGGCGAAAAGGATTTTGACAAGGCAGTTGTTACGCGAGTGCATATTTACCAGCCTTCGTTTATGTTCGCGCGTAGCGTAAATGAAGGCTAGGGCTCTGAAAGCTCAGGGGTTATAAGCCAATAGACACACAAAAAATGCCACTCCCTCAAGTGGACACAAAGTGCAGTTAAAGTTACATCGAAACTTGATCACACACTTTTTTTTGCGACCGAAACAGTCTGCAGATTTTGCACACCGAAATCTACAAAACATACTTTGTTATATACGAACGTGATCGTGGCCTTAAAGTAAAATAATACCGCATTTTGGGGGGGGGAGATTTGCCGTTTAGTTATACATATATCCTCGAATCTGGTAATCACTAAAAGGGACTCTTAAAAGTCGTCACCCGTATCGAGCAAAAGTTTGTTTACATGTTTTACAAACTTTAAATGGGTAAAATATAATAATATACTTATTGAAAATGTGATCATGTGCATAACAAATGAAAACTGCAAGATGAAGCTTTGAAATGTTCACATGTGGTTTATTTTATTTAGCATGAAACAATTTAACCAATCCATGTTAAATTTTCGGTACTTATGTAGTTGTGCTGAAATACAAGGTTATTATTTGGAAAACCATTCTAAATGAGGAGGTGAGGGTGTTTTCTAACTATTTTGTGCTTCCACCTTACAATTAGATAATAATTAAAAAAATATATAAAAATAGTACGGTTACCATCTGCCATCGTGTGCACCCGGGAACAATATCTCCTGTAAAATTAAACCAAATTTTGGTTCTTATGCATTTTTGATATCACGCTATTTCTCAATAGTTTCTTTAGGTTAAATTAAAGTTTCACGATATCTTTCTTTTTTTTACCTGTAAGAGTTAAGCACATATATTCATTGGAGAGGTGAGTGTGTTTTGTAACTATTCTGTGCTTCGACTAACAGTTTATTATTACTTTTTACCAGTAAGTTATAAGCACAGATTTGTAAAAAAAAAAACGTCCTTCCCATGTTAAGAATGCATTTCAAAATAATAACATTTTTATTTCAGCACATTAACAAAAATATATAAGTACACAAAATTTTATTTTAAATTGTTAGGTGAAAATACAGTTTCTTTGCATTTTTTGTATCGTGCTGAAATAATACCGTTATTTTTTTTTCATTAGAGAGGGTAACTATTCTGTGTTTCAACTAAAAGTTTAATATTAAAAAATAAGATACTGTGAAATTATATTAAAAAAATGTGAAAGTATCCGTCAGTCGATTGTTGGAGTTTTGCTTTTTTTACCGTAAAAAAAAAACTTAACCTAACATGATTAAAGTTGTTTTTCTTCTTTTTATCAGAAAACTTTTAACAAAATTGAAAGTACACTTTTTTTTAAACATAAGTTGTTTTTTTTTATGAGAAAATAGGAATGCTTTTTCTTCATTAAATAAATTGTTAAGTGAAATAAAGATAAATTTCTACTTAGAAAACCGTTACTTTTTTAAGCATTCTTACTATGGGGAGGGGATGGTTCGTTGGTTGGTTGTTTTGTTTTGTTTTACGGCATATCAACCCTTTTCAGGTTATTTAATGCCGAATCTGGTGATTTTGAAGAACGATTTTTTAATATAGTATATTTGTTTTTTAAGTCGTATTCTATTAAACCCATAGTTGGGACCCTAACAGATGCTACCACTCCGGGTCAGAGTGGACGTGGGAGCAATGGCAATTAAAGGGTGGCTCCACACTCCCTAAGACCTGCAAGCTGGGGCCCTCACCATCGGATATAGTTTAAGGTCATATCCAGGACCGGGGAGGGGATGGTGTTTGGTTACTACCCGGTGCTTTCAACTAACAATTAATTAAAAAAATAAAAACAAAAGGTAACTTTTCACATAAGGTCCACCTCAACAATTTTTAACAGAGGGAGGCCTCTTCAGTCCTGGACGACAACCTTCCTAGAGCTGGTGACTCAAACAAGTCACCGGTTGGCAAACCTAAACTGCTTAAGGAGATAGGCTCTATCTATCGCCCGGCTTTCATACCCCTTCTTTGCCTTTTGGCCAGGCGTAGAGGTACTATCACAGGTACTTGTCTGAATCACCCAGTGGTTGACCTTGTTTCCTGACTAGGGCAATGAACGCCGCTTTTCCCCGCTCCCGCCACATCCGATCCCCCTTAACTGGACACAGTGGGGTGCTTCAGTGCCATATATGTCGGTGCAGTTGGACTGCGCTGGCTTTGCCAAATGGATTGAGAGTACCGGATTGACAGTTCCTGACTGCTGTTTCCGACTGATAGTACAGGTGCCCTAACTCTTTGGTAGCGCTTAGAGCGGCTGCTTCATCAACAGTTGTATAATATCGGGATGTGTGTAGTGTCATGTCGCGCATGGAAAGGGACCTTGCACTCATCCCCGGTGGGCTTTCCTGAGGCCACAATCCTGTAGGTGAGTACAGCTGATGGTCTACTTGTATTGCATGTCTGGTATTCTGCAAAACCACTTGTCCAACACCCCCTTACTCACTCATCCTAACTGAAACTTTTAAATGAAATAAAACTTTTAAATGAAATAAAATGAAATGCCAGCTAAAGCAAAAGTTACACTTAAACCAGGACCAAACTAAAAGAAAACCAACCTGCCTCCTCCCTTGAGGCTTGCATTTACGAATATCCGCGGGCTTAGGATTCTTCTTGTAAACACTCCGGATTTCTTAGCATGAAGTGAAACTAACCTTCACTCCTCCATTCCCTCTAACCACTTTAATATGCCTTGTTATCTCTCACTCTATCCTAAGGACTCGGACAGACATATGCATGGGCTTGGAGTCTATATTCGTAACACCCTCTCCCTGACTAGAGAAATAAAACTAGAATCACACGACCAGGCCTTTATGTGCTTCAGACTAAATATGCAACACAATATTAGCTACTTGTATTTTCTCTACTGCTCTCCCTCGACCCAAGACTGTACCCTAATAAACAAAGTCTCAGACAGCATAGATATATCACTCTCCCTCGATACTAGCGAACGAGTACGTGTATTTGGTGACTTCAATGTCCACAAAAATAATTGGCTAGGATTCTCTAATCACACAGACGTAGCTCGTAGAACAATACATAGCTCCTCTATATCCCATTCCCTATCCCAGATGGTTACATTTCCGACACGTTTCCCAGACCAGCAAGATCAACATGCCTCACTTCTAGATCTCTTTCTGACAACGGTTTCCGATGATTGTACAACAAATGCCTCCAGCCCACTCGGGAATGTTGCCCACGCTGTGATAATGGAAAAATCAGCCTAAATTCTCACCCTAAAACTGAAGACCCATTACTCAAAACAACGAGGTATTACAAAAAGGCTGATTGGGAAGCCATCAGGGAGCTCATCAGAGATGCTCCATGGCAAAATATCTTTACTCTTCCAGCGGAACAGTGTGCAAATGAGACCACTGAATGGTTCAAAACTGCAATTGAAGCACATGTTCCCGCACGGAAATTCTATCCAAATCCCAACTCTCCCCAATGGGTTACTTGTGCTTGTGCAGCTGCCATTTGTCAAAGGCAGCATGCGTTCCGCAGATTCAACCGACATAAGTCCAGCTCAAATAAACAGAAGTATATAGAAGCTATAAATAATTGTAAGAGAGTGATAGAGACAGATTACTCTGAAACCACCAGACAACGCATCGAAGCACAGAAATTAGGAACCTGGGATTTTTGGAAAATCAACAACAGCGTAGTAAATAATGGACAGTCAACTATTCCCCCACTATCAAACAATCATGAGGTTGCTTGCACGGCAACTGACAAGGCTAATCTGCTTACCAGCAAGTTTGCTTCAAACTCCACACTGGACCCGGTACACCACTCCCTCCCTGATTTTCCTTTGCGAACAGACGCCTCACTAGACGATTTGAAAATAATCCCTTCTCAGGTACATGCTATTATAAAAAAACCTAGACACCTCAAAAGCATTTGGACCATATCTTATCCCGGCTGTGCTATTAAAAAAATGCTCTGCCGAGGTTGCTCCAATTCTCTCCAAACCTTACAATAAATAAATGCTTTAACGAATCTTGCTTTCCCGACGGCTGAAAAATCGCTTCTATGGTACCAGTCTTCAAGAATTCTGGTGAAAGAACTGACCCACTAAATTATCGCCCCATTAGCCTCCTCCCGCTTTTCGCCAACATATTTGAGTCCTTAGTTAATCAAGCCCTAGTCCAGCACCTAACAGCTGCTAAACTCCTGACTGACAAACAATATGGATTCAGGCAAGCCCGTTCAACAGCAGATATCTTCACTGTAGTTTCTGAACGTAGATACACTTCATTGGACAAAACAGGGGAGGGTAGTGCGGTAGCCCTTGATATATCTAAGGCTTTTGACAGGGTATGGCACGATGGTCTTCTAAGGAAAATTAGATCACATGGAATCACTGGAAGAATTTATAATGTAATTAAATCCTTCTTAAGTAATAGAAAAATCAAAGTTGTCCTCGACGGTCGTACATCTAAACAATATGATATAAATGCGGGAGTACCTCAGTGATCTATCCATGGACCCCTATTATTCCTGATATTCATAAATGACCTCCCTGATAAAATTATATCGGAGATGGATATATTTGCTGATGACACCACTCTCTATAACAGATATGAGGGGAAAGCAAATGAACACATATCCAAGGAAATGGCAAAAACACTAACAGATGACCTCTAATCTGTAATGGAATGGGGAGAAAAATGGACGGTTACATTCAATGCTGGCAAGACTAAGCTTGTTTCCTTCAATAATTATAAGAAACCTTCTCTACCACCGATAGCAATGGCCAAGAACACATTGCCTGAAAGTACTTCTTTTAAACTCCTCGGCCTAATGTTTACAGGGAATATGAACTGGAATAGATACATTGAGACCATTGCCAAGACTGCTGTGATGGAGGTTTGCTCCCTCTACCATGCTAGAAAACTACTTACGCCTGAAAGTATCATGTACCTCTATAAGGCCATCATTTGCCCAGGTATGGAGTAATGTTGTCACATCTGGGCTGGTGCGTCTGCTGCTAGTCTCTCGCTTCTGGACAAGGTTCAAAAGAGAGTCGCCAACCTGATAGGTCCTGAACTGTCATTTAGGCTTCAGCCTCTGTCTCATCGATGAGATGTTGCATCCCTCTGCCTGTTCTACAAATACTTTAATGGTGAATGTTCTGACGAACTGCAAACACTTGTACCTCCTCGACGTAACTACCCCCAACAAACCCGACAGGCTAGTAAGTCTCATCCCTTTACAATAGAGATCCTTAGGTACAAGAAAGCCTTTTACTCCGATAGTTTCTTCCCCAGAACTGCAGGTCCATGGAACTCCCTTCCGGAATTTTGCTTTCCCAACTGTACTGATATGAAAAGTTCAAGTGTAATGTGAACGAACATCTTTCTACTCATCTCCCTTCATAATGCCTCTGCAAATTAAGTCCCTGACAGTAGCCCCCTGCTTCAAAGTTCTTTGGGGTGAAAATTGAAGAATAAAAAAAAAGTTTGAGGGTGTTTAATCCGAAAGCAGTTCTTAACATGGGGACAATTGTGGTATTCATTTCAAAAGTACATTCTTAATTCTTAATTTGAGGAGGTTAGAGACGTTCTTAGTATGGGGATTTTTCCATTACATAAAATCAAGCCATAGCGGGGTGTGGCAGGTTACAGCTTGTATAATCTATATAAATAAAACAGTACACTTAGGTGTGTGTGAGTGTAAACATTTAACAGGCAAACTCTTAAGCTACTGATAACACTGAAATTCTCAAAACATAATATTCTTTCCTTTTTTTTTACACGGCGGTCACCACTTATCGAAGCCCGGAAGCAACTCAAGGATAAGGATTATTGCAAGTACAGTACGTTAGTGTGGAGATTTTATGAAGTGTTTACTTAAGGGGGAGGTTCATTAGGAATTTGTTTACGTTGGACTTGCAGGCATTCAGATTGTAGTCAGGTGGAAAGCAGGTAGAAGGAATAGAGTTCCACACGCGTGCATTTCTAAGAAAGAAGCTTTGTTCATGGAATCTACGTTTTAATTTAGGCAGAGATAAAGATTGGGGAAAATTTTTGACAGTGGATTCAGCTGGACGGTTGTTTTTCGCGAAAGATTGGCGAGGGGGGACACGTGATTGGAGTTCAGACGAGCACCTGCCGTGGAAATAATGATAAAACTAAGATAGGATTGCAACGTCTCTTCTGTGGGAGAGAGGTTGCAGGGAAGAGAAAAGGGCATCCCTCACTAAGCCACGAAGTCTATTTTGTACTCTGTCAAGGCAGAATAGGCTGTTTTTTTTGTTTTTTTTACATTTTCAACCCAAACAAGGCACATTGCCACTTTAGGTGTAGGGGTGCTGGTATCAGGGGCAGCAACTGCTAGGGCACTATGTTGGGATTTGGGCAGCAAGATGTCGGTTCACGTTACACTTGAACTTCTGCATTTCAGTATAGTTAGGGAAGCAGGGACCTGGAATGGAATTCCAGAGTCTAGCGGTTCTGGGGAAGAAACTACTGGAGTAGAAAGATCTTTTACATCTAGGGATCTCTACTGTGTGGGGGTGGGAATTAGCTGCCTGTCGGGTTTATCCAGGGGTGTCTACTTCGTGGGGGGACATGTGTCTGCAGTTCGTCATAGCATTCACTATTAAAATACTTGTAGAACAGGCAGAGGGACGCAACATTTCGTCGATGGGACAGAGGCTGAAGCTTAGATGCCAGTTCAGGGCCTATCAGATTGCCGACTCTCTTTTAAACCTTGTCTAGGAGCGAGAGACTAGCAGCAGATGCACCGGCAATAATCTGACAACAATACTCCATACATGGGCGAATGGTGGCCTTATAGAGGTACAGGATACTTTCAGGTGTCAGTAGTTTTCTAGCACGGTAGAGAGAGCCTACCTTTTTCGCAGCGGCCCTAGCAATATTTTCAATATAATTGTTCCAACTCATGTTTCCTGTGATCGTTAGGCCAAGCAGTTTGAAAGATACACTCTCAGACAGGGAGTCACTGGCCATTGCTATTGGTGGCAGAGAAGGTTTCTTGTAATTATGTAAGGAAACCAGTTTAGTCTTGGCAGCATTGAACGTGACCATGCATTTATCTCCCCATTCCACTACAGATTGGAGGTCATCCACTAGTGTTTTTGCCATTTTTTTTGTCATGTGTTCATTTGTTTTTCTGTCATATCTGTTATAGAGTGTGGTGTCATCAGCATATATACCCATCTCAGAGGCAGTTTTGTTGGAGAGATCATTAATAAATATTAGGAACAATAGAGTCCCAAGGATAGAATCCTGAGGTACTCCCGCATTTATATCACACTGTTTAGATGTACGACCGTCGAGGACAACCTGGATTTTTCTCTTATCTAAGAAGGATTTAATTATGTTAAGTCTTCTACCAGTGATATCGTATGATTTAATTTTCCTGAGGAGACCCTCATGCGATTCAAAACTAGAGCTACCCATTTGCCCAGTGAATGGTATATACGTTCAGAGATTACAGCGAGGATGTCTGCTGTGGAACAGGCTTGTCTAAATCTATGTTTTAACAGCTCCTGCCCAGATATGGCAGCAGTATTCCATCTTTGGACGTACTTGGCTTTTGTATAGGTATAGAATTGCATCTTAACTGATATATCTCCTGGAGCGGTAGAAGGATCCCACCATCTTTCCAGCGACATTGGGAACAGACTTTATGTACGTGTTCCATTTCAGATAAGGAGTAAAAGACACGAACAGGGACCTTCTCCTAGACAAGATCCATCAATTTCAATTGATTGCAGATATGGGGATCAGAGCGTTGATGATGTAAAGATAGGAGTTTGGTTTTAGATGCATTAACGGTAACCAGCCATGTCTTCCCCCACTGAACCATGCGCTCGAGATCAGAGAGAGCGAATCAGAGAGAACTTTGACATTTACAGCCTTTGATGTGTTGAATAGATGGTCGTATCATCGGCATAGATGTCAGCGAATGATTTAAGTATGTGTTTAGGGAGATCATTGATGAAGATCAGGAAGAGAGTTGGGCCCAGGATGGACCAATGAGGGACTCCAGCATTAATACTGCAGGCCTTTGATTTTTGCTCATCGACTACTACTCTTATGAGCCTATCGGAGAGAAATGATTTAATCATCGAGAAAACATTTCCAGTTATACCATATCTGGAAATCTTGTGAAGTAGGTCCTTATGCCATACCTTATCGAAGACCTTTGATTTGTCAAGATCAATTGCCCTAGAAAGGAAGCCTTTGTCAAGAGATTCACTAATCCACTGAGATATAACCGTTAGCACATCTGCAGTAGATCTTGCAGAACGGAAAACATATTGTGTGTCACTAAGAAGGTTGTTTCTGCTGAGATGGTTGACTATTTCTCTATTTAATATGGATTCCAGCAACTTACTCATAACACACAGGAGACTTATTGGTCTGTACTTAGAGGGAAATGACTTATCACCTGAATTCTTAAATACAGGGCATGCTGATGAGGTTTTCCAGGGAGTCGGAAAGCACTTCTCCTTAAGGCAACGTTTAAACAGTCTCGTAAGTATGGGAGCAAGTTCTGGTTGAAGCCTTTTTAACACTATAATTAAGATGCCGTCAGGGCCAGTTGCTTTACTGGAATCAATGTTCTTGATTAGCTTGGCGACCTCATGAATAGATATTTGTATGTTACCCAGCGTGTTCTGTGTTATAGACTAAGCATTGTTTATGGCGAATAATATCCCTTTTTACATACATCTATATCGCGAACAGACATATGTAATTTACATGCAAAATGTCCATTCTCACTATCCCATATTTTTGTTATTATGCGCATGCGCAGATTTGCTTCATTCCTTCAAGTTCTTTACTACTAGGCTTAATGTAAAACAACATCAGGCTGGAACGCTAGATGTTTGGAGTTCTAGTCTAAATGATGATGTTAACTCCTGTTTTATGTGTTTGTATTAATAACAAAATAATTGAAATAATACGTAAATTATACTCTCGGTTTTGAATTTGTAAATACGAAATAAAGCCTATATATCATTTTTATATAATTTAGTTATTAACTAAACAAACACATATCACTTTCAAATCGAAAATTCTAACACTGGCGAATGCGTGCTTTTGTCAGGCTGTACGTATGTATATACATTTTTATTATTCTTAAATATTAGTTTCAAAGTGACATTACAATTTTGTGATATTTTTCATTTAATTGTAAAAGTGCAGATGATAACAAGCCCCCTCCCTATGTTATGATTAGCTTTCTAAATAACCACGCTTTTATTTCAGAATGTTTAAAGAATATAAAAAAAATCATTAAGTTTCCGAATGCATGAGTTTTCTTATATTTTTAAGTATTTTAGACGTTTTTCCTTTATTTATGAGAATGCCAGACGTAATCCCAAATATACGAATACACATCTATACATGTTCTTAATTATTTTCCCGATTAGATAAACAACTATTAATTTCCAACAAAAAATTTTAGCGTTTCTGAACGCGTGCGTTTTTATTTTTATTTTTATTTTTTGCAGAAATACGAATTTCGGACGTTATATTACATATACGAAAGCATGCCCATATATATATATATATATATATATATATATATATATATATATATATATATATATATATATATAAAAATGTTTGGAGGTACAGAATTTATATACAGTTTTGAATAAAATAGGCGGAAGTTTCTCAAAAGCTCTTGAGAAACTTCCAGTATTTTATTCAATATATATATATATATATATATATATATATATATATATATATATATATATATATATAAAATAGATAACAATTTTAATTTCAAACAAAAAGTGAAAATTTTCCGAATTCTTGCTTTTTTAAAATTATTTTCTATCTACCTGATTAAAATTTCCTTACAACTTTTCGCATACTTGTTTTACTGTTTTTTTAGAAAACCTTTACTGCATTCAAATAATTTTAAGACAATTATAACACAAAATAATTCCTTTATTCAGATCTTGCAGTTTTATTAACAAATTTTCAAATTTTAATGAATTAATGAAGTAAATCCATACGACTCAAGACAAATACAGTTGATACTTTTCAGAAAATCTTGAACGACAGGGG
This sequence comes from Euprymna scolopes, assembly GCF_053919585.1. Taxonomy (NCBI): domain Eukaryota; kingdom Metazoa; phylum Mollusca; class Cephalopoda; order Sepiida; family Sepiolidae; genus Euprymna; species Euprymna scolopes. Next base: position 141,209,533 of record NC_136494.1, on the reverse strand, counting down.
TAAACTTGTGAATTCTGTTGTCCATTATTTTTTAAAACGACAGACGGTTACAGTAAAATAGTTAAATTCTGTGAACACGATTTTCTTACCAACAGAAACAACAAAACACATTTATTGACCATTTTTAATTTGTGTTGTTTAATTTATTTTATTATAATATATGAGGACAAAATATTCAAACATATCACATACAACCAGGCAGGCAACACCGAATACGTCAGCTTGTATTAAATATGCAATAATTCAAGTTTAACAATTTTTTGTACAAGACAATTTAATAGTAAAGAGGAAAACAAATTCGCAATAGAAATCTAAAGATGTATGCATTTTAAAGAAGATAAGGAGTTTTAAAAATGTACAGGTATAAAATAAAAACTCAATTTTAGTTCCTAGGAATAATAATTTAATTCAACGTGTTGCACACCCAAACACGTACACATGCACGAACACACACACGCACACATGCATATATATATATATATATATATATATATACATACATATACATTACAGAAGCAATATAAGATGTAATGATAAAAGATTTCCCTTACATTTAGATACACACGCTTTGTATTTGTAGACATATGAATAATGCGAATTATATATATATATATATATATATATATATATATGCGTGTGTATATATATATATATATATATATATATATATATATATATATATATATATTGCAAAACTAATGTCTTATCTTCTTTCCCACGCTCATTTCGATCTGTCTTTTTCTCAACTGGTCAGCATGCTGGTCAGTGCGTCGAACATGACCTAATCAAATCAGTCCAATCGTATCTGGAGTAGCCGGACATCTTTGATTCCGGTTGCTTCTCGTTGCTTCTCACGATTTCTCGCAGGACCAAATCGGGATTATTGTATTTAATGACGTTAGAGACCTCTTGATTGGGCGACTACAGATGAGATGTTGGTCAACACTGATGCATACTTAAATAGGGACCAGACTGATCAACTAGATCGATGGCTGGGAGTGTTATGAGATGATAAGATTCGCTAGTTTTAGTTTAAAGGCGTGTTCAGACTGATTTCTTCTTCGATCGACAGTTTGAATCAAACGATATAATAATGGCTAGACCAATTTAAGACACTAACTCCGAAAGACGCACAGCCGCGCGGACAAATGCACAGACAGCGCATCACCCTCTCTTTTAAACCACACACACACATACACACACTCACATACACACACACACACACATATATATATATATATATATATATATATATATACAAATATATATATTCTTCAGAATAGTTTTTTTTATTTAACAATCAGTTGTTATGGAAACGTGAAATTGTAAGGTTTACAAAATATTGCTGGCCGTAATATTCTATAAGTTATCCCATCTAAACAAGAATTGCTCTACATGCAAGATAGAGCAAATACATTAAATTGTGATTAAAGGAACTTCCCAAAACTCTCATTGAAATAAAATGAAGTGGTTGAGTTTCATATCAATTTTTATTATTCTAAGCAAGATAAAGAATGCTTTAGAAAATTAATCTCCTTAACCTATAGGGTTTCGATGTCTACCATCTAGTCAGAGGAGAGAAAATATTAGCAAATACTTATAAAGGTATGCACCCTATTCGCTAAAGTCAGTGAAACATGGAAAGTCAAAGTCAAAATAATAAATTTATCAGAAGTCCTGTAGCAGGAGGATTTGCAGAAAAAGTATATGAAAGTTTATTTAGATCCAGCTTGCTTGGTTAATCCATATTATGCGTTCTTTACATCCGTTTTATAATAAGGTCCAAGTTATCTATTGGGTAATCCGCATGGCTGTGTAGATATCCGAATCGGGCAAGTGCTTGTATAAATTTGTTTGTGGGTCCAGCGATAATAATTCAGAGTCTGGTGGAATCCTTTTCATTAGAAGTCTATATTATTTTAGGTGGGGCGAGGTGTTAATAGTAGGGAGAGTAGGTAGTGGTGAATGGTAGGAAGTGAGGTGAAACATATGTGCATATTAATCCCTATATACACATGAACACATATACAAAACACACACATACACACAATATACATATATGTATATACATACATACACATATACACACATACACACACATATATCTATAAAACTGATGAGATGGTAGACATCGAAGCCCTATAGGTTAAGGAGATTAATTTTCTAAAGCATTCTTTGTCTAGCTTAGAATAATAAAAATTCTTTGATATGAAACCGAACCACTTCATTTCATTTCAATGAGATTTTTTGGAAATTCATTTAATCACAATTTATTTTACAAATATATTATATATATAAATAATATATATATATATATTTGTATATATATATATATATATATATATATATATATATATATATATATATATATATATATTATTTAATGAAACCAACGAATATATCATAAAAAACATATAATATTTATATCGTATTTCATTATTTACTGTAATAGTGATACACTTTAGTCTGGCGATCTTTTATGGGGATTAAACGCGGATATTTGTTTAGTTTTAATGTCATATATATATATATATATATATATATATATATATATATATATATATATATATATATATACGGCCACTCATTTAGCTTGAATTAGATTTTGTGAATCGTTAAATTAAATTTGCAATCAGTTTCTTACTTTTCTAAGGCAACGTGATAAAATTGTAAACTTTCAATACATCCATGATAATTTTATACATGATAGTTGCTAATAATAAAAATGTATTATTTTGGTCAGAATAAATTAATTCGGTTTAATTGTAAGTGCTTACAGATTTGGAAGTCAATTTTTCTTCCTCACAATAGATTGCAAGGCATGAATTGAAACGGACATTAATTACGTTGTGTTGAGTTTACTTCCGACATTAAATCCCTCTCTTGATGAATACTATTAAAATTATGTGCCTGCAAATAAAATAATTTTCACTTCGGTTAATATAAAATACTAATTTATGTTTCATGAAATAATTATGTATATTGGGCACATATAAGAGAGAAACATACGAACATATGTTTGAATATTTAATCTGAGACATGTTTGAAATATTTGGAATACTATTTGATATGTATTGAATTCTTGATATACACACTATCTATATCCAAAAGCTCTGGTTGGTGCATATTAGTGACAATTGGGCTAAAATAAAACTGCAGCGTTAACATATCCTCGATACCTGAAAATAATTCATTAGTCTTGTTTATATATATATATATATATATATATATATATATATATATATATATATATATATATGATTCTCTCAATGTTTATTTTATACATTTATAGGAGATTGTCCGACGTGGATGTGTACTTCAGATAGTTTTATCTTAATTTCATTCCCGTTGATTTGTAGTATAGTCTATTTTGGAATGTGTAACTGAACAGAATGGACGAACTGTACTTAGAATGGACAGGCATTGGTATGATACATTGCCATGTGAAATAAATCGAATCCCAAGGCGCTTTAATTAAATTATGTTGCAATAAAACCAATGGCCACATGTTAGTTACTTGCATTGGTTTCCCAACCTGTTCACGCAGCCAATAATCAGATAATATCCCTAACACTAGCGCTTCTATAGATGCGATAGCATTGTGAATAATACTTTTCACCAAGCACGAAATTTCGCGTGAAATATCGTGATGAATACGTAAGATGTTTACGAGTGAAGTTTTACGCGATGACCGTTCCCATTTCAAAACGAGCTACGTTATTAATGCAACGGAATAAATTACTCTAATCGATTCTGATTATGTTATTTCTTAATAATAGTCTGAGTACATATTACTATTAATTTTCTATTTCAGGTCGGCTGCAATTATTAAAACACTGAATATTTCTAATTTGAATGAAGTTTCATTTCGGAAGATTTCAGTAGAATTTGGATAATCAGATATTTTATAGAAAGGGACACAGAGTATTTATAAAAAAGGACATTTTCTAGATGTGACGATGTTTACATAACACAATCACTATCTATCTATCTATCTATCTATCGATCTACCTATCAATCTATTTATCTACACACTCACTTATATATATATATAAACATATATATATATATATGTTTATATATATATATACATATATATATGAATGTATATATATGTTTATATATATACATATATATATATATATATATATATATATGAGATATTTACCTACAATTATAGTGTTCTATGTATATAATGAAATACTTATATCAGTAATCGAACATAATACAGTTTAGAACATAACCGCTAGATTTAAATGTGTGTAATGTAGTCTACTAAAGAGATTAATTAAAAATTAGAGTTTAATCGATATAATTTTGAATTATTGCAAACTATCAGTGTAAAAACGTCGTGTATATCCAACGCTATTTGTCTATTAAATAATTAAATTTATATTAATATGTTTGGTTGTTATTACTGAAAACAGGTAAATACTTATAAATCATGTTCAGCCTATTAAAAATAACTAATTTTATTAAACTAATGCGTGTGGTTTATTAATCAAATTAGGAATTTTTTATATGACTTAATCCATTGAATAGCAAAACTAAATATATGACCTTTTTATAATTATAGAAAATAATAATTTTTTTATAATTCTAGTGAATAATATTTGTTTATATAATTACAGCAAATAATATCATTTTTTTATATTTAAAGCAAATATTTTTTTGTTCTTAATGTAATAAAATGTAAGTAAAATTATCTCAAATTTTAATATATTTAGTACGATGCATTGCACATTGTGGTGAACTCCCGTAACTCTCGCTTCTTCTAATTGTATCTCAGTTCTGGTTTAGAGTGAGTGATTGTTTCTGATAAAGAGAGAAGAAAAACCTGTATTTGATCTCGACAGTATTTTTGAGCTGTCGCTTGAGATGTCGAAAGTTTCTGTTTCTATTTTTATCCTTGCAGTTGTGTCACTAATAAGGATGCTGGAGGTAAAGCTTGTAATACGCCTCGAAGTTTTAATTAACCACTAAGGAGGACGTCTTATCAGCAAGTGAATAGTACTAGGGCTGATGTATTGTCAAATAGTGAATGGATTCTGGACCATGCGGTAGCTTCTGGTGGGGGTTCTCTAAACCATATTAGTGCGTATTTTTACGGCTTTACATTATCATGGTCTGCAAAAATATTTTCCCTTATTTTTCTCTATTCCTTTCTCTAACTATGTCTCTATACCTGTTAACAAATCTCAAAAATCTATCATGATATGTCGCCAGAAAGATTGCAAGATAAAACCCAGAACTCCAACTTAACATATGCCCTACCATATCTCTTTCTCCAACATCAGGGATCTACGTTCTAACATTTCAGAGGTTGAAACCCAATTATGGATGACCGTACCAAACCTACTAATTCTATACGAAATGGCATAGACTGACGATTTCTCAAGATTAGTTCGTGATTAAAGTATAATCTAATTTTACATCCAAATTTGACTCCCGGTATAAGGTAATTCGATATAACTGGAAGAAAAATGAAGCATTGTTTATTTAATATTTTCACACAAAAAAACAATAATTGCAAAAACTATTTCAACTTTTTTTATTAATTACAGGTTTCGCATGTATTTTTATATGGAAGATTTTAATATTTTCCTTGCTTGAATTAATGTGAAACTTTTTTTTTATATAATATTGAACAATAATTTAGAAAAAATATTTTAAAAATAGAAACAGAAAAATAATTAGATTTTAAAATGGTAAAAATTATATAAACGTTAAGAATAAGAATGTTCTGATGCACGTCTGGGAAAATAAAAACTAGAATCCTCTCCTCCATTTAATTACATTACGTCATTTTTGTGTTCTGTCGACTGGTTGAAATTTGGGGCTTCCTATAACCATTTACAAAACTTCCGTATAACCGTTTACAAAACTTTCGCATGTTGCGCTTTTGCGAATCGCAGAATCACTCGGTTGTGGGGCCAATTAAGCTATTTTTTGTACAAACAAAATGTTTTTTATTTAATTCAATATCTTTCGACTTCACTTTACTAATCAGAGAGACGGTAGCACTCTCTATATAGGGATGGCCCGTACACGCCTATATACGCCTACAAAACAAAACTATCCAATTCTCAATTAAAATCAACTTATAAGTTTCAAAAAGCACATATTCTTACAGAGAAGCATCTTACGAATCCAGCGAGTGTCAGAACGTCGGTTAAAATGTCAAAAGAGAGCAAAAAAGGTACAAAAATGGCCAATTGTTCTTTCTTCTTTCTTCTTCTGCTTTCTTCTTTCTTTTGAGACGATGTATCTCGGTGTACGAACGGTCTCTGACAACAGTTCAAGCATCAATCGACTGCTCTTTACACGGAGAAGTGCAGTGACCCATCACTTTTTAGCTAACTCCATAATTAAATAAGATTACGTGTAATAACAAGTTTTAAACACTATATACCCAATGTAGACAGACCACTTCGAACACGGAACTTCTCTCAAAAGGGACAGCTCCAAATAATACACCGGATGCTCACAGACGTTCCAGTTTGCCAGTGGCCTATATTTCTTGGACGCTGAATATTTGAGGTGAACGTTAAGGTTTTTTCTTTAAACAGTAACCCATCAGAAATGAAACCACGAAATCTTTATCTCAGTTGATCAACATTGTTATAAGAGTAACCTATCAGCAAGTACGACGTCAAAAAACAATGTTATGAAAACAAATAATTCTTCAGATTTTATGACTGTAAAATATGTACAAAATGTCAATGCTGTGACCAGGATTCGAACCTAGGTTAGCACGGCCACAACGTGGGGTCCTAACCTCTAGACGATCACGGCTAACACTGACGTCTGTCGCTCTTGGCAGAAAGACACATGACTTCTGTCAAACTATTGAAAAATAAGGAGGAAACTTGAAATTCTCACGCATGCGCAAAAATACACTATATCAACCATTGTTAAATGCAGCTGAATCTCTTCGCTCGCTAAGAAAAGTAGATCAGACCAGTTCTTCTAAGAACTCACCAAACGCCAAAGGAAATAAGTTAAATTAACTGCAAAAGAAACTGCAAGAAAGTCATCTTCTAAGAACTCACTGGAAGCTGACCAAAAAGAATCAATATCCAAGCCCTAGCCACAAAAATAACTAGATATTGTGGCTACTATACACAATCTACTAATAAAAACAAGTAAGTTTTCTAAAATAAACTACAATAAATTAACCAAGTAACCTCACACTGTCACTGATTAGGACTTCATATAAAGATAACAACTACACTATTGGTGTATATACCGTTCCACACTTTAACTATTGGTGACGGGGCAGTATCTCAATTCTACGAGAGATAAGTGATATTATAGTAAGATACACATAAGAGTTATATGTTTACATTTAATAAAAAATGCCAAAGTCAGCACGTAGTAAAAAAGCTCAGAGAAATATAGACTATGAAAAAAACAAAGTCAAGGTATTATCTGAGCAAAACGAATACTATCAGAAAAATGCTGAAATAATAAAAATTAAGTATCATGCAAATCCTGAGGCAAAGAAGGCTGCCTCACGTGCTGACTCAAAAGCACGGTATAACAGGGATCCCGAGGGGAAAAAACTGCCCCACGTGCTCTTTATAACAAAGAACCAGAAAAAAGAAGGCTGACTCACGTGCTGACTCAAAAGCACGGTATAAAAGGGATTCTGAGGAGTAAAAAAGCTGCCTCACGTGCTCTTTATAACAAAGAACCAGAAAAAAAGAAGGCTGCATCACGTGCTCTTTATAACAAAGAACCAGAAAAAAGAAGGCTGCCTCACGTGCTGACTCAAAGCACGGTATAACAGGGACCCCAAGGGGAAAAAAGCTGCCTCATGCACAAACTATTATAAATATAAATATCAAAAACTGCCAAATCTTTGTCAAAACGCCAAAGAATGAACCAAGAAAAATTTAATAGTGAAGGTATGAACATTTAAGAACTTTATAATACTCTAACTGTTTTATCAGAGAGGCGGTAGCACTCTCTATGTAATATAGAACCGATGGAGGACCAAGAGGCAACTCCTAAGGCCCAAAACCCAAAGACCTAAAACCCAGCAGGAAGCGACCTGCTACTAATGGAGGCGGCAATGAGCCGCCTCCTAAAAAAGACAATACTATCATGAGTTTAAAATAAGACTGTAAGTAAAAATACTAATTAACAAGAATAAAAAAAGCATTGGAAATGCAAAAGGATATAGGGATGGTATGCCAAAAAGTATACAAACAAGATAGCCATGAATGGCTAGGCACATGGAAATAAAATTGCATCCAAAGTATAGCCCTATAGCTTTTTACAACCGTAATGATGGCACGGAATGAAGATTGGAGAAAAGCTATAGGGCTATACTTTGGATGCAATTCTATTTCCATGTGCCTAGCTATTCATAGCTATCTTGTTTGTATACTTTTTGGCATACTATCCCTATATCCTTTTGCATTTCCAATGCTTTTTTATTCTTGTTATCTTTGTAATAGACCAAGAAAACTTTTATGTATCGTTTAAAGAAGTTTTACAATGAATTTATCTAACTTCAAAATTTAGCTGAATTGGTTAGTTCGCCGTGAAAACAACTTTATAACTTTTTCTTTTATTCAAGTGTACAAATATGTTTTCTTTTTTCCTTTTGGTAATAAAGTTTAATCCTTAATCTTTAAAATACAATGTAATAGTAGTCGAAAACCTACAAAAAATATATATCTGCTTTCAAAACTAGGCCCCCCCCTATCTTTATTCGTCCATTTTTGTTCGTACCTAGTATACTCTGCATTATCTCCTCAATATATATATATATATATATATATAGAGAGAGAGAGAGAGAGATAGATAGATAGATAGGTAGATAGATATGTATATATTTAAATATGTGTGTGTTGCCATCAAGGAAATAAAAGGAAAAAATATGTTTAGAATTCGAATTAAATTTGTTCGGTCGAGTTTAATCAGTGTTCTAATTACTGTCTTATTAGTCTATCAAAAGCTGAAGCTAGTCAACGGAAAGAGCCACATTGTTAACCGCTATTGAATATGGATAATTGCAGAATGTACGAAGTAAGAAGAGCTGATTGGAGATTTTGAAAGCATAAGAATAAAAGAACGCCCCCCCCCCGCGTCGTTGATGTACATCCTAGTAACCTGGTAAAGAAACGCATGACACATGTAGACAGAAATAGAGGGGTACTTGGAGTTGCTAAGAACAAATAGTATCTTTTGTGAATCGAGTAAAAATGGCCGATCCTTAAAGGCTATATAATGAAATACCAACCCTATTGTATTCCAAGAGTAAAGGAACTTAAATTAAAAATCTGTTAGACATTTGATCAAGTTGTCATTCGAATGAAAGTTGTACCGAGATATCTCTTGTGAACGAACATATATGCTCTGACTGTTTCTCTATTTCCCTATCCTCTCTCTCTCTCTCTCTCTCTCTCTCTCTCTCTATATATATATATATATATATATATATATATATATATATGTATATATTTATATAAAATGAAAATTACAATTGAATTTACCAAAATGATCCAAGATGGTAAAATTATAAATATTAAAGAATTAATATACATAAAATTATCTCAGCCAGATATAAAAGCTCGATAAAACCAAATAGGAAATAGAGCTTATAATATGAGCAAACAGTTAATAAAATATGTTAAAAAACACTTTGAAATGAGTTAAAAACCTATTTTATGTGAAAAGGAAAAACTAGATAAATGGATAGTCCTTAATCCGCGGAGTTTCGAAGTTTCTGATGAGAAGGAAAGTATTTCTTCGAAATTCCGCGGATTAAGGACTATCCATTTATCTAGTTTTTCCTTTTCAGATTAAATATGTTTTTAACTCATTTTAAAGTTTTTTTAACATATTTTATTAACTGTTTGCTCATATATATTTATATACATATATGTGTGTGTGTGTGTGTGTGTGTGTATGTGTTGAATTATGTCTATACTTGCAGATACTCTTTGTATTTCTCATTCTCACCCGTTATGCATATATATATATACACATATCTATACACAAACACACACACACACAAACATGTATATATATATATATATATATATATATATATATATATATATATATATATATATATATATATATATTCAAATAAATGTTTGGAGGTACAACATTTGTATAAAGCTTTAAATAAAATATACGGAAGTTTCTCTAGAGCTCGTTCGGCTATCATCTGGTCAGGATAGCGTAACAAAATAATATTATCTCAAAAGTTTAAAGAGTTCTGATGGGGAACTATTGAATGCGCCAAAGTACGAGGGCAAACTAAAATTAAATTTACAAAGGCAGGAAGTTCTATGATGGAAGTTTTGTGCATAGAATCTGCGTTTAGATTTGCGCACTGATAAAAGGTAGGTGGAATTGGTGATAGTGGTTGCACCTAAACGAGTCTTTTTGTAAAAGTTTGACAACTGGAAAAAAATATTTTGTCGAGATAACGCTAGGTCGTAAACAAAAACAACAATAATAATAATAATAATAATAATAATAATAATAATAATAATAATAATAATAACTAGCAGGACCCGTGGAAATTCCACGGTAGTTAAAATCTTTTAAAACACATCAATAAGAAATTCCTTATTGTTATATTCCAAAAATGAACATATGGAAGCAAGTAGAACAAAGAAAGAACTTTAGTTTAAACTTTTATTGAAGGTCAATGCGATCGTAACTGATGCTGTTGATATTGTCAGGAAGTGCTGGTGATGATTGAGGCGGTGACAGGGACATCGATCAGCTGCTTGGAGTGAGAATAGTGGTCAGTCAGCACGTTCTTGGCAGTCAGACTGTGAATTTAAAAAAAAAACTGTGACATTGTTTACATCGATTTTGTGAAAGTTCTGATGACCCCAAGTTGTTTAATATTTCAGGACATTTTGGATTACACGTGTTAGTAATGAATAGGTCACAGAAAACTGCCATTGCATCTTGATGAAGCTGTTGTAGATTTCTAGGACTTCCTGTAAATGTAGATGGTAGAATAACTGGTACACCAGAATACCCATCTTCATTCCTTGCTAAATGATCCATTAAGCCAGAATATTGAGCAGCTCTTGGTTGACTTTGATAGCTTTTAATGAAGTTAAATAAGCAACCGTCAACTTTTACATATGCAATAGACTTTTCTATTTATTTTGAATTTTAATTAATGAAGATTTGGAAATTCACAAATATTTTTTAATTCGAATTATTGATATAGATTTCAATTAAATAAAAATATAATGTAAATCTTTTAATAAGGAATAAGTATTTATTTAAATTATAATTATTGAAACAAAGTATTTTACTTCATAAAAAACGGTTATGGGGAGAAGGGTTAACTATTTTGTAACCTTCACCTAAATAACGATTTAATGAAAAAATGTTTAAAATGTCCTTGTATCTGTTTTATAATTTTTGTTAAATAAGAAAAATCAATAACTTTGATAGCACTATTGTAAGAATCATGCTGAAAGCCATTCATAATATGGGGAGGGGGTTAACTATTTTGAAACTACACTTAACAATGTAAAAAAATAAGGAAAAATATATGCATGAACAATAAATATTTCTTCAGTTAAATAAAATATACTGTAAATCTTTTATAAGGAATAAATATTTATTTAAACCATAATTATTGAAACAAAGTATTTTACTGCATAAAAAAATGGTTTGGGGAGAAGGGTTAACTATTTTGAACCTTCACCTAAATAGCGATTTAATGAAAAAAAATAATGGTCTTGTATCTTTTTTTAATAATTTGTTTTTAAATAAGGAAAAAAAAAACTTTGATACCGCTATTGTAAGAATCATGCTGAAATCCATTCTTAATATCTGGGGGGGGGAATAAAAGGGTTTAATGATTTTTAACTAATAAAGATTGAACAATAAAGGGAGATAATTCACATTAATTAATGTTTGCGATGATGATGACGCGTTTCATTAATTAATGTTTACGATGATGATGACGTGACACCGTACGGACAAGCATATTAATATATAGATAATAATAATAATAATAATAATAATAATAATAATAATAATAATAATAATAATAACTAGCGGGACATGCGGAAATTCCACAGTGAACTCTTTCATATGTAATATATTGATGTTGCCATTTTTGTAGATGTTGAGCGTAAATGGAGACACCCTGATATCATTGCAGTTCTTTTGTTAAAACTGCAAAAGTATATATTTAAGCTAGCAGGGACGCCCGACACAGCCTGGTCGTATAATACGCTTAAATATGATATTTTAATTTATGCAGATTTTGTATATATTACTATAAGAGTCAATTGTCGATCCATTCTCATATATTATAAACTTGTGATTTCAAAATAAAAATATATCCATATGGCTTGAGTGCATCGGATTGAATCGAAACCGAAACCAAAACTGATGAAGAAAAAAGATTATACGTATATATATAACTTGAGTTCTTTCAGCTATAATCAAAACCGAAACCAAAACTGATGAGGAATTCTTTGTAAAATTATTTATTTCAATAAATGAAAAGGCATAACAATTAAACGACAGACACTCGGAAAAAATTAATGTGATACAGAAAATAACATACACGCTATCGTATTAATATATAGATTAAAATATTTTATGTCCCAAAAACAGTTGTTCATGAAACTATTTTAGTTTTAAAAAGTTTTAATAAAATAATTTATTTTGAAAAAGGAAGTGTCATTTAATATATATATATATATATATATATATATATATATATATATATATATATATATATATATATATATATATATATATATTAGATTTAATTTTTTAAAAACATATTTTATGTAAAACAAACAGTTTCGTTTTTCTAATAACGTGTCGCTAAGTTCGAGGTGTCATAAAATATGCATCTGGGCTTTTGTTTACATGTTATAGCAATTAGTAGTAGTAGTAGTAGTAGTAGTAGTAGCAGCAGCAATAATATTTTCATAAACGAAGACATCAGCATATCTCTCTCTATCTCAAAAAACAAAATGTAAAGAAAAATAAACAATGAAAAACAAATAACTGCTCAATTTTTGTCCCCGCCGCTCGAGAGAGTTGTGTTATCGTTTTTGATTACGGAATAACTTAAAATCAATTATTTCTAAATAACTTTGATAGATAAAACTCTAAATTTTATAGAATTAAAAACAAATATAGCGGTAGAACACGCCATTCGAATGCTGCCTGGAGCGTTCGTAAATGTGTATTCTGTAATTAATTTATATTCCGGAATTAAATCTCAACCAATCAAATTCACCGGAAAGCTTGACACACAAAATAACACACACACACTATCGTATTAGTATATAGATGATAATAATAATAATAATAATAATAATAATAATAATAATAATAATAATAATAATAATAATAATAATAATAATAATAATAATTGACTTTATTTTATTTTGGCAAACTTGATATTCTAAAAACGGAAGTGATGCCTGTTTGAACATTTCAGCAGAAGAACTCGGATTCCTGCACTGCATGTGCAGTCCTCCCTCAGATTCAATTCCTTTATATTTGTATTTATCATAAGAATGAGGTGTATTTGTAGAAGCTCCTTTAACGGTATTTTATCGAGACACCGTCTCTAGGTGACTGCCAATAAACGCTAAAGTAGGCTTCACCTGCAGGTAGAACCTGAGAAGCCCCACAAAAAGTAAAACCGGTATTTTTCTATCACGGGGTTGTGTTTTATGGTTGCAATAAAACAATGATTTTTTTATCGGGATACAAGCTGTAGATATATGTCTATCCCTTGCTTCCGTAGTATTACTATCATCATTACTATTATTACTACCAATAGCGATTATTATTATTATTATTATTATTATTGTTGTTGTTGTTGTTGTTGTTGTTGTTGTTAGCAACTGTCCGTCTCGAGAAACGATGGTGTAGAAGTTGGGCTACATAGTCTAGGCCGGTCATGTGGGAGGTTAGCTGTTGACACTGCAGCACCCCCCACCCTTTCCGCGAAACCAGATTATTCAAAAGAAAGACAGAATCGGTATAACCTGGCTCTGACTACGTCGTAAGAGTTGATAACGATGCCAATCTAAAGCCAGCCCGCCTTAGAACTCCGTTGTAAGATTTTCTGTCAGGGTTTACCTCCTGAGAGTTCATTTGATGGAGTAATCACGCCAGGCAGCGCAGGTTTTGAATCAGAATTGCATTCTTCGAGGTGAACTACCATCTAAAGTTGATGAGCTCCACCTACCTGAAGTGACTGGTTTTAAGGCGCCAGTTGATTGCCGTAGCCCCCTTCCCCTGTAAGAATTAACACTTTCGCCAGACTTAGTAGATTAACCACACAAGAAGGTCAGGAGCTGGACTTGGTTGCCAGAGGCTATTTAAGACGCACACAATGAGGGCTGATTTTTAGAAAGAGGGAACTTCGCACTACAACTCTCGATCGTGGAAACCTTTGAAGCAACTATTTAGCTTATAGTCATAAATCGTTACTAGCAGCAAGGGCAAAGAAGGAAGAACTAGATAAGAACTCACTAGAAGATAAGCAGAAGTACAAGGAAAAATTGAAACAGAAAAGGTCACTGAATGGTAAGAACGGAACTAAGACACTAAAATACCTCACGCGTAGAATTTTTCGTGTAAAGGTGATTCAGAAAGATAGACAAAAAATATTATACTTGATGCTAAGGAGCAGACACTAAATACATATGTATTCAATAGAAGCAACTTTGTGAAGGACTGTTTTGATAAGTGCAGGCTGTGTGATGTAACTCTTAATTCTACACTGGCACAAAAAGAGTACAATGTGGCATGACAAAGTACACACAAATCCGCGTTATCCGCCAAATGTATTGAATCCAAGGGTCAGACAAGTAATTAAAACATTATCCGGTAGCGGTGGTGGAAAATGAGGATGTTAAGATTCTCTGGAAGTCTTGTTTCAAACTCAAGGGAAATTGTAGTTGTGAACAAGAAAAAAATCAATGAATACAAAATTATTCGTTTAACCTGGTCAAACGAGATTAAGTTGACTGGCAAGATGAATGAGAAACTACGGAACTATCAGTAACTGAGGTTGGAGATTGCTAGGTTGTGTAATAAGAAATCTTCCATCGTTCAAAGCATCACAGGTGCGCTTGGCTTAATTCCAGCTGATATAGAGAAACAGTTGAACACTGTACTCCGAAAGTCAGTTCTGCTTAGCACAGTAAACATCTTACTCAAGGTAATTTACATATTATTGACCCATTGGCTATGCTCACGAGCTTTCATATAAAATCCCGCTCTTGAGTAAAAAAAAAAAAAAATTATTAAACATCACAACACTGTGAAGTTATCGAACATAATAACAACAACAACAACAATACTAATACAAATACAACTAATACTACTACTACTAATAATAATAATTATAATTATAATAATAAGACAACCGTCGATTTCATCGTATGAGGTCCGCCACAACAGCTACTTTATTTGGAAATCCACACGTAACTTTTTTAGTGGTGAAGGCTTTGTAGATATCCAACCGCACTTTTTGGCACAGCTCCTGCAATGGTTGCCACAGAACAGGGGAGACTGTAGACCTCAGGTTTTACGTTACTTTTCTTAAGACGATATAGATTCCAACATAGGAATTTCTACGTCGCGGCACGGTACATACAGCGAGCAGTATTTCAAAATGGTCACCCATCTGATACTGGCTATGCTAATATTTAATAATAATAATAATAACAATAATAATAATAATAATAATAATAATAATAATAATAATAATAATAATAATAATAAATCCTTTACGATTAACACAGTAGACTATAAAGCCGACATTTTCTTTTTTCGTGTTGAGTTTTCTAACAATATAAGAGTGTGAAAAATACAGAAAAATACAGAAGGAAAATAATGAGACTCTTTGCCCCTCGCCATGGTTTCCATTTATTTCATGCGAATAAAACATTTTCCGTTCGAACCTCTTATTCGGACACTTGATATATTTTCCCCTGCATCCTTAATTCAGTATGTATGGACATATTCGGCGCAAAACGTTTTACCTCTCAAGTGGTGATTCGTACACAAAGCATCCTCTCGACGCTTCCATTTTCTTTCTGTTTTTGTTGACACAAGCAATACGGTGCGGGGGTTGGCGTTGTCATCAATATCAAGAAACACTTTCCTCCTCTTTAGGTTAGTGACCGCCGCCTGCTCACAGCCGCTTATCATTCCCATTCGTTCTACATAAATATACGTAAGTTTTCAGAAAATTAGAATCGATTTCGATAATACTTTATTATACTTGAAATTCAGCTCGATACGAATGTTTTTTCTCCTTCTGGTGTACAAACATTAATATATTCAAAGTGGAAGACAATTATTTGACATGTTTTTAAATTACACATGGGGTTGAAGCTCTTTGGGAAACATTGG
Organism: Euprymna scolopes; assembly: GCF_053919585.1. Taxonomy (NCBI): domain Eukaryota; kingdom Metazoa; phylum Mollusca; class Cephalopoda; order Sepiida; family Sepiolidae; genus Euprymna; species Euprymna scolopes. The sequence continues at coordinate 141,193,132 of NC_136494.1, read as the reverse complement.
GCTGATTTTTGTATAATAAATTTTGCAGATATTTAATCAGCATATACTATTAATTGAGGTCGTCAGAGCAAGTGCCGAGCAGAGCAGTCATATTTCGAATCATATAATACCGACAATTTAAGTTTACTTCTGTTCAAACATCAAAATTAAGAAGCATGGACAGAAATTGACGATTACAAAGTAACATATGTGTAATCATAGAATAATTTTATATATGATGAATCTGTTTCATTCATGATCACAATAAGATTTAATTTAGTTTCCATCATGAACGACTTTATCACAAATAAAATTAATACAGGAGAACAACATTTTAAATATTTCGTCGTGAGTAAAATTGTGTTCACTCCTCTTAGGACAATCCGCATGTATGCCTTGCCTTACAGCAATTTTTAACGAAACATTCGATTAGTATTTTTAATTTATTATAAATAAAAAATTAAAAACCAAGAAAATAAATGAACATTTTACAAATCATTTTAACAAAGAAAATTAATTACTAAATTAAATACTAACTATTTTAGTTCTTTTCTAAACAAATAAACAAGTAAAATAAGATGGTGGGAGAAAAAGGAATTCCATCCTGATCTTTTTGATATTCGAACTGAATATTGGAGAGCATTTAAAAAAATCAAATAGAAACTGATTTTCTTCATTTGTAGCAAATCCGTATATATAAAAATGTGGAATATTTGGGAATAATGATTGTATAAATAGAGTTTGCACAGCAATCTCTTAAAATAATTAAAGTTTTATAACAATTTGTGGGAATTTTTTAATGATGTTTTTATGAAAGAACGCGATAAAAATCTCTTTAGGCATTCAAAGTTTTTTTTTCTTTCTTTATGTATAACTAAATGAAAAATCAATTCATAAAAAACAATTAGGATTACACCTCTGAAATTGACATTAGTGCACTTCAAATTTCAACATTAAAACATTAAAAGTGAAACAAAAAATAAAGTGGTCACCAAATTCGAACAAATGTTGAGTATCGAATTTGCGCTCGAAATGCTATTTCATTTAATTAAAAAGATATTTTCAAAATAATATAGACGAATAGCATGCAAACAAAACCGAAAATATAAAAAACAATTTAAACTCAGTGTTCCCGCGTTTTACCATGGCTACGATCTTTATAAATTAATTAACTTGGTTGACTAAATAATTTAATGGCTATTATATATTATTTTATATTTTAATTTTTTTGGAATCATTTGCGATGAGGCTTAAAAATTTGATCTTTTTTTGCGGACTTTTATTCTGAACTTCATAGTTGTTGCTTCACTACGTCTCGGTCAACTTAGTCACTAGGTTTCTACAGCTGAAACCACGACGATAGGAGGCAATAATTACAGGGATAGAGTTACAAGACAGTATTCCTATCCCATCACGATTAGCCACCTGGAGAAGACCAGCGGATAAATTGGTCTAAACGTGGTGAAACAGCAACAACAACTATGAAGATGAGGATAACAGTTCGCAAAAAATACGCAAACATAATGTAATAATTATATTATGTTTTCAAAATTATAAGTAAAAATAAGTCCGATAAAAAAGGGGAAAATGATCGATTAGCTACGACTGGCTTTTTACAAAAATACATTAACAAATTCATTATTTTTATTATTTTGTAAACAAGTGCCCTTACATAGTTTGCTGACGTTAACTTCAACAACAAGTTCTAAAGCCGTTGTGGTACTCATTGTTTTTGCTGTTGAGCATTATTTATTCTTTCAATATTCGTTTCCTCGATATCTTTCTAGTAAGAATGCTTTAAAAAAAACTATTGGGTATTTGTAGGTGGGATCAGGTGAAGGTTGTTAATATCTGTAACTGAACGTCTCTGTGGAACGAACTGAGATGGAACTTGAAACCCTCAGTTTTTCAGTGGGTGGTGTTGATAACTAAGTATCCTCTATCTCCATGACGATGGAGTCTTGAAATTTTATCTATTATCTACTAAACCACTAAATTTGGATGAACATCATTATCGGAAAAGGGTTACTGAGATGGATAGGTTATGGGTTGAATAATGATAAATATTATAAAAGGATTGACGTTAAATATATGAAGTTAGTGAGACTAGGAGTACTGTAATGCGACATTCAGGCAAAACAACTGATAGAAAGTTCTTAGAAATGTCTATGTTCATGAAAATCTGGTTTGATATAGAGCACATATGGCACAAAAGAAAAAAAAGGTTCTTTGAAGCGGTAGAGTTTTGCCGTGAAAATATTTAATGATGGACCAGAAATTTAAACTTGGTTGAACACTTTCTGGTGGAATAATAATAGATAAAGACTACCAACGTCTCCGACGAAAACTGATGTGTAAATAGCGAGGATGAGAATGGGCCAGTTGTGACCGGCATGCGGAGAAACGGACGCCTGTTAAAATAAAAATTTGGCAGCGAGATACTTTTTAAGTGGTATAGAAACAATAATAACGGTAATAAAAAAAACTTGCGTTAAAAAAGAAAAAAATGCTGACTCGGATATTACATTTTGTTTGTTCCGTTTTGACGTAACAATTACGTAAGAATACGATGAAAAAAAGAAATGAGAACTTCATATATTGATTTGGTTTATTCGACGAACAGAGAGAGCTTATTAATTTCGGTTTAAAGTCACTCTAATTCTACACGCCATATAGTTTATGTATTTATATTAATGTAACGTCAACGCAGAGTGAATGAACGCACTCCAGATATATTTCTCTTTCGAATGTCTATTACTAAACCTTTAATCCACTAGTAGGATTTATTTCTCCTAAATTAATAATTTGCTGCTTTCCTCGGTTTTCCTTGCATTATTCTTGGCTAGCGATTATTATTACATTGTAATTTAATTCGGAATAAGCACTTTATTTTTTCCAGCCTCCAAACACGTCTTTTCGAACGTTCCAACTCACTGCGATTTCCTTATTTCCTTCGAGTCAATTTCTATATATTCGCCATTATTTCTTTTCGAATGTGTAAATTGTCGTCTTTTCATAGAAGCCACATTTAGCTGGAAATTGATAATGAGGAAGATATCTTATATGTTTGGTTGCATTTTATCTCTTTGAGCAAATAATTCTACTCTTCCAAACAGAATTGTAGAGATCTTTTGATGAAATGGCTACGATTATTCATTTTTATTTTAATTCTTGTATTCGTTTGGTTTTCTCGTTCTTAGTTTCTTTTATATAATTCCTTGAATATCGCCTATGCTTTTAATCATAACAAACGTTTTTTTTTTTGTAATTCCTGATTCATTGATTATTTTTCTTTCTCTGTGTTTTCTATACAAACAGTGTCTCTTTTTTTCACAATGTTTCTCCTATTCGTGTCTTTGATAAATACAAAGACATTGTTCGGCCTTTCATTACCAATTCTACAATTGTGGGTTTCTCAAAGACAATAAAAAGTCCCCAAAACTGTCTCATTGACAGACCTTTCCAAGTGATGCTCCCTAGAACAATGCTTCTGCAGTCGATGATTCCGTTCGAAAAGGAAGAATTGTTTCTTTTCGACAAACAGGAGACCGGTGATTTGTTGATTACAGCGCCTTTGTTAATTTTAATGGCAACTTTTATACGGCTTCAAAGACGGAAGCGACAAGTAAGAGAAGAAAGAAAAATGCGAGAAAAAAAAGGAAATTGATATTTAACTTGCGATGACCTCATATCATCTTCAATGCAATAAAGATATTTCAATCAATCGAGGGGAAAACGAGGGACAAACGTTTGTGATGTGACCCCCTTCAGTCAACATTCAAATGGTTTCCATTTTCTCATCTATTCCCCATGTTTATTTAACACATCTCAATTTGTTTGTTTTTTCCTTTATTGTTATTTATATTCCTATCTCTCTTCATTCCTCTCTCTCTCTTTCTCTCTCTCTTTCTCTTTCTCGCTTTCTCCTTCTCTCTCTCTCGGGCTTTTGCTTATTATATATCTAACCGCTCTCAATTTTCATATAAACACTCACACACACACCCACACACACACACACACATATATATATATATGCATACACACACTCACACACGCATATATATATATATATATATATATATATATATATATATATATATATATATATATATATATATATATACATGTTAGTTGTTTTTGTTTTTACGATGCGTTTTGAATTAATTCAATTATTAACAGAAGTGCATTTTAACCTAAATGCGAGTTGGGAATACTTTTATTTACATGGAAATCATCACTTGCCAAGGCATGGATGCCACTCGGGGATAAGGCGTATTGCGTGTACTTTAATCAATGGGACAATATCGTAGATATGCTATTAATGGAGATTTGATAAAGTGTCTTACTTAAGGGAGCTGTTTATCAGGAACTTGTTTATGTTGGACTTGAAGAGATCCAAGTTGTAGTCAGGTGGGAAACAGGCAAATGGAAGAGAGTTCCACAGGCGTGAACTTCTAAGAAAGAAGCTTTGTTCATAGAATCTACGATTTTATTAAGGCACAGATAAAGTGGAGAAAATTACTGACAATGTTTTCAGCTAGACGCGTGTTTTTCGTGAAAAATTGGGGATGGGGGACCAGAGATTGGAGCTCAGACGAGCACCTGCTATGGAAACACCGATAAAACAACGACAGGCTAGCAACGCCCCTTCTGTGGGAGAGAGGTTGCAGGAAAGAGAAAAGGGCATCCCTCACTAGGCTACGAATTCTATTTTCTATTCTGTCAAGGCAGGATAGGCTTTTTTTAGCAGCTCCTGCCCAGATATGGAAGCAGTACTCCATCCTTGGACATACTTTGCTTTTATATAGATAGAAAATTGCATAAGAAGTGAGATATCTACTGGAGCGGTAGAAGGATCCCACCATTTTCCAGCGACTTTGGCAACTGGCAATGTACGCGTTCCATTTCAGATCAGGAGTAAGGATCAAAACCAGAAACTTGTCAAAACATGGAGCCTCCCCAAGACGAGAGCCATTTATTTCAATTGATGCCAGATAGGGATCAGAGCGTTGATGATGTAAATAGAGAAGCTTGGCTTCAGATACATTAAAAGTAACCATCCACCTCTTCCCCCACTGTACCACGCGCTCAAGATCAGAGGAGAGAGAATCAGAGAGAACTCTGTCATTTACGGCTTTTGATGTGTTACCATAGATGGCCGTGCCATCAGTATAGATGTAAACGAATGACTTAAGTATTTTTTGAGGTGAGATCATTGATGGATATCAGAAAGAGAGTTGGGCCCAGTATCTGGGCTGGTGCAAATGCTGCTTGTCTCTCGCTCCTGGACAGGGTTCAAAAGAGAGTCGCCAACCTGATAGGTCCTGAACTGTCATCTAGGCTTCAGACTCTGTCCCATCGACGAGATGTTGCATCCCTCTGCCTGTTCTACAAATACTTTAATGGTGAATGCTCTGACGAACTGCAAACACTTGTACCTCCCCGACGTAACTACCCCCGACAAACCCGACAAGCTACTAAGTCTCGTCACTTTACAGTAGAGATCCCTAGGTGCAAGAAAGCCTTTTACTCCAATAGTTTCTTCCCCAGAACTGCGGGTCTTTCGAACTCCGTTCCGGGATTCTGCTTTCCCAACTGCAATGATATGCAGAAGTTCAAGTGTAATGTTAACAAACATCTTTCTACTCATCTCCCTTCATAATGACCCCGCTAATTAAGTCCCTGATAGTAGCCCCCTGCTTCAAAGTGGCACTGTGCCTTGTTTGGGGTGAAAATTGAATTAAAAAAAATAAATAAAAAAAGCATTAATACTGTGGGCTTCTGATTTCTGCTCATCAGCCACTACTTTTTATGAGCCTATCAGAGAGAAATGATTTACTAATTGAGAAAACATTTCCAGTTATACCGTAGCTGGAAATCTTGTGACGTAGGTCTTTATGCCAGACTTTATCGAAGAACTTTGATATATCAAGAGCAATTTCCCTAGAAAAGAAGCCTTTGTCAAGAGATTTACTAATCCTGTGAGATATAACCGTTAGCACATCTGCTGTAGATCTAGCAGAATGGAAACCATATTGCATGTAACTAAGAAGGTTATTTCTTCTGAGGTGGGTACTACTCCTTTATTTAATATAGATTCCAGCAACTTTCTCATGACACACAGGAGACTTGTTGGTCTTTACTGAGAGAAAGATGAACTGTCACCTGGGTACTTAAATACAGGGCATACTGATGAGGTTTTCTATGGTGGTGGGAAACAGTTCTCCTTAAGACAATGCTTAAACAGGTTTGTGAGTATGGGGGCAACTTCTGGTTGAAGTTTTTTCAACACTATAATTGGAATGCCGTCAAAGCCAGTTGTTTTACTGGAATCAAGGTTCTTGATTAACTTGGCGACCTCACGCACCGATATTTGTAGGTTGCATAGTATGTTGTCTGTTATAGGAGGAAATACGAGGAGTTGATGGTCTTGGTAACATAGGGTCGAATTAGCTGCAAAGTTCTTGGCAAATAGTTTGACTAACCCCATATGGGGAGTGGCATATATATATTGTTTGCCGCTCCCCATATGGGGGTAGCAAATTACTGATGCTTTGAGAGACCGTTCCATTGACAGACAGACATACACTTCATTTTTATAATCATATATATATATATATATATATATATATATATATATATATATATATATACAAATATCGATGAAAAATTAACAAGCACATAGAATTATTATACATTCGTAGCGAATGTATCTTCTTTCATCTTTAATAAAGTGTTAAGGCAATTTTATTACTTTTTAAAGATTTTTAATGCTGTAATGAATAACTTTCTACACTTCCACAAAATGTATCTAACAACGTTTTAATACCTGACACCACAGAAAAGTCTTAAGTATTTACGGACTTTCTAGTTCATTTTGTACGCATATTAATAACGGTAAACTTTTTTTTACATGGACGCCACCATTGATCAAGGCCCAGAAGGCACTCGAGGATAAGTGTTAATGGGTATACAATAGTTATTGTGATTTTAACGTAGTAAACATTAGTGGGAATTTTGTAACTTGGATTAATAAGGGGGCGGTTCAACAGGAACTTGTTCCCGTTGGACTTGAAGAAAATCAGATTGTAGTCAGCTGGAAAGCAGGCAAACGGTAGAGAATTCTACAGTCCTGCAGTTCTAAGAAAGAAGCTATGTTCATGGAATCTACGTTTAGGTGTAGGCATAGATAAAGAGTGTAGGAACTGTTTAAATATAATTTAATATAGTTTTATATACATTTATATCCATATATTCGGAACGATATGAACTCTTTGGTGTAAAATATGTATTCATGATTCGCTATTGTTTTAATTTCAGTTGATTAAGTTTTTTTCTCTCACACACAATATTTTCGCTCTAGTCTATACAAGTATCTATTCCAATCTTTTTCAAATTTCTGTATAATTATTTGTAGACTTATCTTACAAACCCGCATAATTTGCGCACCTATTATCATCAAGTAACATTACTTATAGAAAAGAACCAGAATCCATCAACTATTCTTCTTTAATTTAATCTTTTAAATTGATTGAAAATACTGATTTTATAAAATCCATCTACATTTTTCATACGTGTCATTTACAGTGTAATATTTGGAAATTTATCAATTATCGGAATCGGTAATTGTATCGGAATCAGGACAATACTAACATCATCCCATCACTAATTCATGCGTTTTTCACAACTTTATTACATTTTCTTAATTACATTTTCACCCCAAACAAGGCACATTGCACTTTGGTGTAGGGGGCTACTCTCAGGGGCAACAACTACTTGGGTACTATGTAGGGATTTGGATAACAAGATGTCGGTTCATGTTACACTTGAACTTCTGCATGTCAGTACAGTTGGGGAAGCAGGGACCTGGAATGGTATTCCAGAGCCCAGCGGTTCTGAGGAAGAAACTACTGGAATAGAAATATCTTTTACATCTAGGGTTCTCTATTGTCTGGGGTGGGATGTAGCTGTCTGTTGCGTTTGTCGAGGGTGTGTGCATCGTGGGCGCACAAGTGTCTGCAGTTCGTCAGAACATTCACCAAAATAAAATACTTGTAGATCAGGCAGACGGATGCCACATTTCGTCGATGGGAGAGAGGCTGAAGCTTAGATGCCAGTTCAGGGCCTATCAGATTGCCGACTCTCTTTTGAATCTTGTCCAGGAGCGAGAGACTAATAGCAGATGTTCCAGCCCAAATGTGACAGCAATACTCCATACATGGGCGAATGGTGGTCTTATAGAAGTGCAGGATGCTTTTGGGTGTTAGTAGTTTTCTAGCACGGTAGAGAAAGCCTACCTTCTTTGCAGCGGCCCTGGCAATACTTACAATGAAATTGTTCCATGTTTCCTGTGAATGTTAAGCAAAGCAGTTTGAAAGATGAACTCTCAGATAAAGAGTCACTGGCCATTGCTATTGGTGGCAGGGGAGGTTTTTGTAATTATTGAAGGAAACCAGTTTAGTCTTGGCAGCATTGAATGTGACCATCCATTTATGTCCCCATTCCACTACAGATTGGAGGTCATCCTCTAGTGTTTTTGCCATTTCTTTAGATATGTATTCATTTGTTTTCCTGTCGTGCCTGTTATAGAGTGTGGTGTCATCAGCATATATACCTATCTCAGAGGCAATTTTGTCGGGTAGGTCATTTATTAATATTAGGAACAATAGAGGTCCAAGGATAGACCCTTGAGGCTCTCCCGCATTTATATCATATTGTTTAGATGTACGACCGTCGAGGAGAATCTGGATTTTTTTCTCATCTAAGAAGGGTTTAATTATGTTGTCTTCTACCAGTGATACCGTATGATCTAATTTTCCTGAGGAGACCCTCATGCCATACCCTGCAAAAAGTCTTAGATATATTTAGACCCACCGCTCTATCCTCCCCCGCTTTGTCCAGTGAATGGTATATGCGTTCAGAGATTACAATGGAAATGTCTGCTGTGGAACGGGCTTGTCTAAATCCATATTTTTTTTTTTATTTTTTTTTTATTCAATTTTCACTCCAAACAAGGCACAGTGCCACTTTGAAGCAGGTGGCTACTATTAGGGAATTAATTAGCGGGGTCATTATGAAGGGAGAAGAGTAGAAAGATGGTTGTTAACATTACACTTGAACTTCTGCATATCATTGCAGTTGGGAAAGCAGAATCCCGGAACGGAGTTCCAAAGACCCGCAGTTCTGGGGAAGAAACTATTGGAGTAAAAGGCTTTCTTGCACCTAGGGATCTCCACTGTAAAGGGATGAGACTTAGTAGCTTGTCGGGTTTGTCGGGGGTAGTTACGTCGGGGAGGTACAAGTGTTTGCAGTTCGTCAGAGCATTCACCATTAAAGTATTTGTAGAACAGGCAGAGGGATGCAACATCTCGTCGATGGGACAGAGGTTGAAGCCCAGATGACAGTTCAGGACCTATCAGGTTTGCGACTCTTTTTTGAACCCTGTCCAGGAGCGAGAGACAAGCAGCAGATGCACCAGCCCAGATGTGACAACAGTACTCCATACATGGGCGAATGGTTGCCTTATAGAGGTATAGGATACTGGCAGGCGTAAGTAGTTTTCTAGCACGGTAGAGGGAGCCAAACTTCCTTGCAGCAGCCTTGGCAATGCTCTCAATGTATCTATTCCAGTTCATATTCCCTGTAAACGTTAGGCCGAGGAGTTTAAAAGAAGTACTTTCAGGCAATGTGTTCTTGGCCATTGCTATTGGTGGTAGAGAAGGTTTCCTGTAGTTATTGAAGGAAACAAGCTTAGTCTTAGCAGCATTGAATGAGACCGACCATTTTTGTCCCCATTCCACTACGGATTGGAGGTCATCCTCTAGTGTTTCTGCCATTTTCTTGGATATGTGTTCATTTGTTTTCCCCTCATATCTGTTATAGAGAGTGGTGTCATCGGCAAATATACCCATCTCCGAAACAATATTATCAGGGAGGTCGTTTATGAATATCAGGAACAATAGAGGTCCAAGGATAGACCCCTGAGGCACTCCTGCATTTATGTCATATTGTTTGGATGTACGTCCGTCGAGGACAACTTTTATTTTTCTATTACTTAAGAAGGATTTAATTACGTTATGAATTCTTCCAGTGATTCCATATGATCTAATTTTCCTTAGAAGACCATCGTGCCATACCCTGTCAAAAGCCTTAGATATATCAAGGGCCACCGCTCTACCCTCCCCTGTTTTATCCAATGAACGGTATATACGTTCAGAAACTACAGTTAAGATATCTGCTGTTGAACGGGCTTGCCTGAATCCATATTGTTTGTCAGTCAAGAGTTTAGCAGCTGTTAGGTGCTGGACTAGGGCTTTATTAACTAAGGACTCAAATATTTTGGCGAAAAGCAGGAGGAGGCTAATGGGGCGATAATTTAGTGGGTCAGTTCTTTCACCAGAATTCTTGAAGACTGGTACCACAGAGGCGGTTTTCCAGCAGTCGGGAAAACAAGATTCGTTAAGGCATTTATTGTAAAGTTTGGACAGAACTGGAGCAACCTCGGCAGAGCATTATTTTAATAGCACAGCCGGGATGAGATCTGGTCCACATGCTTTAGAGGTGTCTAGGTTTTTTATAATAGCATGTACCTGGACAGCTAAGAGGGAATTTACGGAAACCACTAAAAAACGCATCGAAGCACAAAAATTAGGAACTCGTGACTTCTGGAAAATCTACAACAGTGTAGTAAATAATGGGCAATCAACGATTCCCCCACTAACCAACAATCACGAGGTTCTTTGCTCAGCAACCGAGAAGGCTAACATGCTTGCCAGTCGGTTTGCCTCCAACTCTACACTGGACCCTTTAAACCACCCCCTACCTGACTTTCCTATGCGGACAGACGCCAAGCTAGACGATCTGGAAATCACCCCTGCTCAGGTGCATGCTATCATAAAAAACCTTGACACTTCCAAAGCATGTGGACCCGACCTCATCCCAGCTATGCTATTAAAAAAGTGCTCAGCCGAAGTAGCTCCAGTTCTCTCCAAACTCTACAACAAATGCCTTAATGAATCTTGCTTTCCGAGCTGCTGGAAAACTGCTTCTGTGGTACCAGTATTCAAGAATTCTGGCGAAAGAACTGACCCATTAAAGTATCGCCCTATTAGCCTCCTCCCACTTTTTGCCAAAATATTTGAGACCTTAATTAACCATGCTCTAGTCCAGCACCTTACAGATGCTAAACTTCTGACCGACCATCAATATGGATTTAGACAAGCCCGTTCCACGGCAGACATCCTCACTGTAATCTCTGAACGCATATACCATTCACTGGACAAAGCGGGGGAGGGCAGAGCGGTAGCTCTAGATATATCTAAGGCTTTTGACAGGGTATGGCATGAGGGTCTCCTCAGGAAGATTAGATCTTACGGTATCACTGGTAGAATACTTAACATAATTAAATCCTTCTTAGATAAGAGAAAAATCCAGGTTGTCCTCGACGGTCGTACGTCTAAACAATATAATATAAATGCCGGAGTGCCCCAGGGATCTATCCTTGGTCCTCTGCTGTTCCTGATATTCATAAATGACCTCCCCGATAAAATTGCCTCTGAGATGGGTATATATGCTGATGACACCACACTCTATAGCAGGCACGACAGGAAAACAAATGAACATATATCTAAAGTAATGGCAGAAACACTAAAGGATTACCTCAAATCAGTAGTGGAATGGGGACAAAAATGGATGGTAACGTTCAATGCCACCAAGACAAAACTGGTTTCATTCAATAATTACAGGAAACCTTCTCTACCACCTATAGCAATGGCCAACAACTCTTTAGCTGAGAGTACGTCTTTCAAGCTCCTTGGCCTAACGTTCACAGGAAACATGAGCTGGAACAATTACATCGAGGGCATTGTCAGGGCCGCTGCGAGGAAGGTGGGCTCTCTCTACCGTGCTAGAAAACTTCTAACACCCGAAAGTATCCTGTACCTCTATAAGGTCACTATTCGCCCATGTATGGAGTATTGCTGTCATATTTGGGCCGGTACATCGGCTACTAGTCTCTCTCTCCTTGACAGGGTTCAAAAGAGAGTCGCATATCTGATAGGCCCTAAACTGGCATCAAAACTTCAGCCTCTGTCCCATCGTCGAAACGTTGCATCCCTCTGCCTGTTCTACAAGTATTATAATGGTGAATGCTCTGAAGAACTGCAAGCACTTGTGCCCCCACGACGTGAACACCCTCGACAGACCCGACAAGCTGCAAAATCCCACCCCCACACTGTAGAGATCCCTAGTTGTAAAAGATCGTTCTACTCCAGTAGTTTCTTCCCCAGAACTGCTAGACTTTGGAATTCCATTCCAGGTCACTGCTTCCCCAACTGTACTGACATGCATAAGTTCAAGTGCAACGTGAACCAACATCTCGCTGCCCTAATCCCTACATAGTGCCCCAGTAGATGTTTCCCCTGATAGTAGCCCCCTACACCAAAGTGGCAATGTGCCTTGTTTGGGGTGAAAATGTAATAAAAAAAAAAAAAAAAAAAAAAAAAACCTGAGAAGGGGTGATTTTCAAGTCGTCAAGTGTGGCGTCTGTTCGCAGAGGAAAATCAGGGAGTGAGTGGTGTACCGAGTTCAGTGTGGAGTTTGAGGCAAACCGACTGGCAAGCAGATTAGCCTTGTCAGTTGCCGTGCAAGCAACCTCATGATTGTTTGTTAGTGGGGGAATAATTGACTGTCCATTATTAACTACGCTGTTGTAGATTTTCCAAAAATCCCGGGTTCCTAATTTCTGTGCTTCGATGCGCTTTCTGGTGGTTTCAGAGTAATCTGACTTAGCTGTGTCTATCACTCTCTTACAATTATTTCTAGCTTCTATAAACTTCTGTTTATTTGAGCTGGACTTATGTCGGTTGAATCTGCGGAACGCATGCTGCCTTTGACAAATGGCAGCTGCACAAGCAGAAGTAAACCATTGGGGGGAGTGGGGCTTGCTATAGTATTTCCGTGCGGGAACATGTGCTTCAATAGCAGTTTTGAACCATTCAGTTGTCTCATTTGCACACTGTTCCGCTGGAAGAGTAAAGATATTGCTGTTCAGTCAGAAGTTTAGCTTCTTTAAGTTGATGGACTCGAGCATGGTTTACTAAGGTCTCAAATATTGAGTAGAAGATGCGTTACCGTATCGCAATGGATGCATGTGTTTCTATTCCCGAAACGTTTTTACTATTTTGCAGTTCGCTTATCTTAGAATTGTTGAGATGAAAGAAACGCTAAACTGATACACCGGACTCTCTTTAATGTGGTCCATTTTGTAACGATTGTTATCTATTGAGATACTATTTTAGGACGCGTTACCCTGTTATAAAAGGAGAAATACTCAAACAATGTGTAAATAGTTTTCTGCAGGTGAGGGGTTGAATGTTTCCGCCCACTAGTTCTACAAAGCTAAAAATAACGACCGGAAAATAAGAATATTAATAAGAAATAGACTAATAATAAGTAGTAGTTTTCGTTGTTATTTATTAACGATTTAAATATTTCTTTGATTTAAATAATTTTAAAGCTTTTTACGTGCATAATTCTATTTTCATAGACAGATTTTTCTGGGCATTACTCATAATCAGACAAAACAAACATAAAAAGGGACTCTCTTTAATGTGGTCCATTTTGTAACGATTGTTATCTATTGAGATACTATTTTAGGACGCGTTACCCTGTTATAAAAAGACAAATACTCAAACGATGTGTAAATTTTTCTGGGCATTACTCATGATCAGACAAAACAAACATAAAAAAGGGCTAATGCGTAAACATTATTTAGGCAGCGATACAAAAATCAAACAGCATTAAAAAACTGCTTATATCGCTATAAAAATATAACATCAACGGATTTTATATTCAAAAGCAATACCAACCGTGCGTGAAATCTAATAAGACGTCGGAGCTTAGTGGTAAAATGCTGAACTACCGATCGTGTAATTGTGAGTTCTATCTATTTCCAGAAGGTATAGAGATGCTGGTGATGGGTGATATACACAAACTCGTTCCCATAAACTTTTACACACGTCAAAATATTTTTAACAATTATTTAAATGAAATAAATATTTGAATATATTATTGATATATGAGAAAATGCATAAAAACACGAACATGTAATGAGAAGTGGACATGAACACAAAGGACGGGTAACCCTTTACCACTTGGTTAAGAATTACACGTAAACACCGTACTTATATCGCTAAAGCTAACAACAAGAGACCTAAAATAGTTGTAGTAGTCTAATAGAATTATATGAAGTAGCAGATCAAATAAAATATATAAAGTTTGGGAATAAATTTCTAATATAACAATAAAAGAAAAAATATAAAGATGAAAAAGAAAATGTTTGGCATAGGTGACTGACGACACCAGATAACATCGAATGTAGTGCACACAGGCAAATCAAGTATCTAAGCAAAACTATATGTTGAATCTGATTGCCTTATATACTGAATTAATTGATCAAATTAAAACAAATGAAATTGATATTCCGATCGAAATGTTGAAATCATAGAAAATGACACTAAAACAAACGTCCTTTATTTCGCTTATATCGGCTAAAACAGACGTCCTATATTTTAATCTGGATTGGAATTACTAAAAAAATCAATAAAGCAATAACATTTTCCATTAATAAGAACCTCAAAATAAGTGAACAATCAAATTCCGATGCACGGAATTTCAATATAAGACAAAAGAAAACAGAGATAACAAGTTAATAGAGACCAGCAGAGAACATTTCTACAGTCGCCCGGTACCGAGACCACACCACAAAATTCTGTCTCTTGTTATCTGTTCTCAGCTGAACTTTAAATAAAGCTTTCATTGTTGAAGTAACAAGTTTTTTCTGTTTTGATTTCAGAAAGTACAGCGAACGAACAGGACCATGTATATGAGTTTACGCCTTTGATAACAGTGCAACCCATAAATCCCGGCTATATTACAGACTAAGGCACACCCCAGGAAGCTATACAGGAAGAAAGAGAAATTAAAAAAAAAAGTTATTGTAATAACAAGGTGTTAAAAGCAAAGTGAAGACAACTATATCATTAGCTGATAGATAAACTATAGAAAAAAGAAAAGGCGGGGAATAAGGTAATATGAAGAGGATAGAAAAAAGGGTTGCAATCTTCAAAACTTGAAGACTGAAAGGTCAGGAGGAAGAATTACGACAGCATCTAGTTGAATTAATGTAAGTAAAAGTTAACGGGGTGTCTTTGCATTTCTTTTTTTTTCGTGTGAAAGAAGCAAACGACAGAATCTATGTAAGAGGATGAGATGGAGACAAGTAAGATGTATCTTAGAGATTGATAACTAAAGAAAACATTGTTTGAGATAGATAGATATATATAGAGAGAAGGTAAAGAAAAACAAATAAAATGAGTGTTACAGAAGAAAAAGAAGGAATGTGATTATAGATAGAGCGGAATAATATAATAATAATGCCGATTATGAGTAATACCCAGAAAAATCTGTCCGTGAAAATAGAATTATGCACGTAAAGATATTTAAAATTATTTAAATCAAAGAAATATTTAAATAGTTAATAAATAACAACGAAAACTACTACTTATTATTAGTTTATTTCCTATTAATATTCTAGTCTTATTTTCTGGTCGTTATTTTTAGCTTTGTAGAACTAGTGGGCGGAAACATGCACCCCCCCACCTGCAGAAAACTATTTACAAATTGTTTTGGAAGCGTGATAAAGAGATAGATAAAGTATATATCTTACTAATATAATGTACGCATGAGACAGGGAAAATATATGTGTTGGAATTGGAGAACTAAAGCATGAGTTGGAATAAAAGAGACAGAGGAACGCACGTGTGGGATAGAGAGCGTTAGTAAAGGAACATGCAGTTAAGAATTGGAGATAGAAACAGAAAGAGAGAAATAGTAAGAATCAGGATATGCATTTTACGTGAGAATATAAAAGAGAGAGAAGGAAACATTGTGGATGAGAGTATGCAGTATATAAGGTATGGGGATAGGGTACAATGTAAGTGGGTGAACGAGAAGTGGGCACTCAATTATTTTCGTTTTCAAGACCTTTTTACCAGCGAATGAATTGTGTGTCATCATTTCTATTGACGTTCCGTGTGGATCTCTCAAATACCAGTAACATGACCGCGTGAGGTCGATTTCTACCGTTTTTCCGCTTTCGGTAGTATGGAAAAAAGGAGAAAAACACGAAATTACAAAGAATATACGCACAACATTTTTCGGTTCGTTTTCATTATTGCAAATTCCTATCATTTCACACTTTGGAAACACCCTTCACTCCCTGTGGAGAGGTTTTAGTGGTGTTTCTGAAAAACGCATCTAACTGGTAAGATGGGATGGAAACGAAATTCCTCCAAAGAGGAACCAACAGCTTAAAACGATTGGATTCAATTGATGATTTTATATCAATGCTTCAACATTAGCTGATTTCGTTTTGATTTTCATCTATGTTCGCATTTTTAAAATGTTAAAATGGCGTTTTCGCATTGACGCCATCAACAAAGCCGAACACAATTCATCTTCTGTGTAAGATGTTATTGAAGCACGGTCGGCAAGATGAGATCACGAGATTTCAAACTCTTACACGTTCACAACGTGTCAAAAACGTAGGAATTAATATGACCCACTATCAATCGTTATTTGATTTATTAGTATTAGAAGAGTGCTCAATAAAATATAAAATTCAAAACGTAAAACGAATCCAATAAAATTTCAATGAAAAGTTTAGAAAATCATGATATAATATAAAATCCAAACAGGTTTGCTTTATTGTTGACATTCCCTTCCTTGTATATATTACATTGGTGCAAAAATAATTTCGTTTTATATACAATTAAACGTCAAAGTTATACGTAAAAAAACGCCATTATTTTTTTCCGCTAAACTAATATATATAGCGAGAGAGAAGGAGAGAGAGAGAGTGAAAGAGAGAGAGAGAGAGAGAGAGAGAAAAAAAAGAGAGAATAATAAATTAACCTGAACAATATTTTCATTTTTAAAGAAAACCAAGTAAGATAGAAATATTTATACCCGGTAAAGAGTAGCAATTCATATATCTAAATAAAAATAGATATCGAATAAATTAAAATAGAAATTTATTATATGATGAGATAAATAAAAAGGAGAGCGAAAAAAAATTGAAAATACTCTTTAGGTGATGGCATGCCGGAGCTAAATGTTTCTCATAAGAAGAGGAGTAAACCGGAATATTCAAGAATATATGAAAAAGATAAAACCGACTAAGAAAATTTAGATTAGAAACAAAAGTAGATTAATAATGAATATATATATATATATATATATATATATATATATATATATATATATATATATATATATATATATATATATATACACCAGTAAGAATCCATACAGGAGATGTTTTATGAAGTAATATATTTTATTTTATATAAGCGTAGATATACATGAATATATTCAATAAAAAATAAATGTACGCCACATAAACTTATTCATACACTTCTAAAACTATCTGCTTATATTGCGCGTCGATCAAAAAACATTCACCTTCTCAGATTTTGAAATAATACTTCCGTACAATATGAAAATAAACTGAAATCTTAAAAAGATGCTCATCATTCCAGTAATTATAGAAAACACGGGAATCAGGAAACAAAATTTCAGAAATTGCCAGGGCAACGTAAATACACACAATTGCATACAAAAAAAACAGTTAAAATCTTGAAAAGGCCTTTTATTATGAGTGCCTCGTGGGTTGCACCATCTCAATGAAAGACAAAATGATATAAAAATTAAACATAGAAAAAGGTAATATTCGATGGCAATAATCAAAACAGTTTCATGTCACAATATATAAACATCCATGTAAGAATGAAGTTGGATTAAAGAGCCACTTACGAGCACAACACTGCACATAAAAGAAGTATAAACATTGTCAAAATAGTATTCATCTATATATATGTGTGTTTGTGTGTATATAAATATAAATATGTGTATATATATATATATATATACATATATATATAGTATAAAATGTCGCGTTTCTGTCTGTTTGTTTGTTTGTTTACAATTTGGCTAATATACACAAAATATATTTGGTCATCATCCCGTCATCATGTCGCTATGTATTATTTATTCAAAAAGAAATCAACATAAAATAGGTTATCTCATTTACATATTATACGAAACAAAATCTGTTTTAATAATCAGGTAGGTTTTTTAAGGAAAATTGTTTTAAGCACTCTATTAAGAAATATTATATAAAGTATATTTATGTAATTCATATTTAATTAAATTCATATAAAATTTTATTTATTTTTAATTGTTAGTATAACAAATATCAGCTGCGTTTAAAGATGGAAGTAATATTTTATTTAACCCATGCGTTATTTCCATTGTAACTATGAGGTGTTTCCCCTATTTAAATTACATAGATACATATTATTATCTTTTCTGCTTAAAAAATCCATTATTAAGGAAACTTTCACGATAATCGTAACAACTTAGGATATTCCGTGTCTATTAAATAGTACGTGATTAAACCTTCCGCTCGGCAATAGGTTTTTAAATATAAACGCCGGGTATGTACGCTAGTATATATATATATATATATATATATATATATATATATATATATATATATATATATATATATATATATATATGAAGAATCCTAGAGTGGATGAAACCCTTAATATTCAGTGTATCTTAATCGCCATATATATTTTATATATTACTAACTAGCTCTACCTACGCAGTGAGCACTGTTGAAATAAATACTTAAAGTTAACGCATAAACTTATTCTTTAGTATATTAATTTTATGTGAGTAAACGAAGTATATATATATATATATATATATATATATATATATATATATATATATATATATGTGTGTGTGTGTGTGTGTGTGTGTGTGTGTCAGCAATTTCTCTCACTGTTTATCTGTGCCTAAATCAAAACGTAGATTCCATGAACATAGCTTTTTTTCTGAGAAGTGCACGCCTGTGGAATTCTCTTCCATTTGCCCGTTTCCCACCTGAGTAAAATTGGACGTCTTCATGTCCAACATAAACAAATTCCTGATTAATCACCCCCTTAAGTAAGACGCTTTATCAAATCTCCAATACCAACTATTACTACGATATCATTCCATCGATTATTGTACACAAAATAACTCTTATCCCCGAGTGGCTTACGGGCCTTGATATGTGGTGATCCCTATATAAATAAAATATATATATACACACACACATATATATGCATGTATATATATATATATATATATATGTGTGTGTGTGTGTGTGTGTGTGTGTGTATAATAACGGGGGGGAGCTTAAATATTGAATCGTGATTTCAAAAGTAAAAAAAAATATGTAAGTGCCATCAGTTAGAATCGAAACAGTAGCATTCAAAGCTGGTTACGTTACCATTGTACCAACGTGACACGCATATACACTGATTAAAATAAAATTATTTAATATATAAAGAAAATGTGTAAAATGTATACAAATTATTTCAATTATTACCTATTAAAAAATTATTTTAACTGGCAAACGATCCGGAAGATAATTTTCCAAATCCAATGATTTGAGGCCCTTATCCCCGTTCTGCGATATTAAGTTTCAGATGAGATAAAGTTTAAAAATATGAAGACTAAGACACAGACAAACAAACAGCTTTTTATATATTAGACTATATATATATATGTGTGTATATATATATATATATATTACATATAATATATATATATATTTACACACACAGACAATGTATTTATATAATTTATATATATATATGTATAAATATATATGTGTATGTACATATATATATAAATATATATATATATATATATATATATATATATATATATATATATATATATATATATATATATATATATATATATATGAGAGTATATGCATAGGGGAGAGTAGAGCCGTAGCCCTCGATATAACTAAGGCGTTTTTACAGGGTATGGCACGGTGATCTTCTAAGGAAAATTAGATCATATTGTATCACTGGAAGCATACATATGGAATGAAATCCTTCTTAATTAAGAGAAAAATCAAAGTTGTCCTCGACGGTCGTACATCTAAACAATATGATATAAATGCGGGAGTACCTCAGGGGTCTATCCTTGAACCTTTTTTATTCCTTATATTCATAAATAACCTCCCTAACAAAATTGTTTCGTAGATGGCTATATTTGCTGATGGCACCACTCAATATAACAGGCACGAGGGAAAAACAACTGAACACATATCCAAGGAAATGGCAGAAACACTAGAGCGGACCTCAAATCTGTAGTGGAATGGGGACAAAAATGGACGGTCACATTAAACTTGTTTCCTTCAATAATTGTAAGAAACATTCTCTACCACCAACAGCAATGGACAAGAAAGCATTACCCGAAAGTACTTCCTTTATACTCGTCGGCCTGACTTCACAGGGAACATAAACTGGAATAGATACATTGAGTACATTGTCAAGGGTGCTGCGATAAAAGTGGGCTCTCTCTACCATGCTAGAAAACTACTGACGCCTAGAAAAATATCTTGTACATTTCTACGGCCACCATTCATCCATGTATGGAGTACTGTTATCACATTTGGGCTGGTGCATATACTACTTGTCTCTCATTCCTGGAAGGGTTCACAAGAGAGTCGCTAATCTTGGTCCTGAGCTGTCATCTAGGTTTCAGTCTCTGTCCCATCGACGAAACGTTGCACCCCTCTGGCTGTTCTACAAGTGCTTAAATGGTGAAAGCTCTGACGAACTGCAAACACTTGTACCCCTTCGATGTGAATACCCCGACAAACCCGACGAGCAGCCAATTCCCACCTTTTCACAGTAAAGATCCTTAGGTGTGAGAAGGCGATCTACTCCAATAGTTTCTTCCCCAGAACTGCTACACATTGGAACTAGCTTCCGGGATTCTGATTTTCCAACTGTACTGACATGCAGAAGTCCAAGTTTAATGTGAACATACATCCTACTACTCATCTCACTTCATAATACCCCTGCAACTTATGCTCCCGGTAGCAGTCCCCTACTTCAAAGTGGCACTGTGCCTTGTTTGGGGTAAAAATGGTATATATATATATATATATATATATATATATATATATATATATATATATATATATATATATATATATATATATATATATAGTAATTTATAGAATATATATGGCTATTAAACCACACTGAATATCCCGCGTTATATCCACTCTAGGATTCTTCAGGGTTATGCGCGAATTTTGTGGTTGTCTGTCGTTTTTACATACGTACATTCTATTGATTTTAGTTAGCAATCAGCTTTCAAGTATCCACCGCGCCCTTCCTATCAGCGCCTGGGCATGCACTTATAGGACAAAGGCCCATTTGACCTCTGGTTGAACTGATTCTTTGTGTGTGTTCTATTTAGCCTGGAAATCTCGTGTCTTGACCTGTTTTAAATCTAGGCTAGGATTTTTATGTTAGTTTTATATATATATATATATATATATATATATATATATATATATATATATATATGTGTGTGTATGAATATATATATATATATGTACACACATACATATATGTGCATGATAGTTTTTGTATATGCATGTTTATTTATTTTATTTATTTGTTTATTTTCTATTGTTTTTGTTAGTTTTTGTTCGCTATTTCTCTCCTACAGTTTAATAGATGTTGTGGTTCTATAAATACAGGACAGCACATTTTTCATCGAAACATAATCTACATGGGTCTTCTAGGTCTCTACAGGTGTTTGCTTGTCTTACTATTTTCCATTCGACAACCGGCGAACATCCGCTTTCCTTGAGTTCCCGGTATTTGTTTGCTAGCGTTGTTTTCATAAGGTGTTTTTTTATTTTTGAATGTATTTTGTGGTCATAATATCGAGTTTTTAAGTCTAAGGAAATCATACCGACGTAATACTGCTTGTTATTCCGGGTTTCTTTCGCAAATATTGTGGCTTTGTAAATTATGATTTGGTTATTTTATGGTTTTATTTTGAAGTGGGCAAAGTGTGCGGCATTTATCTTTTCATTATTGATATTTTATTTTTATTTTTATTTTTATTTTTAGTATGGTTATTGTTGTCCGGAGTTCGTTTAATAATAATATTATTATTATTATTATTATTATTATTATTATTATTATTATTATTATTATTATTATTATTATTATTATTATTACTGCTGGTTATATATATATATATATATATATATATATATATATATATATATATATGTGTGTCTTTTGTGTTAGTTGTATTTTTGTCACAGTGTCTGCTTTTTTATCGTTTATTTTGTTGTTGTTTACATTGGTATTATTTAATATTTTGTTATTATGTGGTTTAGTTATCATCTTTAAATTTTCGCAGCAGCTGTAAGATAAGTTTAGGGTATTTTTTATTGAAAATTTTGTGTAAGGGGTTGGTTACGGGAAAGTGCTTTTCGATAAGATCTAGAAATTTCTTGTAGTTTAATTGAAATTCGTAAGACAAGACAACACCTGTAGAGACCTAGACGACCCATGTGGATAAAGCCTTCATTAAAAATTTGCTATCCTGTACTTTAAAGTACCTTAACATCTATTAAATTGTAAGAGAGAAATAGCGAACAAGTGTGTCCATAGGATAAAATTTACTCCAGGATAGAGATATAAAATAACTTTAAAACTAACAAAAACAATAGAAAATAAACAAATAAATATATAAAATAAATAAACATGCATATACAAAAACTATCATACCTATATATGTATATATATATAAATATATATATATATATATATATATATATGTATATATAACATAACCTAGGTTTAAAACAACTCGATAGATAACGACAAACTTCCACCCATTAATATGGGAGGGGAGATTATCATCAAAAGTGTCCTGAATTGTTAACTTAGCACCGGAGTAACTACTTAGATATTAAGTAAGTCACTTGTCCCCATTCCCCCCCTTTTTTAATGGAGAGTAGATAATACAGTGGATGTGTTATCGGCAGCTCCAATAACTCTCGCTTCTCCTATTTCGTCATTCAGTCCTCATTCAATGAGTAATTTTTCTGACAAAGGGTGAAGAAAAAGCTGCTTAAAGGTCGGTAGTACTTTGTGAACAGTAGTCTGAGATGTCGGAAATTTTTCTGTCTCTATCTGTCCTTGTGGCCATGTCACTAGTAAGGGTGCTGGAAGTAAACGTTTGTCTGGGCTGACGTTATCCGCCTGATAGTCAGGAACCCGAACCTTGGATTAACCACCAAGGAGGCTGTCCTATCAGCAGGTGCAAAGTACTGGGACTGCTGTATTGCCATTTGGTGAGTGTAGTAGTCTCTGGTGGGGCCTCTCGATGCCATACTAGTGGGTAATTGTTACGGCTTTACCTTTTCGTGTGCCACAAATAAAAAAAAAGTTTTCCTCTCTTTTTCTCTCTTACTTTCCCTCTCTGTACTGCTCTAACCAAGTATGCCGACCTATTCCACAAATCCCCAAACCTCAACATGAAATATCTCCAGAATAAAAACTCGATTAAACCTAGAACCCCATCTTCCAACGTAGACCCCTACTACAAGGTCTCCTTCTCCAACATCAGGGGTCTACGTTCCAACCTTCCAGAGGTTGAAGCCCAATTACAGGAGACGAAACCGGACATATTCTTTCTAAGTGAAACCGGAATAGGGCCGACCACTTCCCTAGATGAGTTCATAATTAATGGATACTCCAATTTAACAGCTAAATCTGACACCGAAGATCGCCATGGGCATGGAATATGTGCCTACATTAAGGATGGCTTTCCGTGTGGCAGGGATATCTCTAGTGAAGATCCTAATTTATCCTATATGTGCTTCAGGGTTGCACTTGCTAACACCACTGCATTTATATTTGCCCTCTATAGGGCCCAAAACAGCGGAGTTACTATCTTTAAGAGCATATCTGAGAAAATAGACCACATACTGTCTTCACATCCCTCGGCTAACATCCACATATGTGGTGACTTCAACGTCCATAACGTGGAATGGATAATATTCAAATAAGACAGATGATGAGGGGAGGTTTTGTCATGATTTTGCCATTGCTTATGATCTCACTCAGATTGTTCGCGAACCCACCCGTGTGCCCGATACACCCGGTCAATATGCAAGCCTCTTAGACCTTTTTCTCTCAACTTCCCCTGAGCTATGTTAATATTCCGTTAATTCTCCTCTAGGATCCTCCGACCACTCCGTCGTATCAGTTAAGATAAAAACGAAATCTAAGAAGCCCACAGACGTACCCCTCCACCGTACTGTATACCGATACTCTACGGCTGACTGGGATAGCTTCCGTACATTCATATCTGATTTACCTCTGCACTCCATGTTTAAAAAGGATGTGTCCTCTATAGTATTAGATCTGACCGAATGGTTAATTGTAGGCATAGACCAATTCATACCATCTAAAAAATTCCAACAAAAACCTAACAACCAGCCATGGTTCTCCCCAGAATGTGCTGCTGCTATCGCACACAGAAATCACTTTTTCCATAGCTACCAACGTAATAGATGCACTGAGACTAAAGCTGCTTTCAGGTCTGCCAACAACTACTGTAAAAGAGTAATAAAAATTGCAAGAGAGCTATATGCCCAGTCTGTTAAATCCAAGGTAGCTGATCAGCGGCTATGATCCCACCAGTTTTTGCAAATAACAAATAGGATCCTGAACAGAAGTGTGCGTTCTATCCCAACCATTATCAATGGACCAGAGGTCATCTCGTCAGCGTCAGACAAGGCCAAACTATTTGCAAAGAACTTTGCAGCTAATTCTACCCTATGCGACGAAGGCCATCAACTCCCCATATTTCTTCCTATAACACAGAACAAGCTAGGTAACATGCAAATATCCGTGCATGAGGTCGCCAAGCTTATCAAGAACATTGATTCCAGTAAAGCAACTGGCCCTGATGGCATCCAAATTATAGTGTTAAAAAAGCTTCAACCAGAACTTGCTCCCATACTTACAAAACTATTTAAGCGCTGCCTTAAGGAAAAGTGCTTTCCGATTCCCTGGAAGACCTCATCAGTTTGCCCTGTATTTAAGAATTCAGGTGATAAGTCATCTCCCTCTCAATACAGACCTATAAGTCTCCTGTGTGTTATGAGTAAGTTGCTGGAATCCATATTAAATAGAGAAATAGTCAACCACCTCAGAAGGAATAACCTTCTTAGTGACACACAATATGGTTTCCGCTCTGCAAGATCTGCCGCAGATGTGCTGACGGTTATATCCCACAGGAGTAGTGAATCTCTTGACAAAGGCTTCCTTTCTAGGGCAATTGCTCTTGACATATCAAAGGCCTTCGACAAGGTATGGCATAAGGGTCTACTTCACAAGATTTCCAGCTACGGTATAACTGGAAATGTTTTCTCAATCATTAAATCATTTCTCTCCGATAGGCTCATAAGAGTAGTGGTAGATGGACAAAAATCGGAGGCCTGCAATATAAATGCTGGAGTCCCTCAGGGGTCAATCCTGGGCCCAACTCTCTTCCTGATCTACATCAATGACCTCCCTAAACACATACTTAAATCATTCGTTGACATCTATGCTGATGGCCCGACCATCTATGACAACACATCAAAGACTGTAAATGACAAAGTTCTCTCTTATTCTCTCTCCTCTGATCTCGAGCGCGTGGTTCAGTGGGGGAAGATGTGGCTGGTTACCTTTAATGCATCCAAAACCAAACTCCTATCCTTACATCATACACGCTCTGATCCCCATTTGGCATCAATTGTGATGGATGGCTCTCGTCTGGGTGAGGCCCCGTGTTTTGACAAGCTTCTGGGTTTGACCTTTACTCCTGATCTGAAATGGAAAACGTACATCAAGTCTGTTGCCAAGGTCGCTGGAAAGATGGTGGGATCCTTTTACCGCTCCAGAGGATATCTCACTACTGATGCAATTCTCTATCTATATAAAAGCCAAGTACGTCCAAGGATGGAATACTGTTGCCATATCTCGGCAGGAGCTGCTAAAAACAGCCTATCCTGCCTAGACAGAGTACAAAATAGACTTCGTGGCTTAGTGGGGGATGCCCTTTTCTCTACCCTGCAACCTCTCTACCACAGAAGAGACGTTGCGAGCCTGTCCTTGTTTTATCGTTATTTCCATGGCAGATGCTCGTCTGAACTCCAATCTCTTGTCCCCCCGTCTAGCTTAATCCACTGTGAAAAATTTCCCCCACTCTATATCTGTGCCTAAATCAAAACGCGGATTCCATGAACAAAGCTTCTTTCTTAGAACTGCACGCCTGTGGAATTCTGTTCCGTCTGCCTGCTTCCCTCCGGACTACAACTTAGTTGTCTTCATGTCCAATGTTAACAAATTCCTAGTGAACTTCCCCCTTAGGTAAACACTTCAGCAAATCTCCTCACTAACGTAATGTACTTGCAATAACCCTTATCCCTGAGTGGCTTCCGGGCCTTGATAAGTGGTGATCACTGTGTAAAAAAAAAAAAAGGTGAAGACACGAGATATCAACGCTAAATAGAACACACACAAAGAATCAGGTTAACCAGAGGTCAAATCGGCCTTTGTCCTATAAGTGCATGCCCATTGGCTGATAGAAAGGGTGCGGTTGATACTTGAAAGCTGATTAGCTAACCAAAATCTCAAAAGAAGCTACGTATATAAAAATGACAGACAGCCACAAAATTCGCGTACAAGCCTGAAGAGTCATAAGGTGGATGAAACGCGGAATATTCAGTGTAGCTTAATCGCTATATATATTTTATAAATTGCTAACTAGCTCTACCTACGTATTGACCACTTTTTAAGTAAATACTTGAAGTGTTCACATAAATTTGTAGTTTTGTATATTAATTTATGTGAGTAAATTAAGTATATATATATATATATATATATATATATATATATATATATATATATATATATATATATATATATAATACAATGACTAGGTTTAGAATTACCAGTGTATTGGCAACGTTTTGTCAGGTTTACTACATTAGAAGTATCAACGACAGCGCTCAGGGGAATGAGCGTATCTGACCATTTCTGAAAGATAAACAAAAACAATACATAAATAAAAAGCGATATTATAAAAAAGTAGAAAGAAAACTAATGTTATGATTTCCAAACCAACGTGAAATATAAGTGTTTTTTATCATCAAAAATTTTAAAGACAACTAAAAATGCTTCAAAAATATATTTTTTAAATTTATAACGTGACAAAAAAATATTCGCACGTCTGTTGATATCTCGGATGTAGGTAAGAGAAAAAGAAAAATGATGAAGAAAACCTGTTTTGACAAAGCAAAAAGTTGTTTTAGACATCCATAAAAAAACCCATAAGAGACTTAAGAAGAAAAAAAAAAAAAAAAGATATATTTGCACTTATAACAAAATGCCCACAACCAATTAAGTAGTTGGCGTGAACTGTTTAGTATATTAACTCACCCATTGCACCCCTCACACACATGCAAGCACACGCAAGCAAGCACACGCAAGCACGCACACACACACACACACACACACACACACATATAAAATATACAGTGCCAAGCAAAAGTATTGAATACATGACATTTTTCTTCGTAACTTTAATTACGGTTAATGATTTTGCCTAAAATTTGGTCAGTATATTCCTATTACTATTCTAAATTATATTTGGAGTAGTACTTACAAAATCAAAGTGTAGGAAGTTTATATTTAAGGGAAATATTAATTAACAAACGCCACATTATTTGATACCCTTTAAAAAATTCTTTTTTCTGAAATAAATTTAAATGACCTTTGCTTAGCGTGTTGCAACAATGCAAACGAGTTATTACTGACCAATCAGAGAGCGTTATATAAAAATAATTTTATAAAATTAGTCCAGATTTTGCTCACCTCTTAAAAGTCAACCAGTTCATTTATAAAAAATGCGTAAAACTAAAGCGTTGTCAATAGGCATTCGTCAAAAAATCATTGATAAACACAAAGAAAGAAAAGCGTATCGAATAATATCAAGGGGAATTAATCTACCACTTAGTACAGTTGGAAACGTTATTAAAAGTTTAAAAACCCTGGTGACGCTGTTGCAAATCTTTTAAGATGTGGTCGGCCAAGAAAATTAAACGAAGAAAAATCAAGGTGGGTTAGCAGAAAGATACAAAAAAAAAATCTTATTCGTTGTAAAATTTAAACCGACCTCAGAGAAGCTGGGATGATTGTGAGCAAGTATAAAATCATTAGAGTTCTAAATCGTGCAGGTTTTGTATCAAGGTCTCCAAGAAAAGTTTCATTATTGAAGTTTAAACATGTTAGATCACGTTTGAATAATATTAAAAAATATGGGGAACAACCCAAAGAATGTTGGAATGAAGTAATCTGATCAGACGAAACGAGAATCGAAATCCTTGGAAGAAACAAAGCAGCACACGTATGGCGTAAAAATGGCATCGCCTAGAACAAAAAGAATACCATTCATACGGTAAAGTTTGGCGATGGTTCGATTATAGTATGAGTGTGTTTTCATCCAAAGGTACTTAGTCATCAATGCTAGAATGAATGGAATTATGTATAGGGTGATTTTGGAGAAAAACCTCCAGAAATCTGCTGATTTGTTGGGACATAATTAGCAATTTCGTGTTTCAGTAGGACAATGATCGTAAGCATACTCCAAAATTAACCAAAGAAT
The DNA here is from genome assembly GCF_053919585.1 of Euprymna scolopes. Classification (NCBI taxonomy): domain Eukaryota; kingdom Metazoa; phylum Mollusca; class Cephalopoda; order Sepiida; family Sepiolidae; genus Euprymna; species Euprymna scolopes. Next base: position 141,164,479 of record NC_136494.1, on the reverse strand, counting down.
GACTTAGAAATAATGGAATTGACGTTCTTATTTGGCCCAGTCAGTCTCCAGACCTCAACCCAATTGGAAATTTGTGGAAAATATTGAAGATCAATGTTCACAAGAACGATCCACAAAATATTCAACAACTAGAACAGTTCTGCAAAGAGGAATGATGAAAAATACCTGCATATCATTGCAAAAAACATGTGTGCAACGATAGAAAGCGACTGTAAGCTATTGAACGTAATAAAGGCTACGCAACCAAATATTAAATCAACGTATCCAATACTGTTGCGTTAGTTTTTTTTAAATATTTTTTTTAAATATAAACTTTCTAAATTTTTATTTTGTAATTATTACCCCAAATATTATTTAGAATAGTAATAGGAATATACTGACCAAATTTTAGGTAAAATCTTGAACCGTAATCAGAGTTATGAAGAAAAATGTAATGTATCCAATACTTTTGCGTGGCAGTGTATATATATGATATACATATATATATATATATATATATATATATATATATATATATATATGGTTTTTAATTAACCCACCCTCTCTCTCTCTCTCGCTGTCTCTCTCTATATATATATATATATATTAAGAGAGAGAGAGAGAGAGAGAGAGAGAGAGGTGGTTAATTGTAAAACAACATGGTAGAAAATACAAATGTAAATATTAAAAATACTATTCATAGAATGTGAATGTACTTAAACCAATTTATGTAATACTTAGATAGGGAGATAATTACTAGTAATTTAAAAACAGTTACAAATCGAAATTAAGGAGTCTACCTTAGAAAAGTACCAAACTATAGGGAACATAAATGGTTAAATTATACTAAATGTGTTTCAGAAAAAAAACTAGATAGTGTTATTATATCCATAGCAAAGAGCATAAACTATTACAGTATACATGTGACACATTGAAAGATAATGTACTTGCATTGCTGAATAAAAAGGATGAGTGGTTTAAATAATTTACACATTCTAAAAAACGACACTTTCTTTGGAAATTTACTAATGCTTAAGGAATGTAAACTATTTCAAAATAGATTTACAGTAGTTCCGATTGATTAATCAGCAAATACTGTATTTACTATATGAAACTATATTACACACATCTTTATTGCTGAACGTAAAAATTATAGATGATGTTTCAGATACCTGTAGATTAGGTAATAATAAATATAATAGCATTTGTTTCGAGAAGATATCATTATTGAAAAATAGGATTAAAATTAAAGGAAAAAGACAAAACACTTACATGTACGTATTGGTCAACGAAAATGCACAAAGACAAGCCCGCTTTATTGTAGCCTCAGGGTGTGCATTACTATCCCTTTACGTAAAGCTATACCTAAATAGTTTAAATAAATTATTAATCACACAAATATTTTTTTTATCGGAAAAGTAAATTATCGGTTTTGGGTTGTAAACAATTCGTACATAATAGACAAGACAATTAGTAGCATATATTCTCGACAATAGATAAAAATCCAACGCAATTTATGACTTTCAAATCTTGACTGCAAACATACCAGATGAAAAACTTATAAAATAATTAAATAATACTCTACGTCTAGATTTTGCAGGCAGTAAATTTTTAAAAACTTAAAGTATTGGGATATTTAAGAAAATAGTAAGTCTAGTGTTTCAAAAAGGGAGTTTAAATACTAATATGTAATTTTACTAAAAACACCCTTTTCTAGTAAGCAATAAAATATTACTCCAAACCGTGAGCGTTGTAATGGGGTTAGATCCTGTTGCTGTGACGGCAAATCTTTATAAACGAAATCTAGAATATATATACATATATATATATATATATATATATATATATATATATATATATATATATATATATATATATATATATACTAGCAATGGGTGCCCGGCGTTGCCCGAGTGTTTTGAGTGTATGCTGAGCAAAAAAAGAAAAGGTAATTCTTTTTTAACTTTGACCCCTATTATGACCCTGTAAAATTTATAGTTTAAGGCTCAAATAAAATTATTAAGTTAGATCCATGTCCAAGGATCCTATATCTAAAATTTCACGTGTTTAGACCCAAAATTGTAGGTGTTTGGTAGAGTTCTCAAAGGTCAAATTATTGAACTTTGACCCCTTAATCGCCAAAATTCTGTCTGAAAACCAATCACATCGATTTTCCCAAATCTCAGTACCCTGTATATCAAATTTCGAATCTGTAGGCTTAAAATTAACAGAGTTATTTCGTAGGGAAAAGTATACAGACAGACACACAGGCACACACACAGACACGTTCACTTATATGTATATATATATATATATATATATATATATATATATATATATATATATATATATATATATATACATCAAAAATATATATACAAATAAATACACGACATGCAATTTTAAATATTTCCTTTTTACAATATTTATGTGCTCACCCTTCTAAGCGACTATTCGGATAGTCCGACGCATTTTCCTAAAAAAAAATAGGTTCATCAAATTATTGAAGTTCTGATTTAATCACTATATTTAATCCCTGAAGATACATTATAGCATGACTTTTGTCATAACCAGATAGACATATTAAGTTCCATTTTTATATTATTACTAACTATTATCGATTTTGTTGCTATTAGATCATTAATGTCCAGAAGACTGACATTTAGATGTTATTTAACTAAATGCCTTTTTTCCATTTCGCATTGAATGAAACATACACCTCATCAATCCATATCTCAGAAATTCCAAAAATATTTCTGAAAATATTTACTCATTAGTTTTATTTACCGTTTTCTTCATGTTGTATTGATTCTTCAAAAGAAGTGGTATACAAAATTTGTTTTTTTCTGCACAATTCAATAAACTTCTTCCAATTTTTATCCGATTCAAAACATTTTATATTGTGCCCGATGATCATTTTTGCGCCATTCGATTAATATATTATCAAAAGAGAATCTGACGTTTATTCTTTATTACAATTTGCAGGGAAAATTTTCATATTTAGTTCGGAAGGTAATCAACAATTAATATTAGAATAAACATTTATAATGATTTACTTGAAATATTAGAGGTGTTCCAAAGGTGATGCTTCCCAATTTTTATTTCGCAGTATTAAATTAGAGAGGGTTGCATATTGCAATGTGACAATGCATGAAAAGATGCCTTTATGTGTTAAAACGTTTAACTTCAACGTTGCAGATGTTTATGATGTAAGCGTCTCAGAAATACACCCCTGTTATGGATATGCGTCAGAAGCAGAGATGCGTCATTGAATGACTATGCAGAAACATAAATTTTAGAGCAGAACAGGTGGATGGGTTTTATAGTATTAATCCTGTCTCCGTAACTCTTCAACTTTTTGAATTCGAAACATAGGGATCTTTACTTTTAGAATGGTTCACTAATAGCTGAGTAGAAATAAATATTACAATTTAATGCACAGACGGGGTTTCAAATGCTTGGGAAGAGTTACTTTTTCTAAAGTTATTGCTACAATAATGTGTTTTATACCGCTGAGGCCTAAAACTTAGGACGCTCTAAACTAGCTGTTTAGTACACAATTGTATTACATATGTTTTATACCGCTGAGGCTTAAACCTTACGCCGCTCTAAACTAGCTGTTTAGTACACAATTGTATTAAATCTGTTTTATACAGCTGAAACCTAAACCTTAGGACGCTCTAAACTAGCGGTTTTGTACATAATTGTATTAAATCTGTTCACCCGGGTATTTACTAGCCACTTAATAGCAATACTTTACTATAAAATAAAAGAAAACGTTAGTACATTGCCGGGCAAATTTAAAAGCACGCACAAAATATTGCCGAACCTTATTTGTTATTTAAAATGTCTCACACTCCCTGTATGTCATGCTCAGCCAAGGAGTAAAGCACCCTAGGATTGAAATCCCTAAAATGTGACAGTTGAATAGATGTCGAATAGACGATATAAAAACAGGAATTAAGGAATTTGGGACGTATCTGATGACATATTTATTGATATATATATATATATATATATATATATATATATATATACATATATATATATATACATATATATATATATAGTGTATTGATAGTGTCCATCTTCTGCGGAATGACGTGTTTCGTTTAAAGGGTTGAGTGTAAAATATAGTTCAGAAGAAGGTTATCCAACGAGGTGGTAAATACGTGTATCTAACTAAAATGTGTCAATTTTATCTGCTCGTCTAGCGCGTTTATCGGCGAAAAATGATAATACAAACTAAGTTGTGTCAGACTCGCCGACCGACAAAGACTTTTGTAGAGATATCAGAAAAAATACAAATTAGAAATCACAAACTTACGAATCCATTTTTTTAAATTCGGAAAGAGTGAATTAGTGAAAAACGAACCGATAATTACACATCATTCTCTGTCCAATCAAATCGTTCAAAGAACTCAAATAGAAATCCGCACACAAGGCTTTAAATGGTTGCCAATAATACTTTATTGGTTGTGCATAGAAATCAGTGAAAGGAGACGAATCGATTCTGTTTGTAAAGGAATAATTTGCCCTTTTGATTATTGTTATTCTGATTTTTAAACGCCATGAATTGTAATTGGAAAGAAGTTAAAACAACCTTTCCAATAAAATCAAATGAATTATTGATTATTGACGGGAGAGAAAGGTATTGATCTGCGGGAATTATTCGAAAACTTCAAGCATGTTTTTTTTGGTGTACTGACTCGCTTATTTAGAGTCGTTTTATGTTTACTGGTTTTACGGTATATCAACCTTTCTTTGTCTCTTCTGTAAAAATATTTTCTTTTATATTTGTAATTTTTTTACATATTCAATTTTGCTTTTTAGTAAAACTCGTTATTCATGATGTAACTATACATTTATTTAAACGCTCACATTGTCATATGATAGCAAAAATATTTTTATCGAAGTTCATTTCTGAATAAAATCAACTTAGTATGACGTGTGATTATATTGTGACCCAAAGAATCAAGAGTATGTTAAGAAGTTTTCTTAAAATAGAAATTTGTATATATATTTTGCAAATTGTTTAAAGGAACACAAAAGTTTTTTTATCCGTTATATATATATTCACATACACAGAAAAGGCAACCATATGGAGTATATAACTACAGTGGAGTCTTTACCAATGGGCCATGTTATAGAATGGGCGACCGACACTAATAAATCTACCGAGGAAATAAGTGCAATTGTTTTTGGGTTTTTTTTTTTTTGCTTCATTTTCTTTTACTTTACTACATCAACATCATTTTAATCATCATCTCGTTTTAATCATCATCATAATCACATTCTTCTTCATCTTCTAATTCTCTTCTTCACCATATTCATCTTGTTCATTTTCACTATTATCATCACCATCTTTTTCACATTCGTCTTATCATTATTATTTTATACTATAACTCTTATTTTTTAATCGTATTCATATTTAACGATTAAAATGTCATAATCGTAAAAATGTTTGCCGGATGACAACCGTTTATTCCATAATCGCATCATGCCAATTACGTACAAACGTTACACGATGCATCTTTGTAAAAAGCATATCATTATAAGATAAAGAGACAGGAGCAATAGTGTAATTCTAAGAAAAGGGGGCGATCATCCCTACACTTCGGTGCATTAGCTAATGAAATAACGGCCTTCATATCGCCTCAACTATCGAACACTTTTTTACATTATTATTATTATTATTATTATTGTTATTATTATTATTATTATTATTATTATCATCATTATCATTATTATTATTATTATCATCATTATCATTATTATTATTATTATTATTATTTATTTATTTATTTAATAATTATTCATAAGGAGCAGCGGCACATGCCATCAAAAAAGATTTCTGCATGACAACTTGTCTTGTTTTCTGGAGTCTAAGTAACAACAAATCTCTCAAGATTTCCAATTCCCGGCACCTTTTTTGATAACCATCACGAACAAATTTGCGTCATCGCAACAGCCGCTTACAATTGGTTTCTCGTTATTAACGACTATTGGTCTTCACTGGAATTTGGATGGCAATAAGCCTCCTCAATGTCTCAGTTTTCTTTGCATTTAGCCAGCGGATTTATAGCGAGTGGTTTATCTTCTCGTTCTTTCAATCAACTTGGCCGTTGCTTATTTCGTGTGATGCTAGTTTATAGTTACACGTAAAAAGAGAGAGTTTTAACTTACACTTCTACAGTTTCAGTTTTCATGATTCCATGTGGTGTCTCTTTGTTTTTTTTATATATTTATGACGGTTTCTATATATCTAGCTAGTACCTATTGATTATGCGCCCTTATCTCCGCATTAAACTGTATCTTCTCTGTCGTCCTCTGATTTTCATCTTTACCGTTATTTTTGTCAATTTTTTTCAGTATTGTTCCTACTGTTATCGGCTTATCTTGACTTTCTTCATCTTCCAGATCTCTTTAAGCTATCTTGTAAGTAACGTGTATTTGTCCCGCTCCTCTGTCCCCTTGATCGTTACTCTGTATCTGCTGAAATAGTAAAGTCTACAAACTGGCAGGACTTTTCCTTCTTTGCTATGACATCCCGTCTTCTTGCTTTAATGGGTTTATCCGTTTGAATTTCTACTACTACTACTACTACTACTACTACTACTACTACTACTATTACTATTATTATTATTATTATTATTATTATTATTATTCTCTTGAAAGCCCATCGCAAATAACCTAAAATATGGCAGAATGTGTAAATTTCCTAATTTCTGGGATTAGGACGTAAACAAGAAAAAAAAAGATCAAATCAACTCCCGATTCGAAACTTCGCAGTGTTCTCGGTTTTAAGATAAGAGTGTATTGTGTCCACCCTTGTTCTATTCTGTACTAACTTTGACATTACTATATAATAAATAATTCAATGTTCATTTTTATGGAAAATGTAGACACATAATACAGCAAAAAAATATTTAAATGGGAAAAAGGAGAAAGATTAGTGGTTGAGGGACGGAAACCAGAAGCTATCGGTATTAATGCTACAGTCCCTCAGAGGTCCATCCTGGACCCAAATTCTTTCCTGGCATACATCAATAATATCCCAAATGACATCATTAGATCTTTCGTAGACATTTATGATGACGTGATAATCATCTATCGCAGAACATCAAAAGCCATAACTGATCTTGAGCACTTGGTAGAATGTGGAAAGAGGCGGGTGGTTAATTTCATGCATCTAAAACCAAGTTTCTATGTTTACATCATCAACGCATCAATTAAAATGAATGGCTCTTGTCTTGGGGAGGCTCCATGTTTTGCAAAGCTTCTGGGTTTGCTCTTTACTCCTGATCTTTTATTTTTTACAAGGTGGTCACCACTTATCAAGGCCCGGAAGCCACTCAGGGATAAGGGTTATTGCGTGTACAGTACGTTAGTGTTGAGATTTGATAAAGTGTGTTATTAAGTGGGGGGATTAATCAGGAATTTTTAATGTTGAACTTGGAGACATCCAGGTTGTAGTCAGGTGGGAAACAGAACAAAGTTCCACAGGCGTGCACTTCTAAAAAAGAAGCCTTGTTCATGGAATCTACGTTTTGGTTTTGGCACAGATAAAGAGCGGGGAACATTTTTGACAGTGGTTTCAGCTAGATGAGTGTTTTCCTGAAGGATTGGTGAGGGGGGACTAGGGATTAAAGGTCAGACGAGCACTTGCCATGGAAGTAACGATAAAACAAAGATAGGCTCGACACGTTTCTCCTGTGGGAGAGAGGTTGCAGGGAAGAGAAAAGGGCATCCCCCACTAAGCCACGAACTCTATTTTGTACTCTGTCAAGGCAGGATAGGCTGGTTTTGGCAGCTCCTGCCCAGCTGTGGCAGCAGTATTCCATCCTTGGTCGTACTTTGCTTTTATATAGATAGAGAATTGCATCAACAGTGAGAAATCTGCTGGAGCGGTAGAAGGATCCTACCATCTTTCCAGCGACCTTGGCCACAGACTTGATGTACGTGTTCCATTCCATGTCAGGAGAAAAGGTCAAGCCCAGAAGCTTATCAAAACATAGGGCTTCCCTTAGACGAGAGCCATCAATTTCAATTGATACCAGATGGAGATCAGAGCATTGATGATGTAAAGATAGAAGCTTGGCTTTAGACGCATTAACGTAACAAGCCACCTCTTCCCCCACTGTACCACACGCTCGAGATCAGAAGAGAGAGAGAGAGAATCAGAGAGAAATTTATAATTTACGGTCTTTGATGTGTTGCCATAGATGGTCCTGTCATCAGCATAGATGTCAACGAATGATTTAAGTATGTGTTTTGGGAGATCATTGATGTAGATCAGGAAGAAAGTTGAACCCAGAATGGACCCCTGTGGGACTCCAGCATTAATACTGTGGGCCTCTGCTTTCTTCTCATCAACCACTACTCTTATGAACCTATCAGAGAGAAATGATTTAATGATTGAGAAACCATTTCCAGCTCTATCGTAGCTGGACATCCTGTGAAGTAGCCCTTATGCCGAAGGCTTTTGATATCTCAAGGAGATATCAAGAGAGGAAGCTTTTGTCAAAGGATTTACTAATCATATGAAATATAACCGTTAGCACATCTGCTGTAGATCTGGCAGAACGGAAACCATATGAGATGTCACTAAGAAGGTTATTTCTCCTGAGGGGGAGTTGATTACTTCTTTATTTAATATTAATTCCAGTAACTTACTCATGACACACAGAAGACGTATTCGTCTGTACTGAGAGGGAGACGACTTATCCCCTACATCCTTAAATACAGGACATACTGGCGAGGTTTTACAGGGGTTTTGGAAGCACTTCTCCTTAAGGCAACGCTTAAACGGTTTTGTAAGCATGGGGGCAAATTCTGGTTGAAGCTTTTTCAGCACTATTATTGGAATTCCTTCAGGGCCAGTTACTTTACTGGAATCAAGGTTCTTTATTATCTTGGCGACCACACGTACAAATATTTTTGTGTTGCATAGCGTGTTTTCTGTTATAGGGGAAAATCGGGGAGTTGATGGCCTTCGTCGCATTGGGTAGAACTAGCTGCAAAGTTCTTGGCAAATAGTGTGGCCTTGTCTGATGCTGATGAGATGGTCTCAGGTCCATTGATGATGGTTGGGATCTAATGGGCGCTTCTGTTCAGGATCCTGTTTTCTATTTGCTAGAACTGGTGGGAACCAAGCCGCTGATCAGCTACTTTGGATTTAATGGACTGATCATATAGCTCTCTTGCATTTTTACAGTGGGTGATGGCAGTCTTGAAAGCAGCTTTAGTTTCAGTACATCTATTACGTTGTTAGCTATGGAAAAATTTATTTCTGTGCGCGATGAGAGCATCATATTCTGAGGAGAATCATGGCTGGTTGTTAGGTTTTTGTTGGAATTTTTTGGATGGTATGAATCGCTCTATGTCTACGATTAACTATTCGGTCAGGTCTGATACTATAGAAGACACATCCTTTTTAAACATAGAATGCAGGGGTCGATCAGATATAAATGTACGGAAGCTATCCCAGTCAGCCGCATCGATATACAGTACGATGGAGAGGTACGTCTGAAGACTTATTGCATTTCGTTTTTATCTTAACTGATACAATCCAGTGGTCCGAAGATCCCAGAGGAGACAGAACGGAACATGAACGTAGATCAGGGTAAGTTGTGATCTGAAATGGAACTCGTACTCTAAATCCGTTGCCAAGCTTACTGGGAAAATGGTGAGATTCTTCTATCGATTCAGTAGATATCTCACTGCTGATGCAATTGTCTACCTACATGAGAGCCAGGTACGTCCAAGGATGGGATACTCTTGGCACATCTGATCAGGATCTGCTAGAAAGACCTTATCCTGCTTTTACAGAGTTCACGGTAGACTTCATAGCCCAGTAAGGGATTTCCTTTTTCTCTTCCCGGAACCCTCTTCTCATAGAAGAGACGTTGCATAATTGTCTCTGCTTTATCGTTATTTTCAAGGCATGTACTCCTCTGAGGTCTAACTTTTACGAAAAACACTCGTCTAGCTGAAAACATTATTAATAATTTCTCCTCACTCTTTGTCTGTGCCTAAACCTAAACGTAGATTCCATGAACAAAGCTTCTTTCATAGAACTGCTCACCTATGGAACTCTTCCGTTTGTTGTCTTTCAAACTGACAACAATATGGTCGTCTTCAAATAAAACGTAAAACCAGTTCTCGATAAGCCGTTCTCCTAAAGTAGTCCAATTTACAAAATTTCCACTATTTACGATTACTACGGTATTGTCCCATTGACTACTGTATAACCTTAACCCCTTATCCTCGAAGGATTTCTGGGTCTTGATAATGGGTGACTATAATATTTAAAAAAACATTGTGTTTAATATTGTGTTGAAATATTTTTATCGAACAATATTTTAAACAAACTCCACGCCCTATAAAACATGTAACAGAAATTGTTGATATATGTATTTTAATTTGTTTAGATAACAGGTTTCTATATCCAAGAGCCAAAACGATGTTCAACATAGTTTAAACTATCATTAATTATACTGAACTGAATTTACTTCCCTTTTCTTGCTTAATAGCAAATAAGTTATCCTAACTTTAAACTATTAACGTGTTTTTAAGTTGGGTGACATAGAGTTGTCTCCAGTTGACTGTTTAACTGTGTTTTTTATAAAAATGCCCATGTCCTGCATAATTTCTTTTAAGTGAAAATTGTAAAATAAACAGACGTGCCTTTCTGCGTCCCTAGTGTGTAAAAGTCTGTTACGTTGTTAATTTATTTGTTTCTTTCGTCATTGTCAATATTGCTTCCATTATGAAGTCATTTCAGGAGGGAAATGTACGCTTTTCTTTATCTACTTCACAATTAATTTAACAATAAAAGCATATAATGATTTGCACAAGTAAATGAAATCAAATGTTAGGGATTCAGGATTTTCACTATTGTCTAACGGAATGCATAGTTTAATCCATATATATGTGAGCAGGTATTTGTCAAATATTAGACGTTCCAATGGACAAGGAATAAAATAAATAAATTCATCACAGAGAAAAGGTCGCTCAAAGAGAGAGAGAGAGAAAGAACGACAGAGAGAGAGAGAGAGAGAGCGACAGAGAGAACCGAGGCACGTGCCACCTCTCTCTTCAAAACAAGCCGTCTTACCACGCAACCTTGCGCTTTTCAGGAAACGTCAAAACAAGAATATCAATAATATGGGAAGTCAAATAATATATATATATATATATATATATATATATATATATATATATATATATATATATATATATATATATATATATGTAAGTAAATTTTTGGTACAGCAAAATGGAAGGAGAAATTTCAGAGGAAACATCATTTAATTTAAATACCAAAAAAAAAACAAGAAATGGGCAGGTGAAATTATTAAAATTACCTTAAGGCCTTATCGTCTGACCCTCTAAGAGGAAACGTCAGAATGATAAATTAAAAACTAAGAAAACGAATGAGGGAAGAAGGGAATTTTGGTAACAGTTGGAAGAACAGTGGGGAAAAAAAAATATTTTATTTTATTTTTTTTTTTCCCACTGTTCTTCCAACTGTTACCAAAATTCCCTTCTTCCCTCATTCGTTTTCTTAGTTTTTAATTTATCATTCTGACGTTTCCTCTTAGAGGGTCAGACGATAAGGCCTTAAGGTAATTTTAATAATTTCACCTGCCCATTTCTTGTTTTTTTTTTTGGTATTTAAATTAAATGATTTTTCCTCTGATATATATATATATATATATATATATATATATATATATATATATATATATATATATATATATATATATATATATATATTGTAGATCAACTGTGTTGGGATTTTTTCCTTTGCTGTCAGTACGTGTATATATTTTGCTGTCAGTACGTGTATATATTGTAGATCAACTGTGTTGGGATTTTTTCCTTTGCTGTCAGTACGTGTATATATTTTGAGCACATGTAAACATTATATAGACTTGGCAAAGGTATTTGAACAAACGGTCTCAGCGATCACGTAAGAATTAAACAAGTTGTAAGCATACAGGATATAATATCTGATTTGCGTTATCCATCAGTTGACGATGAATCATGTTTTATTGCATGTCTGATTGTGCATGCGACAGGAAGAATAGGCGTATATTTTATGATATTCCACTAACTTTAGCAGTAACACATTTTTAGTGTAAAATATACTTAGTCTTCTGCAGGGCTATTTTGTTCTCTGAAGCATATCCTGAGATTGATGATGAGTAAAATTAGAACTACTGGCACACACTGAAAAGCTTAATTTATAGTCATTGTTTATTTTCTGTAAGTGAGGTGTAACCTCATGGAGAGGTAGTTTATCATCATGAACAATATCACATTTACTAATAAGTAGCTATCGTTTGCATCGCTTAGCGTTAAATGTGTGGGCCACGGTCTAGAACACGCTTGAAGTCAAATTGGAAAAACAATAACCTTTAGCTAACCAATTTACCCCAAAATAATAGAATTAAATAAAAATATAGATGCTGGAATAAATCCCTGACTGCTCTGCTAATTAGCTACACTTTAAGTCGTCTTCCATTTCTGCAGCGCTTAAAGCAAAAAAAAAGTAATGTTTCATCTCAAAAGATACTTCAAAGAGAAAATATTCTTATATCTTTTTATAACAATGCAGAGGTCAATATGTGCAATTATTTCTTTGTTGGTTCAAACAAATCTTATGACTGAAATTGTTTAATTTGACAAAAACACTTTTCTCTTTTTTGTCTGGGGCGTTTTCACAAATAAAGTAAAAAGGTAAAGTAGCAGCTTCATTTGAATAATGACCTTCTCCTTTGGCTATTATTCTAATGAAGCCACACTTTGTTGTGAATATCATTCATTTTTGAAAACCGCATTAACTGATATCGATCTATTTGTAAGCTGCCTGTAATTAGCGAATCAGAGAACGAAATAGTTCTCTTATCTTTGTGTCAACGGATCGATTACAAAAATAAATCAATAAAAATCGAATAAGCATGAATCCCTAAATATTGAAATTTTATTAGGAAATTGAGAAAAAACACGCTCATTTATTTGATAACAGATTACAGAAACATAGATATTACGATGGTGTGTTTCTATTTAATCAGGGACATTGGGAGATACCCCTTTCGACTGATGGACACAACCTCTAAATACTGTTATTAATGTGTGTGTTTTAGATGTATCTATCTATACATCGTATTATTTCAATTTCCCAAGAGTAATATATATGCTATAATTATATATATACAGACATACATATATATATATATATATATATATATATATATATACATATAAATATTAGTGATATATTGATATAATTTGACGCACTTAGAAATATACTCAAACACACACACACACACACATATATATATATATATATATATATATATATATATATATATATATATATCCGAGTACCTAATCTATTGGCCAAATTTAAAGTATATTTAACAAACTATTTCAATAGTTATTTAGAAAGCGAATTAAACTATATACAGATCGTATATAAAACATACAGTTTCAGTAAAAAATATCCCATCGATCATTGAAATAATTTAAACTAACAAACAAAAAGACAAAACACCTACATTTCATATGCTGTTTAATAATTCGTATCCATTAACTAAAACATTAATTAAATTGGAAATAATTAATGCGCAATTCTAGTGTTCATTCGAATAAAATTCAAATTCTACGTAAACTTCGTAAATACTTTCTACAACATTTTACTCATCGCCACGTGTCAGTATAATTCATCACGGAATCTTACTTTCATCCTATATTCATCGAATGATGCAATCAAAACATTTTGCAATGTAAAAGGTTTTAAATATATAAATACATACACAAAATTCGAAATTGAAGGTTTTACTCTTGCTAGAACGACTCCTCATAATGTTTTACTAAGATCTGAATACGTTCTAAGCATTACCATCGCCATGGCACGTAATAAGAAAAAACCCTTGTCCTGATATAGATTGTGTTATAAATCCAAATATCTTAATAATTTTATAAATAAATATGTTTAATTATTGAAAGAGATTCTACGCTTGTGTGGTCTTTGAACCGTTAAATGTATAATTTCGTATTCATATATCAACAATGCTTATTATAGAACAGTGTATGTTCGATGATTTAACAAATACGCGCTCGGAAAGAACTAATTTTAAAACTTTCAAACTAGAATAGTGCATTGAATTTTCGGTATTATTTATATTTTTAATTTTTTTGACTTTCAAAAAATTGGTATCGTGAACATCCTAGATGCAACACAGTCGAAAGAGAATCAATTTGTTAATGTATCTATGGAGATATATTCAAAATAAAAGGAGATCTGAAAGATTGTAATATTTACAAACTTATATGTTAACATTTTGCAGGTGTTTATCTTATGAAAAGAACATATTTATGTAAAAACTAATATAAAACTTACTTTGCAATGAAGACTGCAGTTTATAGAATACGACATGGAAACCCTATTAAACTCTAATAAATATTTTATATGTGATGTCTGCGTGTTTTCCCTGATAGAAGTCACACATGTTAGTAATATTGCATTGGATAGTATATAAAATGATTAGATAGTTTTATTTGATATCATGTTATGTTAACACGACAAAAGCTTCTGCGTGTCAGTTTTAAAAGCTATTTTCATTAAAATAATTTTGAACGGAACATTCAAACTTATTCGAAGAGTAAATGTAGAAAGCATCAAAAATCTACTTTTTACGAGAGCATTATTTCATAGAACTAAAGGTGTTTCTTTTTAGAGGCGGCGAACTTTAAACTAAATCAAACCATACGTTTGATTAATTTGTGGCATGTATAAAGTAAATACAATGCCCCCCGCGGCTTACGTGTTTATGGCGTAATCTATGGTCCGAATTTTCACAACTTCTACGCATTAAATAAGGTGGTATCCGAACAATAACGCGTCAAACCTTGTCTTTCAAATAGTCTATTGCAAGTGGACTGTTTAGTGAAGACATGCGATTTTACATACCCCAAATGAATAATCCAATAATGAAAAAATGGATGAATGTCATGAGCAGTAAATGAAATTATTCGTTCAAAAAATCTTTCTCCCAGTAAATCCACCGTATCCTATGCAATTTGCAAACGCTGTTCTGTGGGCAGTCACTTCATGAAGAATTGGTAAACAGAGTTGAACAAAAATACTCGACAAATCTGCGGTTAAAGAAAACAGTGTTAACAATTGAAAGTTTGCCGTCTCTCACGAAACATTAAGTCTCCCCATCGGAATAAGATACAAAATTAATAAAATTACGCAAATAGCGTAATAAAAGCTAAAATAAAAGGTAATTGCAACTTCTCTTTCAATGTTCGGATATTTTAATCATGTCCGAATATATCTAAGTTTCTTTAAATGGATTGATAATTGCTATTTCTTCTGGGGTGTTAAGGGCAGAATATATTCACTGATTGATGTAATAGTTTAATCAATGAGTTTGCGCTACGAAACATGTGCTGTCAATTATTGTGCATATCAACTTACTTAAAGGAATAAATTTAAAGATGGTCAACATCATAAAATTTAGAATAAAGTATTTTGTCATGTGTGTGTTATTTGCTCTGCAATTATACCGGGCTTCATAAATTAATGATGAGTATAAATAAAAGGTAAAATATAATTGAAAAAAAAAACATATTTTCACAGAAAATAATATATATATATATATATATATATATATATATATATATATAAATATATATATATATATATATATAAATATATATATATATATATATATATATATATATATAGTAAGTTATGAAATATATATGGTGATAAAGCTACACTGAATATTCCGTATTTCATCCACTCTAGGATACTTCAGGCTTATGTACAAGCCTGAAGAGTCCTAGAGTGGATGAAACGCGGAATATTCAGTGTAGCTTAATCGCCATATATATTTTATAACTTACTTACTAGCTCTACCTACGTATTGAACACTTTTGTAGCAAATACTTAAAGTTTACGCATAAATTTATACTTTCGTATATTAATTTTATGTGAGTGGATGAAATAGTTATATATACACTTGTGCCCGATATTATTCATATCCCCACTTGAAAATTGAGTTTATTAGGTGTAACTTTGTAAGAATTTATTGTTTACGTCCATATTGATACATATTCTTAATAAACCTCTTCTGATCATTTTCGTCATTTTAAAATCTCGGGATACTTGTAATAAAAGAAATATACAGCTATTTATAAAATCTGCAATGTTCCAAAATAATCATACACCCTTATTTTTTCAGTATTAATCGAGTCTCTGACTGTTTGTTTCCTGTTTGATTCTTATTTTGAATGCTTTTATACAACCTTTGATTAATTTCATTTCGTTTTTTGCATTGTTCAGAAATTAAAATGATATCAACTGAAAACCAATAAAAGAATAAAAATTATTAGAATGGGGAAGAAAAAAGAGCTTAGTAATGATCTTAGGACTAAAATTGTGAATTCACATCAGGATGGTTTAGGTTACAAGTCAATTTCCAAGAAATTTGAGGTCCCTACAGCAACAGTACAGAGCATCATCAAAAAATTCCAGAGCCACCACACAACAAACAACTTGATTGGTAGAGGAAGGAAAAGGAAACTGTCTGCTAGAGCCACCAGGAATATTGTAAGAAGTGTTAATGCAAATCCAACCACCACTACTGAGGACATTTTAGAAAATCTGGAGTCTTCTGGCATAAAAATATCAAGGCAAACATTGCAAAGGACTCTGCATGAAAATGGTCTGAAAGGAAGAAGACCAAGAAGGGCTCTATTGCACACGGGAAACACCTTGCATCACGTCTAAAGTTTGCTAGGACCCATGTGAATTCTCCAGATTCCGTTTTCTCAAGTATTTTGTGGACTGACGAAACAAAAATTGAATTGTTTGGCCATATGGATGCTTCTTACGTTTGGAGGAAGAAAGGAGAAGCTTACAACCCAAAGAACACCATACCATCGGTGAAACATGGTGGTGGTAGCCTAATGTTTTGGGGCTCTTTTTCGGCTAGTGGCCCAGGTAGTTTGGTCAAGATAGATGGAACCATGAAGAAGGAGATACTCCAGAAAAACATTAGACAGGATGCGGAGAAGCTCCATTTAGGACCAAACTGGGTCCTTCAACAGGATAATGATCCAAAACATACTGCCAAAATAGTCAAGAAATGGTTTGAGGATAATCAAATTAATGTTTTGGAATGGCCTAGCAAGAGTCCCGACCTTAACCCTATCGAAAATCTCTGGCACATATTGAAAACTGAGGTTAAAAAGCGGAAACCTAGAAGTTTGAGGGATTTGGAGAACTACTGCATTGAAGAATGGTCAAAAATCAGTGTTGATGCTTGTAAAAACCTTGTTGATAAATATCCAAAACGGTTACAGGCAGTTATTAAGAATAAAGGGCATGCTATTGACTATTAGTAAGAGAGGTATGAATAATTTTGAACTAGTGCCATCATTGTTTTTCTTTGTATAATGTTTCAAACTTGCATAATTTATTTATTTGTTGAGTTTAAATTAAATGCTTATGCTTGATTTATTGTTTGAAATCCCTTTAATATTGTCTACCTTCTGGTTTGAGCAATATTCTTATAGAAATCTCAAAGATCCGAGGGGTATGAATAATATCGGGCACAAGTGTATATATAATTTTCTGTTGAAGTATAATATATAATTTTCTGTGGAAATATATATATATATATATATATATATATGCATATATATGTGTGTGGGTGGGGGTGATGTGAAAAGGAAGCGGAAGACCGGAGGCTGGACGTTTCGCCTGAATTAAGCGGACTTTTTCAAGAGGTGTGGTCACTGACGAGGGGGTCGATGTTTTTAGTTTTATATATACTGGGGGAGTGTATGCAAATAAAACTATTATACAAATGTACAAAACAAAAACTGAAAATAATAATACCATATCTTTCCTAGACATACAATTAATTAATTAATAATAATAATAATCAACTAAAATTCAAAGTTCATCGTAAAACAACTAATAAGAATGATTATGTACATTTTTACTCGCAACACAATGTCAACGTAAAAAAAGGCATTATAATTGGATTTTATCTAAGAGCTATGAGAATATGTAGCAAAGAATATCTAAACGATGAATTTGAATATATAGAAACTACGTTCAAGAACTTACAATATCCCCAATACTTCCTACTTAACGCTAAAAAAAGGTCTTAAAAATCAATCAAAACCAAGACAAAACCACCCCCAAGAAAACCTAGATATGCGTAGGAGAGACGCAGCGAAACCTTGCTAAAAGATTGTATGAACACAAAAGAGACATAAAGTATAACAATACACTTAATGCTCTTTTCGGTCACATAATGGAAAATGACCATCATTTCGATTTCGATATACATATTAGGTCAACACGCCATCTGCTGGAATCTGCTCTTATCTCTAACTCTACTAACACTATTAAACAGAGAAAAGGGTTTTTTTTTAACATTTCTTTCCACGTATCTAAAATAATATTGCACGAAAATAATCTAGACATTGGTTAATAAATATATATGTGTTTTTTTTATTAATTTTTGTTTTTTTTGTACATATGTATAATAGTTTTATTTGCATATACTCCCTCAGTATATATAAAACTAAAAACGTAGACCCTCTCGTCAGTGACCACACCTCTTGAAAAAGCCCGCACCTTCCCTCTTCGCAAGAAGAGGGACGTTCGTGGCCTTCGGGCCAAGATCAAAGTGTAGTATCTGTTCCGGCAGATACTGCACTTAAGATAATTTGTACCAGTCAATGGAGGGGAAACCCTCTATACTGGGACAATTATTATTTTTGGTAACCAGAGTGACCCCTTTTTAGGGGAGCTGGTTTTTACCTCACATTAAAAACGGCCTTGTGCCTAATTTGCTCAGTGGGGGAGCAAATAAATACCATCTGTTCCGGCAGATACTGCACTTAAGATAATTTGTACCAGTCAATGGAGGGGAAACCCTCTATACTGGGACAATTATTATTTTTGGTAACCAGAGTGACCCCTTTTAGGGGAGCTGGTTTTTACCTCACATTAAAAACGGCCTTGTGCCTAATTTGCTCAGTGGGGGAGCAAATAAATACCATCTGTTCCGGCAGATACTGCAGGCAAAGACCATATGTGGGGGCAACCCCACGTATAAGACCTTGGTCAATGTAGGGGCAACCCTTCATACCAATTGTCACTATCCAGCTCCCCTACTCCCCGGGGAGTTGGTCCCCATTTCCCCTTCACTCCTCACATTAAAAATCGGACGTGTGCCTAATTTGCTCAGTGGGGGAGCAAATAAATACCATCTGTTCCGGCAGATACTGCAAGCAAAGACCAGATGTGGGGGAAACCCCACATACCTGACCTTTAACCAGCTCCCATTTCCCACCTCTCGGGAGCTGGTCCCCTTTTTCCCTTCCCCCTCCCTTCACTCCTCACATTAAAAATTGGCCTTGTGCCTAATTTGCTCAGTGGGGGAGCAAATAAATACCATCTGTTCCGGCAGATGCTGCAGGCAGGGACCAGATGTGGGGGCAACCCCCACATACCTGACCTTTAACCAGCTCCCATTTCTCACCTCTCGGGAGCTGGTCCCCTTTTTCCCTTTCTCCTCCCTTCACTCCTCACATTAAAAATTGGCCTTGTGCCTAATTTGCTCGGTGGGGGAGCAAATAAATACCATCTGTTCCGGCAGATACTGCACTTAAGATAATTTGTACCAGTCAATGGAGGGGAAACCCTCTATACTGGGACAATTATTATTTTTGGTAACCAGAGTGCCCCCTTTTTGCCTACTTTCAGGGGAGCTGGTTTTTACCTAACATTAAAAACGGCCTTGTGCCTAATTGGCTCAGTGGGGGAGCAAATAAACACCATCTGTTCCGACAGATACTGCACTTAAGATAATTTGTACCAGTCAATGGAGGGGAAACCCTCTATACTGGGACAATTATTATTTTTGGTAACCAGAGTGCCCCCTTTTTGCCTACTTTTAGGGGAGCTGGTTTTTACCTCACATTAAAAACGGCCTTGTGCCTAATTTGCTCAGTGGGGGAGCAAATAAATACCATCTGTTCCGGCAGATACTGCAAGCTATGACTAGCTATGACTAGTAAAGACCAGATGTGGGGGCAACCCCACATGCCTGACCTTTAACCAGCTCCCATTTCCCACCTCTCGGGAGCTGGTCCCCTTTTTCCCTTCCCCCTCCCTTCACTCCTCACATTAAAAATTGGCCTTGTGCCTAATTTGCTCGGTGGGGGAGCAAATAAATACCATCTGTTCCGGCAGATACTGCAAGCAAAGACCATATGTGGGGGCGACCCCACATATAAGACCTTGGTCAATGTAGGGGCAACCCTTCATACCAATTGTCACTATCCAGCTCCCCTACTCCCCGGGGAGTTGATCCCCATTTCCCCTTCACTCCTCACTTTAAAAATCGGCCTTGTGCCTAATTTGCTCGGTGGGGGAGCAAATAAATACCATCTGTTCCGGTAGATACTGCAGGCAAAGACCCTATGTGGGCGCGACCCCACAGATAAGACCTTTGTCAATGTAGGGGCAACCCTTCATACCAATTGTCACTATCCAGCTCCCCTACTCCCCGGGGAGTTGATCCCCATTTCCCTTCACTCCTCACATTAAAAATCGGCCTTGTGCCTAATTTGCTCGGTTGGGGAGCAAATAAATACCACGTCTTGAAAAAGGCCGCATAATTCGGGTGAAACTTCGAGCCTCCGGTCTTCCGCTTCCTTTTCACATCATAACGTCGGATTGCATCCATTTTAATATATATATATATATATATATATATATATATATATATATATATATATATATATATATATATATATATATATATATTTAATGAATATACCATATTTTTATTATATTAAACGGTAAATAAGCCCCTACAAGCCCTTGTTTACTTTTACTGCGCACTTATCACCGACGTAGAATAAATACATGCATATGTTTTTCTATTTCCTACTTACGTTTCTTTTCCCTCTCCATTTTCTTTCTCTCATCTTCCTACTTCTTCTTCCTCTTCTTCTGATTGTTATTAATGATACTTTTCTCTTCTTTTCCAACTTTTCTTCTTCATTATCGTCTCCTGTTTTTCTTTTCTTATTCCTTTTCTTTTTTTTCTTATTCCTTTCTTATTCCATATTCTCTCCTCCCCATCCGTCTCCCTTTGCTCCAGCCGTCTTTATTCTTCATCTTTTTCTCCTCTTTTTTCATATTTCTTTCTTAAGCCTCCCCTTCTTCTTTATCTCCTTGCTCCTCAATGTTTTCCTATCCCTTTTCCCGTCTTTCTTACTCCTCGTTACTCATCCTTATTATTTATTGTCTTCTTTCTCGTAAAGTCGCCTTCTTCTTTTGTGGTTGCGTGACCAGGGTAATGGATATCGTCGTTGGCTATGGAATCGGATATACTGACTTTAAATAGGATCTATTGTGTTCGATTTGGCGCTAATACTAATGAACTTAAAGTTTTCTTAAGAAAAGGACTCCAACATTATTTTACGTTCAGTTTATCACATACAGTGAATAATGAACCGTTCATAAGACGTATCATATTTCGACATAAAATACACTAAGATGTGTGGATAAGTCGTTAAACAAAGAGACGATCATTTTTAACCTACCTTCTTTATTTACTTATTTGTATTCGGCTTATTATTCAACAATTTTAAAACTTTTTTATTTATAATCTGGATTCATCGAACTACTGTTCTTATCTGTAATGTGATTCTCACAACGTTTCAGTCGATGTAATTTCTTAATTGTGCATTTTCTCGAACTCAGGAATGTTTCAGTCAAACTTTTTTTTTTTTTAGTTTTTCTTTTCGTTTTATATTTTTCATTTTATTATTTTGCTTAATGTTTTTGTTTGCGCTTTTCATCTTATTGTTTTTAAAATGTTTTATTTGCTACTTCTGTTTTGTATTTTTATTTAGTATTTGAACTACTGTCTCTGCCATGAATGTTATTTTCACATTATTCTCGCCGATGTTACCCCCAACCTCCTTTCTGTATTGCTTGTTGAACTCGGAAATCTTTATTTAAAACGGAATTTTCATTTAATCCAAAGTGATTTATGCCCTCGTTCCTCGGCCACAAACTGGTCGAGGTTTTAAGCAATTGAAAATTATATGCCTAGTCTCACACTATCACAGTTGAGTGGTACTTCAATCCTATAAAGTATGACCATTTTTTTGCGAAAATAACACTTAAGATCGTTACAGTAATCCGAATCATCCAAATAATACAAGCATCGAAAAATTACGTGAATGCTATTTCCTTTCTCTTTTTCCTTATCCCTCTTTACGCCGCGTTTTCGCACTAGTTTTAACTTCATTATTCTCATGCTGTGTGTGTATACTTAGCATAGCAAACCTGTATTCTTCTTTTGTATATTTGTTTCTTTTTTATCGAATGATTTTAAATACACTTGATTTTGAGTCCATCAGTAAATCTTTTTATCCTTGTATTTTTTAACCTCGCTGGTTTTTATGAAGTACGGTCTCTTTGCTGTGATAGGTTGTTGGTAATATTTATTAATAATACCTTAAGTAGATGTTGTTGGTTTGTGTATACTGTTCGTATGGGTTGATTTTCACATTCTATGTTTTCCTTATTTGTGTCAGTTGTATTTTCTTTGACTTTTCCCTATTATCAATTTTTCCCATTCTTTTTTACGAAGTTATTCGAAATTGTCCTTAGTGCCCCCACAATTATTTATGTTATCTTTACTTTCTCCATGTTCCATGATCCTTTCGGCACTCGGGCCAGTTCCCTCCATTTGCTTCACTTATCTGTGCTCACTATGATCTCACAGGATGACGTCAGATCTATTTGCATGAATGGACTTTTCCGTTCGTATCTCCATGTCCCAAGGGATTTCGTGTTTCCGTTTTCAAGTACTGTTAACGGTTTGTGTTTGCACCATTTTCCTGCTGTTTGCATAGTTTCCAGTAGATTGCCTTCCCCACCTGCTTGTGTTTATTCTTTTTTGTTTACTACATTCAGTCATCATATGGATTATTGATTAGCGTTACCTTGTGCAATTGTTCGTAGTGATTGAAGATATTTGCTTAGGCATCCTTTGTGTAGGTATGACCAGGTGTCTTTTTTCATCCTCATTAATCGTCCACGGAGCATTGCCTTTTCCTAATCTTATCCCTTGCTTCTCTGCCACCCGTCATGTTCATTTTTATAATGTACCTTTCTGCGTTAATTATCCTTTTTCTGCTCTGCGGTATTTTTTTTTTCTAAATCTTCTGCTTTGTCATTCACACAGTCTTCTATACTTTACAGTCTTCCTTTCTACGTCTTTCCTCCACGTAAATCATTCAGCATTATTCTTTGGGTATAGTGCATGGGTATCAGCTTCCTGGTATTCTGCCCAAGATTCCTCGGTTCTTCTGTGGTCAGCTTATTAATGGTCCAGTCTATCTTGCTAGTCGTACGTTTATATCTTGTACTCGGTTCATACTATAGCATTTGTTTTTTATTTCTTCTTAGCTTTTGTTATTATCATTATTGGCTCACAAGTGGCTTTCAGACAGATAATAAAGAATCTCTCCTAGAAAACAACATGTGGTCTTACCTATAAGCTGGGTGACAATAAGACTCCCCAGTTTCCTCGTATTTTCCACCTATTCTGATATCATTTGCAAATGAATTAGCATTATCGTAACAGCCGCTTACCATTGATTTCTCACTGGTCGCTACTATTATTATTATTATTTATATTATGATTATTATTTATTTTATTATTATTATGATCGTTATTATTATAGTTGTTTGTATAAGTGATATTGTTGTTATTATTTATTTAGTTATTATTTATTTTAATTAATGATTTTTTAGTCATTTTATTAATTTTATGTGTTACTTATTTTATTTATTTTTTGAATTTTATTTTTATTTATTTATCTATTTTTATTTATTTATTTTTTGAAATACTGCGAGAGGATTTAGGAATAGTGGAGGCATATGTGTTCTTATGTTAAGTGTAACAAAAAGGCGTTTATTTTTTTTAATATGTTGTTGTAATAGTTAATTGTGCTAGCCGTAAGTATAGAGTTTTTATTTCAATAAAGATAGTTTTCCCCTGAGTCATACTGTGTTTCTTGCGCGGCGGGCTTGATATTTTAACACTGGCCACCTTCTCTTAGCTTAATAAATAATTACTTTGAACATTTTAAGACTAGCGATGATTCGTGAAAAGAGCATATTACAGGAAATCTATAAAATGGTGTTGTTTTTATTGCTGCATATACAAATCTTTATTTAATATTTTTTAACTGTCAGATGCTTTATAGTCATCTTTATTATTTACTTTATTTTGTTTTTAATTGCTATATTATTATTAAAAAAACACTATAAATATATTTCAAGTTAAATGTAATAACTGTATATATTTTTTCTTTTTTTTACACAGTGATAACCACTTATCAAGGCCCGGCAGCCACTCAGGGATTAGGGTTATTGCAAGTACATTACGTTAGTGTGGAAATTTGATAAAGTGTTTACTTAAGGGGGCGGTTCATTAGGAATTTGTTAACATTGGACTTGAAGACATCCAAGTTGTAGACCGGTGGGAAGCAGGCAGACGGAATAGAGTTCCACAGGCGTGCAGTTCTAAGAAAGAAGCTTTGTTCATGGAATCTACGTTTTGATTTAGGCACAGATATAGAGTGGGGGAAATTTTTCACAGTGGATTCAGCTAGACGGGTGTTTTTCGTGAAAGATTTGCGAGGGGGGGCCAGAGATTGGAGTTCAGACGAGCACCTGCCATGGAAATAACGATAAAACAAGGATAGGCTCGCAACGTCTGTTCCGTGGGAGAGAGGTTGCAGGGTAGAGAAAAGCGCATCGCCCACTAAGTCACGAAGTCTATTTTGTATTCTGTCAAGGCAGGATAGGCTGTTTTTAGAAGCTCCTGCCCAGATATTGCAACAGTACTCCATCCTTGGACGTACTTGGCTTTTATATAGATAGAGAATTGCATCAGTAGTGAGATATCTTCTGGAGCGGTAGAAGGATCCCACCATCTTTCCAGCGACCTTGGCCACAGACTTAATGTGCGTGTTCCATTTCAGATCAGGAGTAAAGGTCAAACCCAGAAGCTTGTCAAAACACGGGGCCTCACCCAGACGAGAGCCATCCATCACAATTGATGCCAGATGGGGATCAGAGCGTTGATTATGTAAGGATAGGAGTTTGGTTTTGGATGCATGAAAGGTAACCATCACATCTTCCCCCACTGAACCACGCGCTCGAGATCAGAGGAGAGAGAATCAGAGAGAACTTTGTCATTTACAGCCTTTGATGTGTTGCCGTAGATGGTCGTGTCATCAGCATAGATGTCAACGAATGATGTAAGTATGTGTTTAGGGAGGTCATTGATGTAGATAAGGAAGAGAGTTGGGCCCAGGATAGATCCCTGAGAGACTCCAGCATTTATATTGCATGCCTCCGATTTTTGTCCATCTACCACTACTCTTATGAGCCTATCGGAGAGAAATAATTTAATGATTGAGAAAACATTTCCAGTTATCCGTAGCTGGAAATCTTGTGAAGTAGACCCTTATGCCATACCTTGTCGAAGGTTTTTGATATGTCAAGAGCAATTGCCCTAGAAAGGAAGCCTTTTTCAATCCTGTGGGATATAACCGTCAGCACATCTGCGGTAGATCTTGCAGAGCGGAAACCATATTGTGTGTCATAAGAAGGTTATTCCTGATGAGGTGGTTGACTATTTCTCTATTTAATATGAATTCCAGCAACTTACTCATAACCCACAGGAGACTTATTTGTCTGTACTGAGAGGGAGATGACTTATCACCTGAATTCTTAAAGTCAGGGCAAACTTATGAGGTCTTCCAGGGAGTCGGAAAGCACTTCTCCTTAAGGCAGCGCTTAAATAGTTTCGTAAGTATGGGAGCAAGTTCTGGTTGAAGCTTTTTTAACACTATGATTGGGATGCCATCAGTGCTGAAAAAGCTCAAACCAGAACTTGCCCCCATACTTACGCAACCGTTTAAGCGTTGCCTTAAGGAGAAGTGCTTTCCAACACCCTGGAAAACCTCATCAGTATACCCTGTATTTAAGGATTCAGGTGAAAAGTCATTTCCCTCTCAGTACAGACCAATAGGTCTCATGTGTGTCATGAGAAAGTTGTTGGAATCCATATTAAATAAAGAAGTAGTCAACCACCTAAACAGAAACAACTTTCGTAGTGGCATGCAATATGGTTTCCGCTCTGCAGGATATACAGCAGATGTGCTGACGGTTATATCGCATAGGATTAGTGAATCTCTTGACAAAGGCAATTCCAGGGCAATTGTTCTTGACATATCGAAGGCCTTCGATAAGGTATGGCATAAAGGCCTACTTCACAAGATTTCCTGCTACGGTATTACTGGAAATGTTTTCTCAATCATTAAATAATTTCTCTATGATAGGTTCATAAGAGTAGTGGTTGATCGGCAGAAATTATAGGCCCAAAGTATTAATGCTGGAGTCCCTCAGGGGTCCATCCTGTGTCCAACTCTCTTCCTGATCTACATCAATGATCTTCCAAAACACATACTTAAATCATTCGTTGACATCTATGCTGATGACACAACAATCTATGGCAAGACATCAAATGCCGTAAATGACAAAGTCCTCTCTAATTCTCTCTCCTCTGATCTCTAATTCTCTCTCCTCTGATCTTGAGCACGTGGTACAATGGGGGGAAGAGGTGGCTGGTCACTTTTAATGCATCCAAAACCAAGCTTCTATTTTTACATCATCAACGGTCTGGCATCAATTGACATGTATGGCTCTCGTTTTGGGGAGGCTCCATGTTTGACAAGCATCTGGGTTTGACCTCTGAAATAGAACACGTATATCCAATCTGTTGCCAGGGACGTTGGGAATATGGTGGAATCCTTCTACCGCTCCAGTAGATATCTCACTACTGATGCAATTCTCTATCTGTATAAAAGACAAGTACGTCTAAGGATGGAGTACTGCTGCCACATTTGGGCAGGAGCTGCTAAAAACAGCCTTTCCTGCCTTGACAGAGTACAAAATAGACTTCGTGGTTTAGTCGGGCATGCCCTTTTCTCTTCCCTGTAACCTTTCTCCCACAGAAGAAACGTTGCGAGATTGTTTTTGTTTTATCGTTATTTCCATGGCAGGTGCTCGTCTGAGCTTCAATCCCTCGTCCCCCCTCGTCAATTTTTTCACGAGTAACACCCGTCTGGCTGAAACTACTGTCAATAATTTCCCCACTTTCTATCTGTGCCTAAATTGAAACGTAGATTCCATGAGCAAAGCTTCTTTCTTAGAACTGCGCGCCAGTGGAACTCTCTGCCGCTTGCCTGTTTCCTACCTTACTACATCTTGGACGTCTTCAAGTCCAACATAAACAAACTCCTAACAAACCGCGCCCTTAAGTAAGTCACTCTATCAAACTCCCCAATACTAATGATTACTACAATACTATCTTATTTATTACTGTACACGCAATAACCCTTATTCCTGAGTGGTCTTCGGGCCTTGATAAGTTGTGACCCCCATGTAAAAAAATAATCTTACCATTTCAAAACGTGTTCGCCACGCACGTTCAGCAGTCCAGTTTTGGTGTTGCGATCTAGGAGGTGATTTTTCATGTCTGATATGATGGTTAATTAGTAAAATTCAAAGTCTTTATTGGTGAATTCCGTACCGTTGTCAGAGCGAATACACTTGACTTCAAGGTAGCGAGCCATGTCGGCTAGATATTTTTTTGTTGTTTGCAGGGTATCAAATTTGTTCTTTAAAAAGTAAACCATTATTAAACCTGAATGGTCATCTACGAAATTCAACATATATCTATAATGTTCTCTGGGCATCGGTTCCACGGGACCGTTCAAGTAACAATGCACCATTGATAGGATTTTTTTGCCTTCTTGTCTGATAGCTTGCTTTGATAGTTTGTCATTTTCCCTTGCATACAGACGCCGCAGTTGAAGTTTTTTTTTATGTTTGTATTTTCATTTCATCAACTACAGTCGGCAACTTTTTGATATCCGGAATATTGCAGTGTCCAAGAATTTTATGCCAATGTCTGTAGATCATGACAGGCGGTTTTCGATGGGACTACGCTATTTAAATAATATAGTCTTCCATTTTCTTTAATGTCGTTCCATTCGGGTATACTATTTTGATTTATTGGGGCTAAAATTTATATTTGCACCTTGTTTTGTGGCAGCTTGTGCAGGAAATATATTTTGTTTAAATTTTGGGATTAGAAGAGCGTTTTCTAAAATACAGAAACACAGTTCACCTTTATTGTTCTTTAGCGAGATTTTAGCATCGCCTCTTTTCAAACCGATATCATTTACTCGACTCCCGTCAGCTAGTTCTACAAAATGATTTGGTGGCTTAAAGTTGGGATCAAAATTGATAAAATCAGATTCCTTTGTAATCACATAGCCGTGGCCACACAATCGACAAGAAAATTATTATTATTTGTTGAAACATTAAACGTACACGAAAATAAAAATGTATGTCCGCTAACAGAGCTCACTATATTTTAATGGAGTCGCCATTTTGAGTCCTGTATCAACATTGGAAACTCTTGTGATTAGGTCGTCCACCATTATAGCAAATAATGTTTGTACTTTTCTTAGGAGAAAAATTGTTTTGGGCAAAGTTGCGGTGTTTATTCCTGGCATGAGTA
Organism: Euprymna scolopes; assembly: GCF_053919585.1. NCBI lineage: Eukaryota > Metazoa > Mollusca > Cephalopoda > Sepiida > Sepiolidae > Euprymna > Euprymna scolopes. Next base: position 141,135,764 of record NC_136494.1, on the reverse strand, counting down.
TAATTAAATTTTGGTGTTTTTTATATTGTATTTTTTAAAATTTCATGATATTTGTGGATGCGTTTTTTTCTGTTATCGTTTTTTCAGTTTCTTCGTAACTTCTGAGTGCTACCTTGCATTGGCTAAAAGTCATGGGTTTTTCTTTCTGGGTTATCACGGTGATAATTGGCTTGAAATCACTCGGTAATCCCTTAAGGACCATGGACATTAACAGACTGTCATTTATAACTTCACCAGACATTTTTAAAGAATTTGCAGTCGTTTTGGCTCTTATAATATGATCAGTGTTGGCTTCCATTCATTTAAGAGAGCTCAGTTCAGTGTATAAAGAAATAATTTTGGGTTTTCCTTTCGATAAATAATGCTCTCTCAATATGTTCAATGTTTGCAGCCGTCGTCCAGGGCTTCTCTCATTACTAGTGATATACTTCTGTCATCTAAACATTGTATTAATTCCGCAAAGACAGTTGCGTTCTATTCAATGAAGTTGGGGGCGTTTCTGTTTTCAGGTTGGGTTTGAAGTACTTTGTGTAGCTTTTGGATTCGTAGATATCCTAGAAATTTAACTTGCCACCATTCGAATTTTGATTCGGATCCATCGAAATAAAGACGCAGCTGGGCGCATAACCTCTAGAAGTGTAAGCCATGTTTAGTTTCAGAACAGTTTTCGATGGTTCGTTGTACTAAACAAGTCTTGAGAGGTGACTGGTTTGCAGTAGACAGAACAGTTTTCGATGGTTCGTTGTTACACGCAAGTCATGAGAGGTGACTGGTTTGATGTAGACAGTTCCACAGAGCAAAATATTCTTACCGTGTCGAGACGGAAAAAACATGCGGAATTGCTACAAAAAAAGGTTTACTATTTATGGAGCAATTCTGGTTTCTGATTGGTTGGTAGCAGAACGTGAATTAATTCGATTCGTTAGTTCCTATCAGCATCGTTTATAAATAGAATCGTCCGTCTGTGTGGGATCATACCCAATTACACGTCCATTGTGATGGGATGTGTCTCCTAGTGGCTTCGGCTGCAGGGAGACATGATAGTACACGTCAAGGATTCGTCATTTGACATTCAGCCTAACAGGTGAGGGGCCGGGAACCGGCCCAGCACCTGTTGGACTGAGGTACGCCGCCTTGGTAATACCTAGGAGGTCCACCCTCCCAGGCCTTGCCACCGGGTTTTCCGGTGGGACAAGTTTATTGCTTGCTGCCTGAGGCGCCCCGACCGGGGAATGCCGACGGGGTTACTCAGGCAATTTTTAAAATTGTAGGAGTGTCTCTCCTTCAAGGGAGTCTGCGGGGTTCCCACTTTCCGGCCGTGTGCCACATAATGCTGATGTTGGCAGCATTTAAATATATACCCCATTACACATCCAAAATATTGAAACAATAAGTTTAGTATTTTTTTAAAACTAAAACACTTATTGCTTCATATAACATATGGATGTTAGTATAAAGCATGGCATGTATTGCGACATGTTTGTCTTCAAAAGGAATTAAAATAAAACGTTGCACAATACATGTAACATATGTTTAATCTTCAATGTAGTCATTAGCAACAATCAACAGCTTTGGTCAAGTGTAGCTGATAGCACAACATATAACTTCTCTATATCTCATTTTCTATTACAGACGGTTACATTTACCACACATTTCCCAGAGCAGCAAGATCAACATTCCTAACTTCTAGATCTATTTATGGCCACAGTTCCCGATGCTTGTACAACAAATGCCCGCAGCCCACTCGGGAATGCTGCTCACGCTGTGATAATGGTAGAAATCGCCCTGAATTCGCGCCCTAAAACTGAAGACCCACTTCTCAAAACAACGAGGTATTACAAGAAAAGCTGACTGGAAAGACATTGGGGAACTCATCAGAGATGTCCCATGGCGAAATATATTTTCTCTTAGAGCGGAACAGTCCGCAAATGAGACCACTGAATCGTTCAAAACAGCAATTGAAGCACATGTTCCCATACGGAAATTCTATAGCAAGCCCTACTCTTCCCGATGGATTACTTCTGCTTGTGCAGCTACCATTGCTCAAAGGCAGATTCAACCGACAGAAGTCCAGTTCCAACGGACAGAAGTTTCTAGAAGCTAGAAGTAATTTTAAGAGAGAAACAGCGACAGCTAAGACAGAATACACTGAAACAACCAGAAAACGCATCAAAGCACAGAAATTAAGAACCCGTGATTTTTGGAAAATCTACAACGGTGTACTAAATAATAGGAAGTTAACGATTCGACCACTATCAACCAATGGTAGGGTTGCTTGCACATCAACAGACAAGGCTAACCTGCTTGCCAGTCGGTTTGCCTCACACTCCACACTGGATGCGGCACACCACTCCCTCCTTGATTTTCCTTTGCGGGCAGACGCCACACTAGACGATTTGAAAATCACCCTTTCTCATTTACATGGTATCATAAAAAGCCTAGACACCTCAAAAGCAAGTGGACCCGATCTCATCCCGACTGAGGTATTAAAAATTCTCTGCCGAGGATGCTCTAGATCTCTCCAAACTTTACAATAAATGCCTTAACGAATCTTGCTTTCCTGACTGCTGGCAAACCGCTTCTGTGGTACCAGTCTTCAAGAATTCTGGTGAAAGGATTGACCCATTATATTAGCGCCCCATTAATCTTCTCCCCCTTTTCGCCAAAATATTTGAGTCCTTAGTTAATCAATCCCTAGTCCAACACCTAACAGCTGCTAAACTCCTGACCGACAAACAATAGGGATTTAGGCAAGCCCGTTCCACAGCAGATATCTTAACTGCTATCTCTAAACGTATATACCGTTCACTGGAAAAATCGGATACGGGAAAGCGGTAGCCCGCGATATATCTAAGCCTTTTGAGAGGGTATGGCACGGTGTTCTTCTAAGGAAAATTAGATCATATAGTATCACTGGAAGAATACATAATGAAATTAAATCCTTCTTAAGAAAGAGACACTTCTAAGTTGTCCTCGACGGTCGTACATCTAAACAATATGATATAAATGCGGGAGTACCTTAAGGCTCTATCCTTGGGCCTTTAGTATTACTGATATTTATAAATGCCCTCCCTGATAAAATTGTTTCGGAGATGGGTATATTTGCTGATGACACCACTCTCTATAACAGGGAAGAGGAGAAAACAAATGAACACATATCTAAGGAAATGGCAGAAACACTAGACGATGACCTCCCATCTGGAGCGGAATGGGGAATTTGAATGATCACATTCAATACTGCCAAGGCTAAGATTGTTTTCTTTCAATAATTACAAGAAACACTCTCTACCAACAATAGCAATGGCCAAGAACACATTACCTGTAAGTACTTCCTTTAAACTCATCGGCCTAACGTTTACAGGGAATGGGAACTGGAATAGATACATTGAGAGCATTGCCAAGGCTGCAGAAAAAATGGGATCTTTCTACCGTGCTAGAAAACTACTTACGCCTGAAAGTATCATGTACCTCTATAAGGGCACCCTTCGCCCACATATGGAGTGCTATCGTCACATTTGGGCTGGTGCATCTGCTGTTTTTCTCTAACCACATGTCAGGGTTAAAAACAAGTCGCCAACCTGATAGGTCCTGAACTATCATCTAAGCTTCAGCCTCTGTCTCACCGACGAAATGTTGCATCTCTCTGCCTGTTCTACAAGTACTTTAATGGTGAATGCTCTGACGAACTACAGAGACTTGTAACCTCTCAACGTTACTACTCCCGACAAACCCGACAAGCAGCTTTCCCACCCCTTCAGAGTAGAGGTCTCTAGGTGTAAGAAACCTTCTACTCCAATAGTTTATTCCCCAGAATTGCTAGACTTTGGAACTCCCTTTCTGGGATTCTGTTTTACCAACTGTACTGACATGGAGAAGTTTAAGTGTAATGTGAACAAACATCTTGCTACCTATCCCTCTTCATGATACTCCTGCAATTTATGTCTCCGATAGTATTCAAAGTGGCACTGTGCCTTGATTGGGGTGAAAAATTGATTTAAAAAAAAAATCCTTTGTGGCATAACGCTGGGTTTGAACTCGAAATACTTCGTAGTCAATAAAATAAACAGGGGATTTCTTATTACCTTACAGCTTAAAAAGTATTAAAATATGTGTGAATTTTCTAACAACTTTAGAATAAGACATACTATTTAAAGATTATATTCGGCAATAAAAGGCTTCCAAATTTTTTTCAAATATCGAAATGTAACACATAATAATTATATTTATTCATAAGCTCTAATTATGTTCCTTACATTTAAAGTTGGTAAGCTCTCATTCCTTTAATCGAGAATGTAAAATTAAACAATTAGAGTAATCATAAAAAACGTTATTTAAAAGAAATTGTAAGGATTAGATTGTTGCAAAAATAATGTCGTTTTTGACATGGTTTAACGTAAAAAAAACGACATTATTTTTGCAACAACTTAATAAATTTTGTTTAGTTTTAAAATCTAAAATAACTACTATACAATATCGAGATCAAAAGTTTAACAAAAATAAAAGTTTTACGAAATATATTGTTTGCAAAGACGCATACCTTTGTTATTGTGTGTGATTGATATAAAAATATTGCGCGTGAAATTTAATTTTTTTCCCATTTTTTATTAGAGATTATTAGCATTAGAACTATGCAAACTATCATTTTCTGAGAAAATCTGTCCGAATTAGTATTGAATGATAGAAGTATTCTAAATAATAGCAGTATTTGCAAAAGGATTGGGGTTAATAATAAAGGTGTAAGCGAAACTTCGATGCATGTATTGAATTCATAAAATACACGCACAAAAGTCAATGGCCGATTTATTGTAACCTCAAAGATGTGCATGACTAACCTTTTAATTTTAAATGATATCTAAAGGGTTTCAATTGATTAGTAATCAAATAAATAATCCCCGCAAGGATTGCACCTTTAACCTCCAGAAAATTGAATTTACAACTGAATTTAATCAGATTTTACGAAGAACCTGTGGCGTCATTGATGAATTACTTAGTAAAATTCCGTGGTAATTTAGACTTGTCTGGGGTTTGAATGTTCAATCGTAAATCAATACTACATCTAAAATGACAATTGCGAACTTTCTAAGACTTTATCTAAGCTGACAGAATGAAGTATGTTATGTCAGTGGATTAAAAAAAGGGGTTTGTTCAAACATTCGTGCAAATACTTGAGTTAAAGAGAAAGATACCGTCTTCCACAGCAAGATACACCTGAAGAAGTTCGTAGGATACATCTACCAAAACGTTGTAAAATAGTACAGAATATAAGAATCAAGTGTTCAGAAGCAGGATACGTTATTAACTGTAGTATGGATTGCTTTTTATTTTAGTTAAGCGTTTTCACTCTCATAAAGGGGCATATGTTAACTATAATGCTTATATGACAGACTTTCGTACTCAAGTTATGCCTCCGTACATCAAATAAAGAAACCAATAATACCAGTTAAATATATCTATAATACATAATTGTGCAAACCAATCTACATTTTTAATAAACGAGACGTGAACTGTAACAGATATGCTTTACAGATTATTATAAAATCTATATATTTATACTGTAGTACGCTTAACGTACGTACATGTGTCACAGTTTCCAGATTATAAATTATTCAATCATGAGATTCGATTTATTAACAAAGAGTGTAGAAGGTTATAACATACTACGAACATTAAATTAGTATGCAAATACACTAATTTAATGTTCGCAGTACATTATCATTTTCTATCCTCTTTTTTAATAAATAGGGTTTCCGATAATCGAAAACACGATGTAAAAAAATAATAATGTCACATTTGCCTATAAGTAAAAAAAAAAATATACCTTCTTTGTCTTTTGGCTAGGATCCAAAGATAGTGTATGTTTCTGTCTAAAGATGGTATAACGATATCATAGAGTTTCCATTTGCCCTGGGTGTCTATACAAAGGAAACTATGTCACAGACTCCTATAAAGATATTGGGGATAAACCTTAATTACCATATTTACACACTACGTTAACCATATTACTTAGATGAATACTTTTACAGTTTTAGAAAAAAGGCTACAATAATATCGCGGGGTCTCCATTCACGCTGAACATCAACGAAATGCCCCGCAGCAATGCATTAAATATGAAAGATGCCTCTGTAGAATTTCCACAGGTCCCGCTAGTTAGTTATAAATGCGTAAATAGCCGTTTTTTATGTTGCTTTATTTTATTCAGAATTTTATTCTTTTGATATAGTCATTTTGTTCATTTCTTTTTTCGTCATCATCTTTATCTCCTCTCGTTCCCATTCCTTTTACGCTTGGAAGTTTATTCACGTGATATAAGTACACGTCCCGGCAAACCCCCTGTAGACATAATGATTCTCTATCGGAACCGGTTGGCACTGTCTTAAAATTGAATTTCCTGAAACACACAGAGAGCGAAATTGTTTTTCGCAGCTTCTCAAATGACATTTCGATTTTTTTAAAATAAAATCTTCGTCAAAGTGAAAAACGAAAACATAACGAGTTTTTGTCTTTAATCACACCAAAAATGTCACGTTCTTTGAGACTTACCGTGAAAAGGAAACTTCATTTGTAATATCGATTTAGATAAATCGGAGATTCTGTTTCCTTTTTACTTTTTGCATGTGAAATACTAACATTCTTCAGCTTCAGATTTATGTAAGACTAACAGAGCTACTCGGTGTCTCCTAGGTCGAGCAAAATTACCCAAAGTCAAATAGTGGTTTAATGGTTTCATCGTCCGCTCTTCTTAACCGTTCCCTTATATCTCTCTTTTACTCTTTCCCCATTTCCACCCTTCTCCTAAATTTTAATTTATTAACCACTCAACCTATTCCTTTCTTTTCTCTTTAGAGAGGTAATAAAAAGAAAACTATAATTAAATTACTAGAGCTATCTTTATACAATGTTATTTAAATTTATTACTCCGGAACAATTTAGAGTAGAACAACAAGTGGGTGTAACACTATGTATCTTAAATTTGATCGAGAATAAGTTCGGTACTTGGATTTAAATCAGTATATTCCAATAATATTTGACAATTTCTTTGCTTATGTATTATTAAAATGCTGGAACGAAAATAGGCAAAATAGCGCAGAATAATTCTAATTCCTATCTGAGCATGTGAAAACAATAAAAATACAAAAATTATGGTAATCAAACGTAATTTTTCAAGTTGGAACATGACAACATAACGAAAAGAATATTTAACAGCATAAAGAACAAATATTTAACAACATAACGAACAGAATATTTAACAATATAACGAAAAAAATATTTAACAGCATAACGAAAATGCTAAAAAAATAAAACGAAAAGAATATTTAACAACATAAAGAAAAGAATATTTAACAACATAACGAAACTAATATTTAACAACATAACGAAAAGAATATTTAACAACATAACGAAAAGAATATTTAAAATACGGGCTGTGTTCAAATACACTCACCCACATACATACATAATAAAAGTATATTTCTAAAAAAGTATTATGGTGAAACATCAACTTTTAAACCTAATTCCATAAAATTTTTTAAAACTCAATTTCCTAAAACCCATACTATATATATATATATATATATATATATATATATATGTAAATATATATATATGTAAATATATATATATATATATATATATATATATATATATATATAGGCTGCCGTAAGCGAAAAGAAATAAGAAAGATGACAACACAAGAACTAATTTTAATCAATACACCAGTTTACTTGTAGCGTGAAACATCCAAATCCATGTTATTATGATAAAAACTTGTACAGAAGAGTAGAAGACACTTAATAGTGTCTAACCTGTCATTCGAACACTGCTGTAAATTAACCCATCTCATATTGGTAATTCTAATATAGATATGGGTTTCTTTCAATCTCCTTTTGTTGTTTTGTTGTTGTTGTTGTTGTTGATTATGACACCCAGCAAAATGTCAGAGAGGCATCAGCTAATTCAAAGACTCCAACCACACAAACACACATCGGTTTCACACTACACTTTGTAACAACCGTTAATAACATCTGACGTATATATTTGTTTTTTGCTCGGGTCTAATGTCACTGGCAATTGAAGAGAAAATAAGACAAAAGCATTGTCTTAAAAAAAGTTGTTTCCACCGGAATTCTAAGAGAAATAATTCATATAGTTTTTTTTTTAATATATAACACTTGTTAGTCTTCTAATAATTCGATTTTATATTAAAAGTTTTCATAAATATGCTCGAGTTTCTTCTGTTTAAAATTCGCGTCAACCATGCAAACACTTATAGATTTCAAACTCGCCAATAGAGTCTGACGAATAGTTTTCTTTCCCCACAAGAGATCGACACATCGGTATTAATATCGCCCCAAAACTGCCTTGAAAAACGAAACAAAAATGTTGCTTCATAAAATTGATGCTTAATCTCTGGTATATATATATATATATATATATATATATATATATATATATATATATATATATATATATATATATATATATATATATTGTGTTGTTTTTTGTTTTTAATCGAAGATATCTGAATATTGATGAAAGTTTCCACTTTCTTGTTAACGTATTTGCGTAAAACTAAATAAAGTAAAATATATCTTATATTATAAAACTTTACATCAAGAAAATATTTTCCAAAATTCATACTGATCACTTAATCATTTTAGGAATTAATCCTTTCCAAAGAAAGAAATATCTAAGTAATACATATATATATATATATATATATATATATATATATATATATATATATATATATATGTATATATATATATATATATATATATGTTGTTTTGTTTGGTTTTTGCGATATGTTTTGACTGAATTCAATTATTTACGAAAGTGCATTTTTACTTAAATGCGAGTTTGAAATAACTTTCCCTTTTATTCAACTCGTTAGATACAGCCACTCTGATGAGTCGTAGACGACAAAACACGTGTCAGTGGATAATTACATGTTAAAAATAATATATATATATATATATATATATATATATATATATATATATATATATATATATATATATATATATATATATATACCGCTCCCCATGCGGGGGTACCAAGTTGGTTCAAAGGGAAAGTTATTCCCAACGCGCATTTAGGTAAAAATGCACTTTCGTACATAATTGAATTCAATTCAAAACATATCGCTAAAACCAACACAAAACAACATCTAAGTAAATCGCGATATATCCAGACAGTCGGCGAGATGATCCAGGAGTAAGTGTTTAGGCTCATTACCGTTGGGTCCCGATTTCGAATCTTGTTAGATACAGCTACTCTGATAAGTCGTAGACGACGAAACACGTGTCAGTGGATGATTACATTTTAAAAATAACACACACACACACACACACACACACACATATATATATATATATATATATATATATATATATATTACTTGGATATTTCTTTGTACAGGATTAATTTCTATATATATATATAAACTAACGCTCCCCACCAAAAGAGCACACACAACGGAACGAGTAAACCGGAAGTCAACTGGGCCTTTGTCCTGTAAGTGCCTGCTAATCGGCTGATTAGGAAGGGTACTGGGAAAAACTAGAAAGTTGATTGGCTGTTAAAAACGCAATAGAAGGTGCGTATATAAAAAACGCGAGACAACCACAAAATCCTCGCATAAGCCTTCATATATTATCTTAACAAAAACCAAAGAATGTATTGACAGAAACAAATAGTGTATTTCATCGTTAGTTACAATTGTTTCAAGACTATTCGGACAAATACAAATAATAACACGTTTGAAAATTTTCATGGGAAACGCCTTTCGTCAGACTTGTTGAATAAATACACTTTAACAATAAAACATTATGGGAACCATTTCCCTTATAAGAAAAAAAACTACAAGCGAAAATATTTTACCTATATCTCATCCTTGCAAAGATTGTTTAAATATTTATATATTTACCCATTTCGTATCTCCATTTGAAAATAACAAGGCCGAAAAGCATTAGACGCGTGCTCTCGTGTAACGAATGAATGCGTGAATGTAGGATTGACATGAAATTCTTAAAGATAAACTAAAATGACCGAAAAATTGACTGAAATGACTTAAATAAATAAAAAGTAAATGACTTAGAATGACTTTAATAAACTTAAAGATGAATCGAATGACCTTAAGAGTGACTTGAATGCTTAAAAAATAACTGGGATCCTTCAAAAACAACTTGAATGATCTGGTGGATGACTTGAATGGCTTTCAGACTGACTGGTTGTAAAGTGTGTGATCATTTTACATTAAATTAATACGGAAAATTTATCCCCCGCTTTATATCACAAAGTTACAAACATAAGTACAGCATGTAGTAAGAACAGATATTACACTTTGATCTTGGCCAAAACGCCAAGAAAAGGGTATCTATTTGCTCCCACACCGAGCAAATTAGGCACAAAGCCTATTTTTAATGTGAGGAGTGAAGAGGAAACGGGGACCAACTCTCCGGGGAGTAGAGGAGGTCGATAGTGACAATTGGTAAGAAGGGTTGCCCCTATATTGACCAAGGTCTTATATGTGGGGTTGGTATTTATTTGCTCCCCCACCGAGCAAATTAGGCACAAGGTCGATTTTTAATGTGAATGAAGGGGAAATGGAGATCAACTTCCCGGGGAGTAAGGGAGTTGGATAGTGACAATTGGTATGAAGGGTTGCCCCTACATTGACCAAGGTCTGATATGTGGGGTTACCCCCACATATGGTCTTTGCTTGCAGTATCTATGGAACAGATACTATACTTTGACATATTAAATCCTTTATTCATGTTAAAAATACATTGAAAATAAACACTGAACAAAAAACTTAGGCACATGGCCAACTCAAAATGGGGGGATTGTGGGTGTCGATGGTCATCCTTGTCACTCCAGAACTAAACAAAATCAAAATTTTCTCCTAGCTAGTATCTTTCATCATAATACCGCATTCGCCCTTTCATACTGGGGGACGTCCTACTTAACTCCCAATTTTTAAAACATTTTTTATTGACGTGTAAAAACAAAAAAAAGATAACAATGAAAATGGTACAATAATTCATTTGCGTCGAGGGCGAAGGGGAAGTGGGGGGTGATTAGTAGGACCCACCCAACCCCGTCTAGTTGATAGACTGCCCGTTCCACTAGGTTTGTAAAAGGAACCTCGCTTCTGCGGGTCAGTCTCTAAGTGGGGATGCCCTCTAGATGGGGGTGAATGGAGAAAATAAAATGTTGTGGGTTAGGAATGAGGGTTAGTTTGTATTTCTTTCTCTCCAAGATGGGTGAAATTTAGAGGAGGGGGTGAAAAAAATGCAAGAAGGAGGGTGTGGGGATCTTGGAGGCTTCCTAATCAGAGAGGGATGGAACACGCACTCAGCTAGCTGAGAGGCTATTTGTTAAATTTTACTTTACGGAACTGCGCGTTCCACACCTAGGCGGGGAACACGTATTCAAATTTGGCTCCTTTTCGTACACACAGACTTGCTACCTATATCCATCTTCTGTCAAATTTCGCGCCATGCAGCTTTCTTCTATCACATCTGATCTTCACCCGTAGTTGGTGTTCTTGGCCAAAAGGCAAAGAAAAACTTTAAGCTAAGAACATCATCTATTAACAACAGACTTTTGATTTAAACCAAAAAGGCTAAACAGAAAAGTTTTACGGACAGACCGACCGACCGACGGAGTGACTTATGGAGTCGCTTGCACGCGACTAAAAAATTATCATAATATTTACCTAGGACCACTTAATATGTTTTACTCATGCTATTCATTGATTTCTTAAATAATGTTTCTTTATTTCTTTATTTAAGTTAAATTATTTTTTCTAATCCCGACTAATAAACTAAGTTATATTGTTGTAATTCTACGTCAGTTTCGTATCTGGAATTTGCTTTGTTTATTTACAGAAATATCGGCTAACCATTATCCCCCAGTGACTTCCGGGCCTTGATTAGTGGTGACTACGATGTAAAAAAATCTATTTATGTGATAAAAAAAGGTCTGTGTTCAAAACTTATTCAATAAGGAAAAAAGTTTAACATTACTTTATACTCATTCTTCATTTAAAGTTTATCTATTTTTCTTTTTTTTCTTTTGTTCTTTACTATTAAGATTTACGAATATCGAATATTTTAGATGTAATATATATATATATAATTATAAAACTCAAATGACCTTGTAACGATGTATGTAACCCACTTTCCGGTTTACGACATCCTGTTGCGCATCTGCGCATGACCTGCGCACTGCTATATTAACGTTATTATTTCGAAATTATTATTTAACATGGGAAGAGTGGGGTTTAAAATAACTTAAACGTGATACAGAAATGAACGATATAAAATAAAGCAGACAGTATTAACGATTGTTTATTTGGATAATTTAAATGCGAAAAACAAAAAAAAACAAAAGAGCAACAGGGACGCTGAAATATTTACGTTATTATTTCGAAATTATCATTTAACATGGGAAGAGTGAGGTTTAAAATAACTTAAATGTAATACAGAAATGAACGATGTAAAAAAAAGCAGATATTTCAAAATTTGAATTTAAGTATAAGTATTATGGTATCTGTTCAGTGCAGATTTACCTATAAGTATGGCCAACCACTCATAATTCAGTAACTGTAATTTTTTTTTCAAAAATAATCAATTATGATAAACAGAATGACTCATAGAAATCTATCTATATTCTTTTTTCATTTTAATATACTTTCATAGAAATGTTTCTGTTATGTCAAAAAAAAACCTATCTTCTTTACGTCACAATTGTCACGCTCATACATGAATTCCATAGCTAATATAACATACTGGCCCAACGGGTCACGAGTAATCTAGTTTATATATATATATATATATATATATATATATATATATATATATATATATATATATATGCAAATGCGTGTGTGTATGCATTTGTTTTATTCTCATTGTGGTATTTAGATTCTTTTTGTAAAGTACATGACAAAAATTATAGTGGTCTCTAAGATAGCTCGCCCGAGTGAAGGACAGGTCTGTAAATCATATTTTCATGGTGAATTTGCGTGCAAATTATGCTAACCGCGTACTTTATTTTGGTCTGACTAAACCGAATCGCTAATTTATTGCCAAAATCGACATATAACAGCCATATATAGCAAATAAATAAAAAGGTGAAGAAAATAAATCTAAATAAATAATGAGGACACATTGAACTGGCATTCTTCAGCTACAGATGTATTGTTTGTAGGCCGTGACACACAACGAAAATGAGATTCGCATTGAGTAAATTCACGTATTCATATATGTGATATAAAGGCCCCTTACTTGCTATTAGATTTGCGTTTGTTTCTATATGCGTCCACGGCGGTTGGACTGAACCTCTGTCTACCTGTACATTTCTCTATTTGTCTGTCACACTTTAGTTTGCATCAGATTTTCACTGCGCAGAATTGATACAGTTTATTTTTGATACGTCTGAACATTTCTATTAGTTCTGCCTGTTAGACCAGCCGTCGGTCCGTCAAGATTACATCTATAATAATAAAGCTGAATGTCTGGGTAATTGTGTGTGTGTTTTTTTTTTTTTTTTACAAAGGCGTCACCACTTATCAAGGGCGATAAGCCACTCAAGCATAAGGGTTAAAGAGTGTACAGTAGTCAAAAGGACAATATAGTAATCGATATTAATGGACGTTCGGTAAATTTGTTAACTTAAGTGGAACGGCTCATCAGAAACGTGTTCACGTTGGACTTGAAGACAACCATATCATAGATGGCTGGAAAGCAGGAAGGCAGTTCCACAGACGTGCAGTTCTAAGAATGAAGCTTTGATCATGGAATCTATGTTTAGGTCTAGGCACAGATAAAGAGTGGGAGTAATTATTGATAGTGTATTCAGCTAGTCTAGTGTTTCTTGTGAAAGTTTTGCGAGAGAGGGCATAGATTGTCAGTCGAACACTTTCCATGAAAATAACGATAAAGAAGAGACAAAATCGCAACATCTCTTCTGTGAGATAGATATTGCAGCGATGAGAAAAGTACATCTCCCACCAGGCCAGGAAGTCTATTTTGAACCCTATCAAGGCAGGACAAGTCTTTTCTAGTAGCTCCTGCCCATATGTAGCAACAGTATTCCATCCTTGGACGTACCTGGGTCTTATATAGATAGAGAATTGCATTAGCAGTGAGATATCTACTGGATCGATAGAAGGACCCGACCATTTCTCCAGCGGCCTTGGCAACAGATTTAATGTACCTGCCCCATTTAAGATCAGGGGTAAAGGTCAAGCCCAGTGTGTTTTTTCTGAATATGAACATGCTCCTATATGGTTCATTATTATACAAAACTGACCTCAACCAATGATAGAAGATGTATCGAGGATCATAAATGTTACATTTTGAACAGTGGCGGTTTATTAAAATCGTGGGGTCTGCGTACGCGCCTGGACCCCAAATTTTACAAGTATTTTTTATAGATACGCCTGGCCTCCATAGAATGGAGATACGCCACAAATTTTAACAAAGACGTTTGATATCTATCTGCGTAAGTATACTTTGTTAATTATGTTTCAGTTTGAAGATATATAGAATAATAAAATATGGGGTCTACGTCCGCGCCTGATCTTAATTGAATTGAAATATGTCACGAAGTTTAACAAAGTTTTTAAATATAGATCCACATAAAAATATTGTGATGAGCGCGTTTCAGTTTTAAAAGCTGTTGTATAATAAAATTATTAAGTTTATCTGGCTTTCATAGAATGTGTTTAATTATATTTCTTACTGAAATATATTTTTTAAAATAAGTTTTTTCGTGAGTAATGTTGCAACCAAGTTAGGTGATCTAAACTCAGTTTAATGGCGATGGTTGTCCGTCTATAGATGATCGCCTGAATATGGTGGTTTTAAAGCTGTTGTTGGCATGAAGATAGATTGCACCTGACTCTCCCTTACTTTCAAATACATAAATGTTGAATTTTGCATTTCTGTGAAATTTCTCAAATATGTTTGCAAATACATAAATAAGGCCTCTGCTGCAAAATATGTTAATAAACTCACTAGATATGCTCTTGATAGAGTAATCGGCATTAATAAAGCATTTGGAGTGTTTTTTTAGTTTCCTATTCATAAAAGGCATCCTCCAATCCACCTTGAAAAGTGTCACAGGGTTTATTTTCACAAACCAAGATTTTAGCCAAATGGTTCTAAACCTAAAAGATACAAATCTTACTGCATTTTTCAAACTTGTGTGAACAAGATAATTTGGTAAAAGAACTATTATTTATAACCAGGTTCCATCTTATTACACATAGAGTAAAAACACATGCAGAGGACATAAGGCGAGGCTAATGTTGAGGAGTATATAGGTGTAAAATTTGACATTGGAATCGGAAGAGTTTACTATATGCACCAACGCCACCATGAATGTTTCTTTTTTGAGACTCATTCGTTAAGAAATAAGAGGACTGATTTAATATTCATTTCTACTTAAACTGTTGGAAAATATATTGTTTTACATAGGTTTATATTCTCATTGCAATTAAGAAATTGAAATCACTCAATGAATGCGGATAATGGAATCTCTGTTTTCGTTGCTTTTCTAAAAACTAGTATTTTGTTGGTCATTCTTAGCTACGAAGGGTAACAAAGTTGGTATAAAAAAATTATATTTCTGCAAAATTTTACTTTCTTTTCATCATATTTTGCTTTGGTTGTATACCCCAAAATCGAAGTTGTTTTTTTCATTTAACGCACAAACGCTTTCCGTACTCTTCCATTCTCTCATATTCAAGGTATATTTTTTAAGCTTTTGTTTTGAACCTAGTCAACAATGGGTACTTCTGCTTTTTTACAATATAATTGTTTCAAATAACGTATTTGTTTGTCTCTTCCGACTCACTATATTTTATTTTCATCCCTCACAGGAGGTTAGGCACAAGGTCAAGCGTGAGTTTGACAGAAGTCTTTTTCTGTCTCATCAGAAATGAGCACACCCTGGTTTAAAAGTTTATCCACCGTCACAACCAATCAATGTTTGTAAAAAAAAATATGTTGTATGTGTTTATTTATTACGGATTACGATATTTGAAATGAGTTCTGTTTCAGTTATATTCTTACTAATTGAGCTAAATAACACATGCAGTATTCACTTTGACAGTGGAGATGTGGACTGATTCATTGTTTAATAATAATGTGAGTAAATGTATGCTGTTATGTTTACTGCCGTTGTGTCTGTTTTACATTTTGCATATAAATGCAGTTTAATTGCTTTATGCACAATTTTTATTTAGAGTTGCATCTAATTTTTATTTAGAATAGCATATAATTTTTATTGACAGTTGCATCTAAATATGTACACAATAGTATCTCATCATCATTTAAGTATCAAATGCAATTTTATAAAAGAATGAAGAGTTACATGTTGGTCGTTTATTGTTTCCATCAGCTGATAAAAGTTCGTTGCTGTGTTTTGGTTTGTAACATTTTTTTTTAGATATGTCCATTAATGTCGTAAGGAAAGCATCGTCCATCGCACATCCATCGGTCAATCGGTACGTCACATTTCCGTGAAAAACAAAATTTGCATTGATAAAAGAGCAGATTACAGACGCCTATCAAAAATATATGTTGCTCATTTGGAAGAAAGAAAATGGGTTCTCTTCAATTTCTTGCTTATTTCCTGCCTTTTTATATGAACTTCCGGTCCTGCTTTTCGTCTTGAAAGTATTATCCCCTTTCACCCTCTCCATGCCAACCACTCCCGTCTTTTCCTGTTTCGCTCCTGACAAACGTCTTCGGCGCAAATCATCCTCGGGGTGGCGTGTTTATTTCGGTGTTTCTTGTCATTGTTCCCGCCTTTTCTCTTCGCGCCCATTTTCTTTATTTTTATCCATTTCTTTTCTCTCGATTCGGTTCGGCGTCCATGAATGGGAAATAAATCACAGGCGGAAAAAAAACAGATTCCTTTCTTTAATCTTTTGTTCACTGCCAACACTTATTCTTCGACAAATCTCCAATTTCTCAGTCTTATGGACCGGAAAGGTTCTAATAATGTATCATTACAAAGCAGTTATTCGAAAGCACCTTTTTTCTTTCTTTTCGCCTTTATTTAATTCTTTTTAAGCGCGTTATTGTCCCACCCAAAACCTCATATAACGTGCCCCTCATATCCTTATATTGCCTTTGAATATAAGCATATCTTTGTTCCAGTCAAACTTAAAATAGCTATGTTTACGTTCAAATACGACATGAACAAGTTGGAATGAAACGATTTCTGATGACTATGAAAAATCATAGTATAACTTCAAGTTTGGTTCGGAACGCCTACATAAGTGATTGAGAGGTTTGCGTCAATATATTGCTCTTAAGATCGTCTTTTTGAAGCGAAAACTTGAATCATGCCCAGAACTTTAATTGATCTATGTTTGCAGCCCTTAAGGTCTATCAAAAATTGCTATTAATGTATATTTTCAAAATATGTAAAAGCATGGCATCATTATTTCATTCAACAATGTTTCAATAAAAAAGATCCTGTATGAAATACGGATCTAGATATCGAGAATACTGTGTAAATATCTGAAAAGGATTTTGTGTGATATAAAAAGTACGCTTATATCAAACTATGACAATTTGTAACATAAGGTAATATACACCATATAGACATACACCGAAAGAAAATATGCTGGCATTTTTTTGTACTATGTAAGCAAAATAATATTAACTGTACTTTTTTTTTTTTTTTACAAAGGTATCACCACATTATCAAGGCCCAGAGGCCACTCAAGGATAAGGGTTAAAGAGTGTACAGTAGAAATTGGTCAATATAGTAATCATTAGTAATGAAAATTTGGTAAATTTAATAACTTATATGGAACGGCTCATCAAGAACTTATTTACTTTAGACTTGAACACAACCATATTGTAGTCAGCCGGAAAGCAGGAAAACGGAAGACAATTCCACAGGCGTGCAGTTCTAAGAAAGAAGCTTTGTTCATGGAATCTACGTTTAGGTTTAGGCACAGATAAAGAGTGGGGGAAATTATTGATAGTGTTTACAGCTAGACGAGTGTTTCTTGTGAAAGTTTGGCGGGGGGGGACCATAGATTGAAGCTCAGTTGAACACTTTCCATGAAAATAACGATACATCGGAGACAAACTCGCAACATCTCTTCTGTGAGATAGAGGTTGCAAGGAGGAGAAAAGGACATCTCCTACGAGGCTACGAAGTCTATTTTGAACTCTATCAAGGCAGGACAAGTCCTTTCTAGCAGCTCCTGCCCAGATGTGACAACAGTATTCCATCCTTGGACGTACCTGGCTCTTATATAGGTAGAGAATAGCATCAGCAGTGAGATATCTACTGGATCGATAGAAAGATCCCACCATTTTTCCAGCGGCCTTGGCAACAGATTTGATATACGTGTTCCATTTAAGATCAGGAGTAATGGTCAAGCCCAGAAGCTTGTCAAAACTTGAGGCCTCCTGAAGACGAGAGCCATTCATTTCAATTGATGACAAATGTGAATTAGAATATTGATGATGTAAAGAGAGAAGCTTGGTTTTAGATGCATTAAAAGTAACCAGCCACTCCTTTCCCCATTGTACTACGTGCTCAAGATCAGAGGAGAGAGAATTGGAGAGAACTTGGTCGTTTACTGTCTTAGATGTGGTACCATAAATGGTAGTGTCGTCAGCATAAATGTCTACAAATGATGTAAGGATATGATTTGGAAGATCATTAATGTAGATCAGGAAAAGAGTTGGGCCCAGGATGGATCCCTGAGGGACACCGGCATTAATACTGTGAGCTTCTGATTTTTGCCCCTCAACTACTACTCTTATGAACCTATCAGAAAGAAATGATTTAATAATTGAGAAGACTTTTCCAGCTATACCATAGCTAGCGATCTTATGAAGTAAACCTTTATGCCATACCCTATCAAAGGCTTTAGATATGTCAAGAGCAATTGCCCTAGAAAGATTGCCACCGTCGAGAGATTTGCTAATCCTATGCGATATAACTGTAAGGACATCTGCTGTAGATCTAGCAGAACGGAAACCATATTGAGTGTCACTAAGAAGGTTATTTTTGTTGAGATGTTTGATTACTTCTGTATTTAACACAGATTCTAGCAACTTACTCATGACGCACAGGAGACTTATTGGCCTGTACTGAGAGGGGGATGAGCGATCGCCTGAATTCTTAAATACAGGGCATACTGATGAGATTTTCCAGGGAGATGGGAAACTATTCTCCTTAAGACAACGTTTAAACAGTTTTGTAAGTATGGGCGCTAATTCAGGTTGAAGTTTTTTGAGTACTATAATTGGAATACCATCAGGGCCAGTTGCTTTACTCGAATCAAGGTTTTTGATTAGCTTCGCAACATCACGTACAGATATACGTATATCACATAGCGTGTTTTCTGATATAGGAGGAAATATTGGGGGTTGGCGGTCTTGGTCGCAAAGGGTAGAATTAGCTGCAAAGTTCTTGACAAAGAGTTTGGCTTTGTCTGATGCTGACGAGATTACCTCAGGTCCATTGATAATAGTTGGGATGGAGCACACGTTTCTGTCCAGGATTCTGTTTGCTATTTGCCAAAACTGGTGGGAACCAAGCCGCTGCTCAGCTACTTTGGACTTAACAGATTGAGCATACAACACTCTTGCGTTCCTTATTACTTTCTTACAATGGTTGCTGGCAGTCCTGAAAACGGCTTTAGTTTCCATACATCTATTACGTTTGAAGCAGTGGAAAAAGTGATTTCTGTGCGCAATGGCAGCAGCACATTCTGGAGAGAACCATGGCTGGCTGTTAGGTTTTTGCTGAAACTTTTTAGAGGGTATGAAATGGTCAATACCTACAATTACCCATTCAGTTAGGTCTAATACTATAGAGGACACATCCTTTTTAAACATGGAATGGAGAGGTAGATCAGATATAAATGTACGGAAGCTATCCCAGTCAGCCTTAGTGTATCGATATACTGTACGATGAAGAGGTACGTCTGGGGACTTATTACATTTCATTTTTATCGTAATTGATACAACAGAGTGGTCGGAAGATCCAAGAGGCGACAGAACAGAAACTGAACATAGTTCAGGGCAAGTTGTGAGAAAAAGGTCTAGTAGGCTCGCATACTGGCCGTCATTATCGGGCACACGGGTAGGTTCCTGAACAATCTGAGTGAGGTCATAGGCAATGGAGAAATCATGACAGAACCTCCCCTCATCATCGGTCTTGTTTGAGTGGGTCAACCATTCGACGTTGTGAACATTGAAGTCTCCACATATGTGAATGTTAGCTGAAGGATAAGTAGAAAGGACTTGGTCAATTTTCTCAGATATGCTTTGAAAGATAGTAACTCCGTACTTGTATTATTTTCATTATTATATTCATAATATATTCGTAAATGTTCATACAGACTCGTATGAGATAAGAAAACTACTTAAATAATAGATTAGTGAATTGAAGAAACAATGTAGATAAAAGAGTAGTGAACGAAGAGATATCAAGTCGTTGTGTGAAAGTGAGGGCGAATTATGAATCGGGGTAAAAAGGAAAGACTATGGACTATTTTCTTTTAGACTTATCGAGCCACACGGGGAGGGGTGAAACACAGTGTAGTGAATACTTTTATAGGTACTAAAAGAGCTATGAGGTATTGATTATAAAAATAGCTGCTTATAGAGAAATGAAATCGAATGAACTTCATCGCATATCGATTAATAATTCGTTTTGAAAAAGCAAGGTTTTTGTAGCATTCATGTCATACGTTTGTTTTCGTATTAATGCATGTTCTCTCTTACGAATTTATTTTTACTGAGCACATGGAGAAACTTATGTATATAAAGTAAGAGCGCGATAGGGAGGTAGCGATAGATATGTATAAATGTCAGAGAGAGAAAGTATAGTATACAGATCTAATATATTAATCTAATATAGAAAACGTGTGTGTGCCTGTGCATCACTATTTTGCAATCTGCATCCCCATCAAAATGCGAAAACGCACAGTAAAGCTTGTCAAACGATTGGAGGTTTTGTGTATCTGACTTTTATCCGTCATTAGCGGTTGTTGCTAAGGGGTAATCATGGAAAATGACTCTGTTACGTCTGCCTGCTTTCCACCGCAATATGACGCGCCGGTATGAGTGCGTATGTGTTAAATAATAGACCGTCCACTGTTTATGATAAGCACTGTTGATATTGGAATGAAGACACATAAAATTTTAATGGTTTAAAGACAAAACGAGTGCTTACTCGTTTTCAATAAATAATTTCGATTAATAACAGAATCCCACTAGAGAAAATGCAAGTGTCTCCTTCTTTCTTTTTTACGTGTGATGGTGATTGCAATGCTTACCACGTCTTTTTTTTCAAAAGCTGGTGAAGTATACGGTTTAGATGTCCGATACAGAAAAGCACCTGATATATTTCTGATGAGGATTCTATCATGTATTCTAATATGAAACTTAATTTTAATAACTACGTAGTTTTATTTATTGAAAACGATTCTGCATTCAAGTGGTCTTTAAACGGTTAAAGTTTTTAATTTTGTATTCCAATATCAACAGTGCTTTCTAGAAACAGTGAATATTCTATTATTTAATATATATATGTGTTTGTGTACGTCCAAAAGAGTGCATTCAGCGCGTAGGATTCCCAAATGGTCACCTATCTGGTACTTACTAGGCTCAAGGTTTCTTAACTTCGGGGTGATCTTACAAGAACCAGTGTGTCAACTAGATTATGCCGTATAATATATATATATATATATATATATATATATATATATATATATATATATATATGTGTGTGTGTGTGTGTGTGTGTGTGTGTGTGTGTTAAAGTCGTAAATGATGGTGTGGTTCAAATTAGAGAAAAATATAAAGTAGTAGCACTTACTACAAATCTTATTTCCTTTGATTTTATTCATTATAAATTTGGATGTTTATTACACGTGTTTCGAATATATCCTGTATTAAAATATTGTTTTTATAAATATAGTTTTGTGTAAAAAAACGTGCAATTAAGAAAATGAAAAATATATAAAAATGTGTAAGGTAATAACCGTACAACGCTGAGAAGAAGCATTTTATTGTCTGTTATCTGTGTATCGTTCTATCTATCTCTATATCTTTTTTATTTTCTATTTACAGAGATTGATCCGTGGGAAATAATAAGTTGAGCGAGCATGTATGTGCAGATTAAGTAAAAGAGTCAGTTTGTGACAAGAATAAAACTCGTTGGCCGGTGAATGCACCGGAACTATGCGATCGGAGACCAGATGTGACATGTCAGGTATTCCAGTTTGAGCAAGTTTGGTTGAGTTGGATGCTAGAAGCCGAGGAAGCATGATAGGTTTAACAGGTCTCCCAACATGGTATTGATGGTTTTCACAAATGAGAAGAGAAATACCACTAGTCCGATATCGTCGATTTCACTCCATGCTGCGACAGACAAGATGCCTGTGAGCGAAATAAACTTATAAATAAAAAGTACATCGCCTCGAGTGTATTGCGCGCATGCGTGGCATGGCATAACCCAACTCTCAATGATGTCGGCAAATCCGTCAGGCAGCGGCCAAAAGATAGAAGCGCCCAGCAGCAGACAGGTATGTCGTCATGTGTATGTGTATTATATGTTGACACACAGACACACTCACAGACCACTAGACGAGTAACGGGTCGTTAAGTAAATAGTCCGTTTAATAAGCAGTTAGATAATAACGAAAACAATAGACAACAAAGAATTTAATTCATAGATAATAACTATGATTCCTAAAATATAAACAAACACACACAAACACACACACATATATTTCTGTAGAACTATTTTTCTTATGATATATACCAATCCTTATTTTAAAAGCTCAATGTAATTACAGAGCAATATAGAGAATAAATGACAAAAAACTATATTCCAAAATTCCTGATGTTGACCATCTTATAATTTATTCCTTTAATTCAGCTGACTTATACAATTGACAGTATCCGTTTTGTAACTCAAAATCAATCACCTAATTATTATATCAGTCAATGAATCTATTATGCCCTTAACTCGTCAGAAGAAAGAGCAACAATCAATCCGTCAAAAGATTCATGTTTAGACTTGTGATGAAAAGTAGGCCCTTTACAACAAGCGGCGACGCTCAGCCCACTGGTTAGACGCCGACGAAGCTTCACGACACTCTCCGAAGCTAGGGCTGCACCAAAAAATGTTATGTTTTCGGTTTGATGGTCTGCGATCGGTCTCATCCATTACAATTGTTTGAATGCAGGAGAAACTATTACGTCAGAGACTTACTATCAACAAATGGATGAAATGCATCAGAAATTCGACAGAAACACTCGGCATTAGCAAGCAGAAAAAGCTTCCTCCAGGACAATGTTCGAATACACGTTGCTAAACCGACCCTGCAGAAGTTGAACTAATTCGGCTTCGAAACTCTGCCTCGTCCGCCATACTCTCCGATCTTCTCACTTACCGATTATTACTTTTTCAAGCTTCTCGACAACTTTCTATTAAGAAATGCTTCAAAGATCTAAGTGATATAAGTACGTCTTCAGCGACTTTATACGCACTTGAACGCAAAATTTTTAGATGACTAACATAAATACATTTGCTTTGCGTTGGCAAACGTGTATTGATTCTGATTGTGCTTATTTCAATCAATGAATTTCATTAGAACCGAGATATGTTCATCTGAATTTAAAATGTTAATACGGCACAAACTTTATTGTCAACGAAATATATCGTTTATGTATGTATTGATATAGAGACTGTATCGTCTTTTGTGTGTATTGTCCACTCGTTACGTACACGCTCTTTTTGAATCACAAGGCATCAATATGCACAGCTTTGTAGCTAATGTTTTCTTATATACAAAGTTTAATTTAAATGTGTTAGTCTGTTTTAAATTATCTACACGAATATTTTTTGTGTGTGTTTTTACATTAAATTAAATTAAACGCCTCAAAATTGTGCCTCGGATCAAACTAATGAACGGTACATTGGTTCAAAAGTTTTTTATATAGTAAACAAATGAAAATAAATCGGATATAATCGTCGACTATTTTCTAACCTACTTAGAATCAATAGACAAAAGGCATGAACATATTTTTATTTATTGTTTTCATATATAAAGGTAGTTTTTAACCATTACGATTATTTCTCAGTTTTGACCCGTGCATGAATGATTTTCAAGTCAATAACTGAGCTTATATTTAACAACATCTTGGTCATATTTATTTTAAAGAATTTTCTTTGTTTTGTTTGTTATACTTCTGTCTCATTAATGTGTCTGCTTTAAAATATGTAATTTCTATTCATCTATTTATTATATATATATATATATATATATATATATATATACAAATATATAATATAAAGCTAAATGTCCGTGTGTGTGAATGTGTGTGTGTGTGTGTGTGTGTGTGTGTGATCACAAATAGGCTCCTATATGGTTGACTATTTAAAAAAAAAACTGATCCCATATAATGATAGAAGATGTATCGAGACACAGGAATGGATATGTTTGATCTGGCAAAACGATGGTTCATTAAAATTGTGGGGTTTGCGTTCGCGCCTGGTCCCCAAAGTATGGAAAAACAAATTTTTTAATCGTTTACAAGTGTTTTGATATAGATGTGCATAATAATACTTTGATAAGTATGTTTTAACTTAAATAAACACCGTATTATAATATTGTGAGGTCTGCATTCGCGCCTGGTCTCCATAGAATGGAAATAGGCACAAACTTTTATAAAGACTTTTTATATCTATCTGCGTAAGTATACTTTGATAATCATGTTTCAGTTTGAAGAAATATGGTATAATAAAATTATGGGGTTTTTGTTAGCGTCTGTCCTCCATAGAATAAGAATATATCACAAAGTTCAACAAGGTTTTTTCATATAGATCCACAGAATATTGTGATAAGTGTTTCAGTGTGAACAGGTGTAATAAATTATGAGGTTTATCTATTTTATTTTTACTTTCATCATATTTTGCTTTAGTTTTGATACCCCCAAATTCGAAGCTATCTATTTACAACCCTTTCTTTTCATAACCTATCATACTTTCATAAATCAGAATCCATTTTCTGTAGGCTGTTTTTACCCCAGTCAGCGACGGGTACTTTTGCTGGTATGTATGTATTTATGTATGTATGTATGTATATATATATATATATGTACATATATATGTATATATATATACATATGTATATATATACATATATATACACATGTATATATATACCTATGTATATATACACATGCATATATACATATGTATATGTATATGTATATATACATATATATATATGTATATATATATATATATATATATATATATATGCGGGTCCAATTTGATTTTAAAATTTACTTTCGTTTTTGGTTTATCTACAATATATATAGGTATTCTAATGTTAAATGCATACATTATGATATGCATTCTGAGATAGCAGAACCAACACATTTATTTATTAGTAATTCAAAAGAAAAAATAGCAACGAGTATACTATAAAAATATAGATAGTCATTATAAGCATGCAATGATAATCCGAAGATTTTATTGTTTGCATTGTTGCATTATCAAAGATTGTGCCAACCAAAATTATTTCTGATAATATATCGGGTAATGTAGCAAGGGACGACGTAAAAGTAGGCAACATTTTTAGTTAAAATGATTTTCGCAGTCTGTTTTGCTATTCACTTGACTCATCTCATCTTGTTATAAAGACACAAAAACAAAATATTCAAAATAATTATACGAAGAAAGATCGAAAAAATTATTGAAGTGTAAAGACTGTATTAGAAACAGTAATGAACACAGACTCCAAGGGCCCTCTAAAATATATTAGAGAAACATTCAAAGAAACAATGATGAATAATGGATATTTCAACAAATTTCAGCAGAAAGAGTAAAGAGAGAGAGAGAAAGAGAGAGAAAGAGGGAGAGAGAGAAAGAGGGAGAGAGAGAAAGAAAGAAAGATGGAAAGAGAGAGAAAGAGGGAGAGAGACCGAGGAACGAGATAAAGAGACTGAGAGATAAGGTACAGGAAAAGAGACAGAGCGAGAGGAGAGAGGACTTATTATGACATCACAAAAAATTGATATATATTAATATTTTATTCAGAGTTTCTGTATTTTTATGTTGGAGTAATAATATAAAGTAAGAAATAATAAATCTATAATCTAATATAAACATATAACTAATGACAATTGTATTTATTTTAATACAAGCTGTTTATATCCGGCATATATGACAGGTTGAAACATATTTCCTAGCCGAGGTTTTAGTCACATACTATTTATCCTAATTGTTACAATTTTTCTGTAAGTGTAACACATGTTAAATTGATAATTATTCATGAAAATCAAACAAGAAATAACTCTTATAGAATAACGGGGATATTACTTTCATAAATGTAATAAAGCCCACGTTTTGAATCGCCACTGACGTCGAACAATAAATAAAAATGAATTAGATTAAAAATCAAGTAACTGAAAATAATTGAAAGAAAGTTAAAATTCCTCTAAAAAGAACAACTAAAACAATTCTGTTACAAATAATCATTAATGACGTGGATCTTATAATTGAAATAATTTTTTTTCTTTAATGCAATATACAAATTAGTTTATTTTGTAATGTAGATTTCCTTTGAATAAATTCTAGAGAGAAATAATGCGGATTTAAAAGTGTATAAACTCCGTTTTCAATATGAAAATTAATTTTTTATGAATACTAATTACATTGTGAACAAACAAACAGACAAATTTAGATACGACTGTATTATCACATACATGATATATGAATGGAAATATAAATCTATTATTAATGTAGCAGTTGTCCAATAATTTTAGCATCCATCCAACAATGACAATTCTGAAGCAAAATACTTCAATGGATATCCGAAACATAATAAAAATGACTCAATTTTAAATGATATTAAGAAACCAAATAAATTTATTCACAAAATTGCTACCACCCTTCAGCATTTTATAGGATCACTAATACTCTAATGATGCGCAAGCTGTGTGCATCCACGCAATGTATCGGTACAAAAGAATTTACTGGTCGAAAATAGAATGACGTAGTTTTCTTTAATGTACGAGATGCGTTCAATAAGTTTTTAGACATGTTTGTATAGCTGTTTTAAATTGCCATAGACTCATGGGAATTCAGTATGTTATTGCTATACAATTTATGAGATAACTGGCCAGTATTTTATGATTTCACGTTCAAATGCATAGCAGCAGATATTGGAGTGCACCCTTCTTAAACTATGATTGTCTTAGCTGGTGAATTTAAAAATGCTATCTGAACATCAGGACACTGTAAAAAGAACGATATGCAATAAAATTCTGTTTTAAATACAGAAAATATGAAATGCCTCAGACTCTTTTTGGACTATCTTACGTCCATCGGGCATCAGTTTTTAAGTGGCGTAAGAGATTTAAGGAATGAAGAAAGTGTGAGGGATAATGAATTGTGTGTGAGGAGCAAAGAAATTAGAAAACAAGAGGGTGATGTTGAAATAACGAATTTCATGGATAAGGCCGTCATGTCTCTATAGAAGGAATTTTGCACTATGTATATGCATAAAATACCGGACGCAAGTAGGAATTTTGCACTATGTATATGCATAAAATACCGGACGCAAGTAGGAATTTTGCACTATGTATATACATAAAATACCGGACGCAAGTAGGAATTTTGCACTATGTATATACATAAAATACCGGACGCAAGTAAGAATTTTGCACTATGTATATACATAAAATACCGGGCGCAGATAACGAACTTAGTAGGTATTTACATAATAAAAAAGATAATTAAAAATCCGGGCTTAAATGGAGGGCTATATAGAGATGATGCATTATTCTTAGTTAATTCAAGCGTTCCAATAATAGAAAAAACTAGAAAAACAAATAAAACTATTATTTAATGAGCTTAAGTTTAAATAACATTAGACTGCAATTGTAAAATATCGATTTTTTATAATCCTAAACCTTAACAACAATACTTATGAACTGTATCACAAACCTAACCAAAAACTTTTTTATATAAACTATAAATCTAACCATTCCAAACGTATAAAAAAGCGTCAAGAATGAGATTTCATATAGAAACGTTGTTTTAATTTGAATAAAATAAAATACGAATCAAGTGCGTTTGAAAGCCATATCACAACGTATATAATACTTGCTGCGTATTTTATTTTATTCAAATTAAAACAAAGTTTCTATATGAACTCTTATTCTTGACATTAGCCTCGCGTAGCCTCCGCACAGTTCAAACATTTCAAAATATAACCGCTAGATACAACACGCGGCTCTTTACAAACACACTTCTTTCTCCAACTTTACTACATGACAAGGAAGAAGAAAAGCAAAAAAGAAACAAAACAACAAACTTAAGATTGAGTAAACCTCTGAAATATATTTGTGATAAATTTCAAACAAATAAAATATTTGTTTATTTTCCTTATATTACGTTGTGATTTGGCTTTCAAGCGAACTTGATGCATATTTTATTTAATAAAAAAAGCAAATATCCCCAGTATATAAAAAGAATATTAAGGATATCGCAAAATAAGAATATATTCGATAAAATCATTAACTAAATCAGAATATATCAATAAAATATCAAATACATAAAGGGCGTGCAAAATGAAGATAGCAGAATAAACAGCACAATATGCACGGTGAGTGGGAAAAAGGAATGTAGGGAATAAAAATACGTGTAAAAATAAAGATAAGAATTAAAAAAGTAGAATAAAAAATGATAAAAAAGCATATTATAGTAAGAATACAGTTATGAAGAATAGAACACAATACAAGTCTAGTTTACTTAACCTTTGGGTGAACATATATGAAATGTTATTCCTAAACAATTTTACAAAAAGAATTCGAAAGAACTACACCCAAATCAATAACTTAAGTAAAATAATTAATAAGAACACAGTTAAATTTTCAGTCGCGGCCGCTGCAAATTTAAGTAAACTATGATAAGTTCAAATAATAGTAAATCTAATCAGTTGGTGAATAATAGTAGAATTGAATTAGGAGAATTTAATATTGAGAACAAAGTAACTGTAGAATACCTTGCGAATGTCAATTGGAAGGAAACTGTTTAATTTATGTAATTGTAATGTGAAAGTAAAGAGAATAATGGTATAGACAATATACACAGGTATAACATATACAGACATCATATTGCATCATTTAATATTCGGTCAAGGACAAAACTAAATGGTACACATGCTAAGGATATAAAAAGGGCTAGGACACGAATAAATATTAAAAATAATAAGAGAAACACGACAACATTAGTGGATTGGATTAGGGGAAAAAAAAAAAAGATTTGGAGCTTAAATGGGCAATAGTAAGAAAATATAACCTAGTAAATCAGAAAGATGTAATTCATGCTTACTTGAGACAAACCACATTGTGAATTCTAAAGAAGAAATTTTAAAGAAGAAATTTTAAACAAAAAGTTAGATCTTATACAAAGCTGTCTACATAGAAAAACATTTATTATCACGCCTACGATTTGAATAAAAAAACATGTATATAAGAAGATAGTTATAAAGGAATAAGTGAGGACTTTATTGTAAGTGTTGTAAGAGACTTTTAATTTCAATGATTTTAAAATGGTACAATTTATCAAATAGTTTATCGAAAACTTAAGATATTGAAAATAAAACAAATATAACCTAAATTAGTAAATATAATTAAATTCAAATTTAATAATTGGTATTTCTTATATACTAACACATGAGACAATTAAATAGCACAAAAATTAAACATAAGTAATATTGAGATGAACGGATTATGATTGATCAAAATAGAAAACATCAGGATATGTGTTTGAAATAAATTAAAGGAGAAATTTAACCGAGTGATATAAAGGGGATAATATCAGAACTACAAGATTAATTATTACAAAACTCAAAATAATGAATTAAAAAAAAGGAATTTCTATAGAAATATGAATCCATAAATAGTTTTTCATAAGAAATAACAGGTATATATATATATATATATATATATATATATATATATATATATATATATATATATGTACGAATAGTTCAGGAAGAAAACCTATTTAAGATAAGTAACAGAGAAGTTGTTAAGTATCAATACTTAAGCTGAATAATTCTTTCATGATAAAACAAAGACGATTCCCTGTAAATATCTTGCCATATTTTTATAATACTAATTCAGTCTACAAGCATATATGCTAAATATTGAATAACTATAAGTAATATTATATATATGTATATATATATTTATATATTAATTTTTTATTCATACATATTTACATATATATATATACATATACATACATATATATATATATATATATAATATAAGTAGGTTGAGAGAGAAAAAAAACTGTGTGTATCTGCCAGTGAAAGGAGAGGAAGAAATGAAAAGAATTGAATGGAATAAAATTCATATATATATATATATATATATATATATATATATATATACTTCATATTACACGGCAAAAATACACTCATTTCATTTCAGATTGATATCTATATTTGAATGATATGAAATGCGTAATGTCTTTTTTTAAATATGTAAACGCTATATAAAAACAATATTACTCTCTTTCACAACGCAATGCTCCCCACCTTTTTGAATTTTCAACAATTTTTCCATTTCTGAAATGGAACAGGGTCATCTTACAAACATTATCGAAACGTCCATTTCACTACATAAACATATATTTGCAAATATTGTACAAGTGTTTTGTTTTCTTATTTTCATTCACCCAGAGAAAACCTCACAATAATGACGAAACGTTCATGAACACATAACTTGATTTCTTCCTTTTATTTTACTACATATACTTATATATAAAAGGCACGTTTTCTGTGTGCATGTGTGTGTGCGTTTGAGTATTTAAGTTCATTATCTATTACCTCCAAAACGGATGTACCCATTTAAAAAATCACACAAATATACTTTATGTGCCTAGGCGTGTTCTTAAAAGGGTCCGTATGGGAATCCCTTCAATAAGTATCGAAAATGGATAATCGAAGAAGTCCCACTAAAAAGGAAACAGTATAATTTTACAAAACTTAAGACTTTAATACAGCCTAATATCCCAAGTGACCTTATAACATTAACAGTAAATAACTTCATAAAACATGAACGCGTTCAAACTAACTGTCTGTGTGTAGGGCTAAATTAGCAACTGCAGAGAGGCATGTTAGCTTCCTCGTAGTGCTCTTCTAGTATATATATATATATATATATATATATATATATATATATATATATATATATATATATATATATATATATAGGAAAAGATGCCTTGACATCTTTCGTCATTATGTATAAAACATACTTAATAATATTTTTAGCGATACGTATATATGCTTATATATAATATTCATATTATATTTGTAAATATAGGTGCCTATATATGTACACTTATGCATATATATGTATATATATATATAAATATATATATATATATATATTCGAATCGACTCATCCTGTTTCTTTTTGTATTCGTCCTATATCAATTTATCGATATTAAAAAATGTCGGCTTTATTCCTTAATATCGTTTTAAAACATATTCGCGCCTCTTTTTAAACCACCAATCTACTGGTAAATAAATCTGAAAAAAAATTCGAATCTGTGACAAAAAAGAAGATAGAGTTCGTCGAAAAGATGAATCTTTGAAAGAAACGATAGATATTTATTCGTAATGGAAATGCATCTAAAGGAAAAGAAGGCTAAAAATTGGTCCTCCATTAATATCCGTGCTGGTTATATTGAGGAAGTGATGGCTAGATTTTGATAAAGATCAAAATTGACTCGAGTTGATTTTTCACTCAGGAAGGCTTTCTCACTTCCTTTTGCCGGCCTGCAATTTCGCACGCGAAAAATATGAAGGACAGCGACGTGGGTGAGGGAAGCTTGGGGTAATGAATAACGAATATACATCGGGAGAAGGAAGTAGCTGAATGTTAAGAGGAGAGAACGAGAATAATAATAGGAGAATATATGACAATATTGTATTTATAATATATATATATATATATATATATATATATATATATATATATATGAGTGCGTGTGTATATATAGTAAATTATGTAAATATATATGGCAATTATGCTACGCAAAATATTGCGCGTTTCATTCTCGTGAGAATTCGTCAGCCTGACGAATTCTCATGAAAATAAAACGCGGACTATGTGGTGTAATTGCCATATATATTTTCATAACTTACTAGTTAACTCTACTAATGTACTGAGCACCGTTGAAGTAAATACTGAAACATGTACACATAAAATTATATCTTCGTATATTTATTTAGGTGAGTAAATGAAGTAATTTTAAGATTAATTAATTAATTAATTATAACTCTACAGCACTAAATTAAGAAATAAGAAAAGAAAGTACCGACGAATGTCTGACTTATTATAAAAAACACCGATATATTGCACCAACATTTGAAAGGATTAAAAGAGACTGTAAAACTTGTGCCCTGTTAAACGATGCTTTTTTTTTTGGCAAACAATAAAGCTTCAGGGGAAACATTACTATAATAAAATAAAGGGACACATTGAAAATTTGCTATGAGAAAGAAGGCCTGTATTGTGGAGTCCGTGTTACCCAACGGCAGGTCAAAGCGTTTTCAAATAATAATCAAAAGCTGAAATCGTTTCTTAATATAAAAATGAAATCAAGGTCAATCTTCCACGTCTTTTTAGTTGCAGTCGTTTTCATATTCGGCCTTAATTTCCGCGAGAGACTCCTCTACAAAGCACAACAATACACACACACACACACACACACATACACACACACACACACTAACATATATATATATATATATATATATATATATATATATATATATATATATATATATATATATTGCTTCAAGACAGTTTATCTAATATTAGCCAACGGTTATTCGGTCAAATAATAAAACGGTTCAATAAAGACTGGAATTCCAAGTGAAAAGGACAAAATGTCTTAATATTAAACATATCTTTTCAGTCCGAATTCCCATATATATATATATATATATATATATATATATATATATAAACTCTCACATATATATGCACACACACATATATATATATATATATACATATACATGTGTATGTGTGTGATGTGTGTGATGTGTGTGTGTGTGTGTTAGGAGTAATTAGCCCTCAGAATGAAACTAGAAGAACGGATATGAAAGCATATTTTTCTATTTTCGTATCAGCATTATATAAATAAAAATATTTAATTAAAAGTAACTCATTGTAGCCGTTAAAAAGTAGACACCTTAGTCATATCGTGTAAAAGCCCGCTTAGAGTTTGCACAGGAGTTTATTGACAAGGATTCACCTTTTTGGGTTCAGTTTTATGATCAGATTAGACTGAAATTGAACTGTTTGACAGCAGATATGTGTCGTTTGTGTGGCGGAAGAAAGGAGAAGCCTTCGACTCAAAGAATATAGTCCCTACGGTGAAGTAAGGTGGAGGAATTCATACGTTTTGGGGGTTGCTTTTCGGCCAATGGCACTGGAAAACTTGTAACTGTGGAGGGCATCATGGCGCAAGCTCAATACGTTAAAATATTGACTGAAAATCTGAAATCTTCTGCAGAAGCCCTTACTCTTGGAACCAACTGGGTCTTCCAACAGGTCAATGATCCAAAACATACGGCGAAATCGGTGAAGAAATGGCTTTTGGGTAATGAAATAAATGTCCTGATGTGGCCAAGTCAAAGTCCAGACTTGAATCCAATGGAAAACTTGTGGGTTGTGGTGAAGGCGAACGTGAAAAGAAGGAAACTAAGGAACCTGAGGGAATTAGAAGATATCACCACGGAAGAATGGTTTAATATTCCTGTTGATGTGTGTAGGAATTTAGTAATGCCATATAGAAACGTCTGGAAGCTGTTATTAAAAACATAGGCTGTGCAAGTGGCTATTGATAAAGGGTGCCAATAAATTTGAATTCGTCTGTTTTTTTTACCCTAATACTGTTTGGATTAAAACTATATTATTTTATTTTTATTTACGATAAAAACATTCCGTAACTGCAAATAAAGCTATAATTTTGTAATGCACACGGACATTTATTGACACCATGTATATAGAGATACATCTGTTTTGACCGATAATGAATTGCACAACATTATTGTATATTTACGAGACTCATTTTAGAATAATAGTAAATAGTTTGTTATGGAACGATAGCTCAAGGGTGCCCCGACACTCTATGTAGTAATAACAAATGGTGGTTTCCATCATATTATAACACGCTTTTGAAGATTTTCTCATAGAAAACATTTTTCTGCTTTGGGTTTATAACAATCAAGTATGTAATATTGCGTTTTCTTTTTAATTTTCGCTATTCAAATCTTGTTTGTTGAATTCCTATAAAAAATGCATCGAATATGGTATACATAGTTGCTTCGTATGGTGAATTATTCTAGAATATCGTTTGTTCGTATGATTAATGTGTCTTTTATACGTAATAAGGGCCTATTTGCCGAGTAAATCTCCTTCCCAGTCCGTTTATAAACTGTCCGTGGTGCCTATTACGATATTTTCTATCTAACTCTGAAAGATGGTGGATATGAAGAAATTATACGTTGAGTTATGAACAACATTCACGAACATGTTCAATCCTGTGCGTACAATGAGGGAAACATTAAACTGATGCAATAACCTAATTGTTAAACTTCATGTCTCTATTTTTTCAACTTACATCTCCGCTGAGACTCTACGACAAGGCGTTTCGATGTCAAATTTTTGCATTTTTTACCGTTGTTTTATATATACAAGCCTTGTAAAAATAGCCGTTAAGGTGTTAAAATTGAAAATAAATGTCTTAGCGGTCATGTTGAATTAAACTTCTCCGATACGTATCGGCAAACATTAAATTTTACGCCAAATTCGATTTATTTTTACTAAGTTACATGGCAAGGTAATCAAAAATTAAGTAAATCAAACTAATTCAAAAATATGTTTACACCTCCCACAATTTCAAAATTGGGTAATATGCGTATATTAACCATGTCTTTGCCGTTGGAAAAAGTCACATTTGGGAAACACACAGACTAAATCAGTTTGCGCAAACATAACTAAAAACATAAATCGATAGACGAACCAATAAATACTGCGTGGGAGGATAAAGAAAACAATACTACAAGTTTATTATACATATTTTAATGAAAAAAATCAATTTACGTAACTTGATTACATAGTAAAGCTGAAATTTATCCAATGTAACCGCTGTCAGCCTCAGTCATCACCCGCAACTAAGAGTATACCTAAAACAGAAATTGAATAATGCCGTCTTTTCTTAATTATATCGTTCCACGCGTTAATATCAAATCGTAGTATATACTCATATATATATATATATATATATATATATATATATATATATATATATATATATATATATATATATATATATATATTAAAAGCTGTACTACCGGCGAAGCGAACGTCTCTCTATTCTATGTTCTGTGTATTTGGAATTGTTTTACTCTTTTATTCATGTTGAATTCACCTATTCGTAACAACCGTCATCGTCGTCGTCATGAACGTTGAGGATTGGTGCCGTTATGAACGCGTGTTCAATTTAAAAGCTGCACTACCGGCGAAGCGAACGTCTCTTTATTCTATGTTCTGTGTATTTGGGATTGTTTTAGTCTTTTATTCTTGTTGAATTTCCATATTCGTAACAACCATCATCATCGTTATCATAAATGCTCCTTCATATATATTCTACATGTGCGTGTATGCATACGTGTGTGTGCATATGTATGAATGTATGTGTGTATGTGCATGTTGTCATGTGTGTTTGTTCTTGCGTATGTATGTTTGCGTGCATCTGTCTGTATACATGCTTGTATGTGTACGTGTATATCTTTATTTCGATATGTGTGTGGGGTCGAGAGACCTTCCGAAAGCTCTGTTAAGGCAACCTCTCTGGGTGAAGCAAATATTTTATTTTAAAAAAAATCATAAAGCGGGAGACCAGTACCGGCATTAAGCTGGTCTGCGGGTTGATTTGTTGCTGGCTATCTTGTTCATGCTTGTTGCTGGATCTCAACATTTTGAACCGAGAGATAGACTTAGCTGTCGTACAAAGCTAAAACTCTGTAACATCATCTTTGTATAGATACTTTCTCAAGCATTTGTCTATAAAAATTGTCCGTGGTGATGGAAAAAGTGCCACGTGTGTAGCCATGAAATTCTAAAAGAATGTAATAATTAATCTGCCATCATTCTATATATGCATATGTGTGTGTATATATGTATGTTAATATATGTACTAGTGTATATATGTGTATGTATACCTATTTGTATACGTACGCATATATGTATGTGTGTATATATCTTTATTTTTTTTTAATTTTTTGTGTGTATATGTTTATGTGTGTTTGTATGTATATACGTATATATATTTGTGTGTATGTATGTATAGGTATATGTATATATGCACATATATGTACGCGTATAGGTGCATATATATGTATGTGTAGGTATATGTCGGTAACTTTATGTGCATGCATGTATATGTGCATACACGTGTATGTATATGTATGTGAATATGTATGTATATATGTGTATGTATTTGTATATGATTGTATATATGTGTATGCATATGTATGTATATGTGTATGCATGCGTGTATGTATGTTTGTATGTATGTGGTATATATATATATATATATTGTATATGTATGTATGGATATATGGATGTGTGCATGTGTCTATGTTTATGGCTATGTATGTATGTATGTA
The DNA here is from genome assembly GCF_053919585.1 of Euprymna scolopes. Classification (NCBI taxonomy): domain Eukaryota; kingdom Metazoa; phylum Mollusca; class Cephalopoda; order Sepiida; family Sepiolidae; genus Euprymna; species Euprymna scolopes. Next base: position 141,098,980 of record NC_136494.1, on the reverse strand, counting down.
TGTATGTATGTATGTATATGTATATATATGCATGTATGCCAAGGACCGTCTTCAATGTCATGTCTGCTTGAGCGTGTGAATTCGCTGTCAGGACTAAAAAAAAGATTATCTACGGTCTCATGAACTTTCAGTGACTGAGGGAGTTGCACTCGTCTGACAAGACGTTGCAATCATCATATATGCATATATAAAATATATATATGTATATATATGCCAATATTCCTCATTGATATTTCGTGTGTCATTGTATGCAATATATTTATTAAACATAATTTAATGGAAATATATAATGTTTGTCCGTGTGTGTACGTATATATGCATTTAATGAAACTAGTATCTAAATCTCGTTTTATGGGTCTAGTTCAACATGCCATTCGGAATGTGTATAGCCACAGGCATTTCCCCATTCTTTGAATAAGATGTTGTCAACAATGTTTCTTATATTTGTCCAGAAAACAATTTTTATTAGCTTTATTATTTAGCACCCGACACAAAACATTTGCGACTTCTTCGGCGTATTTCTATTAGTCAGTTTCTTAATTATGGAAAAGTTAAAGTCCCAAGGCTTAAAACGAATACATTCCCTGATAAATTCAATTTTTTATCTCATGCTAACTTAATCAAATATAGTCAGAAAGTCACATACATACTTATATATATATATGTATATATATATATGTATATATATATATATATATGTGTGTATATATATATGTGTGTGTGTGCGTGTGTGTGTTTATGTGGGTGGATGTGTGTGTGTCTGTGTGTGTGTGTGTGTGTAGGTATATAGGTGTGATGTTATGTATGTATGTTTGCGTATTACGTATGTATGCATCTTAATAATAACGGAGTAAATATATTACTAGACAAAAAGATGCGTACTGTAATAATAAGGTAGATATATTAGTCGATATTTTTTCCTTTGCGCTGAGACCAGAGTGCAGTGTATGGTTCTTCCTGGATACAGAATGAAATTATTTTTCTAGACTTGCACAAGTTTTATTTTTTTCAATCATGGGTTTATTTTTGTTAGGAGTTAGTTTTTCTACATATTAAATCGTAACTTTATATCTCCTATCTGTTTTCCCCGAAATTGATGAAGTATGCCCGATGATAATGTTCGAGGTTAATAATAAAATTCTTTCAAGGATTATAGGATTTATTGAATATTATTATATTTAATAACTTTTCACTTCTTCTAACCCAAGTAATACCAGTAACTGACGTAATAATAAATAAATAATTGAATAAAATAGTATAATCAAAATATGAGTTAAACATTCAACTCCAAACATTTCATTGCGCATCATATTTATCTGACGTGCAACAGCTGCTATTAGTCTCAAAAGACAGAAGATAGCTCTTCGAAACGAGGAACTTTCCAGAAATGCTCGTACACCACTGCTCCACAAATAAGAAGTGAAAAAGCATATTTGTGGCTCAGACATATTCTTCGCGTTCAAAAATACATAAAACAATAATGCATAAAATATTAGGACACAACTCGAGAACATAAAAACATCAACAACGTAAAAAATAAACAAATAGGTTTTGTAGTCTTCAAATCTTCAAGAGCTGCGAAGAAAGTGTATAGAAAGTTAGTTCCGCTGAAAGTATCCTGTGCCGCTACAAGGTAATAACTCAACCATGTATGGAGTATTGTTGCCTGCTACTCGTCTCTCAGCCCTGAACAGGGTTCAAAATAGAGTTGCCAGCTTAGTAGATCCCGAATTGTCAGCTAGGCTATGACCTCTTTTCCATCCACGAAATGTTGCACCCCTCTGCCTGTTTTACAAATATTTTAATGAAAGATATTCCGACGAACTTCAAAATCTTTTAACCCCTCGACGTAATTAACCCGGACAAACACCACAAGCAGCAAAGTTTAACCACAACACAGTAAAAATCTCCAGATGTAAAAAAAAAAAAATCTATTATAATAGTTTCTTTCCGAGAATATCTAGACTTTGAAATTCCTGTCCGGTTCTTGCTTCCCCGACTGTACTGACATGCAAATATTTAAGTGTAATGCTGAATTCCGAAAATAGTTCCCAATGCTAAAATAACTATATTTCTGAAGTATAATTTCTCGGATTAATGAATATGAGAAGAAAAAGTATTCCATGGGCGTTATTAAGCATTTAATATAAGCAGTACTATACGACATTGGCTTTTAAAGTGGACTATAAACCGATCAACTGACTTCACAAGAAACTATTGAGGCGTTGAACTCATAACTTCTTGTATTTCTTACTGCTGTAAAACTGCTTCTCTTGTATCAGTTTTCAAGCATTCTGGCGTAAGAACTGACTCATTAAAATATCGCCCATTAACCGCCTCCCACTTTTCTCCAAATGATTTGAGTCCATAATTAATCAAGCTCTAGTCCATCACCTTACAGCTGCTAAACTTCTGACCGACAATCAAGTACTTTAATGGTGAATGCTCTGACGAAATACAAGCACTTGTACCCCCTCGTCGTAAATGCCCCTAACAAATCCGACAAACAGCTAAACCCCAACTCTACAAAGTAGAGATCTCTAGGTGTAAGAAGGACTTCTACTGCAATAGTTTCTTTCCCAGAACTGCTACACTTTGGAACTTCCTTAAGGGGTTCTGCTTTCCCAACGGTACTGTCATGCAGATGTTCAGTGTAGATGTCAACGGATATCTTGCTACTCATCTCCCTTCATAATATTCCTGCAACTTATTCCCCTTATAGTAGCTTCTACTTCAAAGTGGCAATGTGTCTTGGTTGGAGTAAAAATTGAATAATAATAATAAAATAATGTGCCTTCAAAATTAAAAATAAATTTATATAAAAATACTGAAAGAAAACAAAAGCATAGATTGTATTATTAAGTAAGATACGCATAAAAACTGCGAAACATATTACAGCATTTCAATAAAGTATAGTTATTTTAGAATGAGAAGTTACCTTCTGCAAGGCTCTCTCTCACTCTCTGTGTGTGTGTGTGTATATATATATATATATATATATATATATATATATATATACTAATTATATTTTTAGTTTAATGATACATATATTATTATTCTTACGTAAACCTAGTAGGCATTGTACTCATAACAATAGAAATTTAAAAAAATACCTATATATATACCCGGTGAACCAAGTGCACAGGTGATATAAACAATAACGGGTGAATGTGTGGCATATGGTAGGATGCCGCATCCTCATCTAAAACAAAATATTTACAAAACACACACATACACATATGTATATATATATACACATACATACATATATATATATATATATATATATATATATATATGGGTGTGTGTGTGTATTTAAAGAGAGAGATGGGGGAGATAAAGATAGTCAGATAAATAGATAGACTTAATACAAATATATAATGTTCTATGTGTGTGTGTGTGCATGTGTGTGTGTGTGTGTGTGCGCGTGTGCATATATATGTCCTTAAATCAGCACACAAACAGATTATTATGAAGTGTGTGCTTGTCGCTAAGTTTGATAGCCTAACTTTTGGTGTTTTACGTATTTTTTTTCTTTATTGAAACGATTTTTTTCTGGGTATTTTTTATTTTTTTCTGCATTGTATTTCTTGTTTGTGCCAGTCTATTTGTATCACTCATTTGACTGAATGCAATTGTGTGGGTAAATATATTCCCCTTTTGTGCCGATAAAAAAATCTTTTGACCTCTGTAATTGAATCTGAATTTAATTACACTTTCGTTTTATCAACTTAAGATGAGACACAGACGCATCTCGAAATCAAAAAGAATGAGAGAAGAAAAGCTCCTACACATTATATATATATATATATGTATATATATATATATACATATATGAGTGCATATATATGTGTGTGTAATACTAAAAAGGAATTAGAGATTGATAGAGCTTCCTTTCTACATACGCAACTTCAATGTATAATTGATTGCTTTTAGAATATTTTGTGCTTTAAATATGTACGTATTCTTTTTATATTCTCTGTCTATCCTCATTCGTCCTCCCGTTGAACTCTCTATATATCTTAGTCTGTTTATATTCTCTCATATGTCTATGTTTTTCATTTCAATCTACAGATATGCACATAATACATACACATGCATACTTATGTATGCTTATTCTATATATTTTGACACAAAATGTTTATACGTAAATCTATCCCCCTATATATATATATATATATATATATATATATATATATATATATATAAAAGTGACTATGTATGTATGTGTGTATGCATGTGTATATGTTTGTGTGTCTGCTAAAACCTTTCGACAGAACAAAAAATTATAAACCCGATATCATATTGAAGATCCAGCCTTCGCTCGACAAATATCGAAAAATTGGCCAAAACCGTACATTTTTTCACCCCCAAATCGACAATTTTCGACAGGGGGGTCAACAAAAACGGTCCTCACGTGACGACGACCGGTTCTACGCATACGTCAGATGACGTCATGACCTAATTTAGTTGAAATAGTTGAAAAACTGACTAAATTTCGTGTACGTCGCGTTAGCTCAGTTGCTTAGCGCGTTTGTTCATGATCTAAAGGGTTTGGGTTAGAATCGTGGTGTGAGCTGTCTTTTTTTTTTCGATTTTTAAAATTTAAATATTGAGCAAGTGTTATTTAAGCCATTTTGCACGTAACGATCGTTTTTCTGTTTTCTTTTTTTATTTCGCTTATCCAACCCCGACCAGAAACCCAAAAACACCTGGGTACCCACCGATTTTTTAAATTTTAATATCGAAACAGGCTTATTTATTTATTTTTCAAGTGTTCGTTTTTCTGTTTTCATCGTTCGTTTGCCTTTGCGCGAGCCTTTTCTAGTCTCACACAAAAACACGCGTTCACATCTCAAGCATTATTACTTGTTATATATATACGCGCACACACACATACGCGCGCACGTTCACAGACGTACATATATTCACGTTCGCTTATATACACTCACATTCACGTGTATACACCAACAAGCTAACGTACACACATGTACTCACATACGCGCACACGTACGCACAAATGGGCAACGTCACTTCCCCTTTCAAAAGAAATTCACACATGCGCAAAAGACCACCGGAAACAACAATAAAAGCAAGAGCAATAAGCTGCTTCCTCCTTTTTTCCAGCTTGTTACATTATTGTTTCGGCTACTCGGCCGTTTTTTTGCCCGTCTGTAGCGTCGTCAGACTATATATATATATATATATATATATATATATATATATATATATATATATATATAGTTTTTAAAATGTAACCACTCAGACTCTCTATATATAGTTTTTAAAATATAACCACTCTGATGAGTCGTAGACGACGAAACACGTGTAAGTGGATACTTATATTTTAAAAACAATATGTATGCCGCGCCGCATGTGAGAGGTACCAAGTTGGTTAAAGGGAAGATTATTCCCAACTGACATTTAGGTGCAAATGCACTTCCGTAATTGAATTCATTCAAAACATATCGCAAAAATAAATAAAAAAATAACAGCGAAAAAATTGGTAGAGCCCGCAAAATCAACTCTTTTAACTCCTACCTCTTGTCAACCGCATTTTCGCATCAAATCTAATTTAAAGGCTTGCTGAATGTCTGAATATCTTTTATGTAAAATTTCAAATGTTTAGACCCAAAATTCACTGAATAGTCAAAGGTCAAATCTTTTGAACTATGACCCTTTGGCAGCTAAATCCTCGGCCAAAAAACAATGAAAAAGCGTTCCATGTGTATGAGTACACTTTATGTAAAATTTCCAATGTTTAGACCATAAATTGTCTGAATATTTTTTTAGAGAACGAAGAGGTCAATTTTTCTCCCAATTTTGACTCTGTATCATGTATTGCTTTGTGCTAAAATCGAGTTATAAATTTCATCCATGTGCAAGTAACCTACATCCCATATTGTACGTGTTTATATTCAAAATTGGCGGAGGAGTTTGACAGAGTTTGCAAAGGTGAAATAGTTGATTTAGCCCCTTGCCAGCTATATTTCTTGGCCGAAAACCAATTTAAAAGGTTTTCCCAAATCTCAATATCCCTCATGTCAAATTTGGAGTCTGTAGACTGAATATTGACAGAGTAGTTTTGTAGGGAAATATACACATACAGCCGCACACACATACACACGGAAAGACAATTTCACTTATATATATATATATATATATATATATATATATATATATATATATATATATATAAAGATTTAAATAGAATGTGCGAAAATTTCTCGAGAGCTCTTTCGGCTATCATCTCGTAAGGAAAAATCGATAGCATACAAAAAATCGATAGCATACAAAACAATATTACTGGCGAAATTAAAGAGCACTTAAGACTAAAGCCAGACTTTATGGAAGCATCCTGTAGATTATGTAGCCAAACTTTGTGGGCACCCTGTATATATATATATATATATATATATATATATATATATATATATATATATATATATATATATATATATATATGATGGCAGCAAATTCGCTTTCGAACATTGCCACCACTCGATATAGCAGAAAAAAAGTATATAGCCACACGAAAACATTCAGTGATGGGTTGCACGAATGTTGCTTTTAAGCCCTGCTAAACTCTTGCATTCCTTAGCACACATTGTACAGACATGTGCACCACAGGCAGCACGATCTTCCTGTTCTTTTCTATGCAGAATCAAATGCGGTTTTGTACATTCGCCCGCAGTGTACACAGGTTAACTTTGACAACTCATGATTGTTTTGTGGCATGCTGCGCCGATGAGTAGACTGGTGTCTCATCAGCCAAGCTCTGCTAAGACATATTCTTCTGCACACCTCACACTCCAGACCAATTTGGCTCCCCCTCCCATCCACGGCTCCTTTAACTCTCCCTTTCCGGATATCGCGCTTCAGCCGCCCATACTGGGTTCGATTCACCTCAAACTTGCTCACACCTCCTCACAAGGTCCTTCCCCACCCTCCGCGATCCAAAGCCTGACTCTCCCAGGTTCTTTCATCAATCCCACATTTTTTAAGGTGGATCTTAAACAATCCTTAAATCTCAATGTAGGCTTTTGAGCCATACGTCTTCCCTCGGCGAGCTCACCATAAAGGAGTTGTTTGGGAAGTCGACTGTCTAACATCCTCACCACATGTCAACTCCATCTCAGCATATGCTTAATAACATGGGCTTCAGTGCTAAGGCATTGGGTTCGATCAAGCACCTCCATATCACTGGCATACATCTGCCAACCCACACCTAAGATTCGCCGGTAGCACGTCTGGTAAAACCGCTCGAGATGTCTCAAATGCTCCCTGTATGTTGTCTAAGTTTCACAACCATAGAGAAGAGTAGAGAGAACGCATGCGGCATAAACCTTAATCTTAGTTGGCAGCAAGATCCCATGACGTCTCCACAAACGCTCGTCCAACTTTCCGAAGGCATCACTTGCCCTGCTGATGCGTAACGATACCTCATCATCCAGGGCATCAGGCATACTCAGTGTGCTACTCAAGTATACAAACTTAGATACAACCGCTATCCTTGACCTACAGATATAAACTGATGGTTCATAGTATGGCATGCCCGGACCAGGCTGATACATTTTTTTTCAGATTGATGGTCAGGCCCAATGCGATGCAGGCAACCGCAAAAGCATTCACAATATGCTGCATATCAGTCAGCGTATGATTCACCAGATCACAGTCATCTGCATAGAGCAAGTCACGAATCGTGTTGGTGAGTACCTTTGTACTTGCATTGAAACGCCTAATCTTGAACAACCCCCCAGTAGTTCGGTAACGAATATAGACACCATCAGAACACCCCCCAAATTCCATCCGAAAGGCCATGGTGAAATACAACGAAAAGAGTGTGGGTGATGGAATGTCTCCCTGCTTAACACCATTTTCTACTGAGATAGGATCAGTCAGCTTTCTCCCAACGTTGATCACAGACTTTATATCATCGTGTAAGAGCTTTAAGATGGTTATAAACTGTTCAGGACAGCCAAACCTTTTCAAAATCTCCCACAAATCATCCCTATTGATTGTATCAAAGGCCTTAGTTAAATCGATGATCACCTGATACAGTTCCTTTTTGCTGTTCTACACATTTCTCCTGCAGTTGCATGGCTGTAAAAAATCAGATAGTGGAAGGTCTGTCAAAAACGCGGGCATATAGCGAAAACATGCCCCAATAAGAGAAAGAAACGGAGAACAAGGCAGAAAAGATCGAAATAGAGAAAGAAGCCACAACTTGGAGCAACCTCGTTTCAAAAACAAGAAGGAGACAAGAATGGACCCCCAAGATAACATCTAGAAAAGTGCTTGTGGCGATCAAAAAAAAAACACCAGGAAATATCATCCGAGTCTGATGTGGAATACGAAATATCCGTTACGAAACTACAAATTAAAAAAAGGGAAAAGCAAAGACGATAAGGCAGACCTTCCTCCATCACGCCAGCAGGAGATATCAGCTTAAGAGAAAAAACAGCTTACCTCTCCCCTATTTTATTCTCCCACAATCTCGATGGGGGAGCCGGTAAAGGTTCCAGTGGACAAAGTAGCAGAAGAAAAATTAGCAGAGGGGAAAACTCCTCGCCTGGTCCCTAGACAGGTAAAAACCAGGTAACTTCTATTCTGGTTCGAGGATGGAATTTGCGAAGTCGATAGTCAACAAGTTATCGGGAGTCTTAACGGGCATCAATGAATATATCTGAAGAGCCTAGTGAATCGGCGAAGAAGGACAAAAGCGTTTTGGCGAATGCTGGAAGCGGGGATTTAAGCGTATTCCAATTTGAAAAGTATAGATGTGGATCACTCATCACTAAACAAAATATCAAGCAGATGTAAGGAGAGGCCCCATTTACGTTCACCCCACATCCTATATGACGTTTAAACTAACCTTTCTCCTGGGCGTCAGAGGCCTTTCAAGGGACGGACGGGTGATGCCCTACTTGTTGTTGGTCAGTTTTGGTGAGGTCTTTGACGTCTTTACCCCCGAAGATTTTAAACCTGTTTCCGAGGGGCATAAGATCAGGAGGCTGCTCGCGTGTTGAGGAATCTCGTCGCCATAACAGGTAAACATAACTGATTTTTAAGAGACACAAGTTGTTTCGCATGGGGATTGGGCGTCTACGTAGCATATGGCAATCTTTATAGTTTTGGGGTATCACTGCTAGTGAGTTGCACCCTATCTGCGACGGTAAACGTAGTACACACAGAAGCTTTGGTAAGGCTGGTCATGGTTAAGATGGCCGTTAAAAGCGGTAAGTTACGTATTGTTGTAGTTTACGTGTCCATAATCGCTACCGAGAGGGCTTTCTTTGTTCGGCGTGTGGATGCGTTTCTCTCAGGTCCGGAGCGAGTAGTTTAATGAGTGACGAGAATGCCATCCTGGACCTTAAGTTAGATAACGTCGAAGAGAAATAAAGAGCTGGATTGGCATGAAAGTAGTCTACCTTACCTGATAGCCTCGAGCGATCTTGTCGACAGGTTACGTCTGGATCACCCAGGGAGGGGGGTATTGGCGTTGCGTACTAATGTGGCCTTCTGTCCAGTTGGAAAGAATGTTAGTTAGAAATGGCGAGGTAGATTGCCTTTCTTGTCCTACTTCCACTTACTCGGTCATTCGAACCATAAATTAGTGATGACCCGTTTGACGTTAAGCGATAGGTCTAGGTTGGCTGGCTACTGAAAATTGAAGGCCTCCTTGCTGGAGATGGTCGACTTCCAGGAACAGCTAACGACACTAAATCCGCGAAAGTAGGTGGGGTAGTTTATAGGCAGTAGCTGGTGTGTTAACTTAAGGCCAAAATGAGTTGCTTTTGCGTCCAATATGTACAACATCTCCCTGTAAGTAGCACTCGGACGGAAAAGTATGTAGAAGATAAGCTAATCCGGATTATGCCTACGGAGATCCCCTAAAGATATTGTTAGTTAAGGGTGACTTCAATCGCTTGGCTAGCGAGCGATATGGAGGTCAAGTAGTCAGAGCTAAAACATTGACGTTATTCAGCGTAAGGACGCGTTACGCCGCGATAGGATGGGTGCATAGTGAAAAACCTGGAAGGACGTACTCTCGTACAGATTCGCGAGATTTATAAAGAGTTTCGTGAGAATTTGGTGGAGCTTTTCACCTAATTACCCAGACAGCGACCAGGATTTTGGCAGATATTAACTGCCTCTCCCTGTCTTAGTGCAGCCCGAGCGGCTAGCTGAAATGCGATGATTACGGAGCGTAAGATCATTACTGCGTTGAAGAAATTTGGCTATAACAAATCTCCAAGTATCGATGGTCTGCCCTACGATTTGTATTTGAGGCTGTCGCCCATATATGTTCCTCTTCTGAAGGATGTTTATCCACTGGTTTGTTCATGGATCGATCCCTTTGCAGATTACAAAAGGAGTAGCCACATTACTGGAGAAAATTCATTGGCATGGTAGGGAGGACTTTGGTTAAAGACCCACAACTCTGTGAAACCCAGAGTTTAAAATTTTGGCACGAATCTTGCAAATCATCTGCAAGTTGTTATTGGCGACTTGATTTAACCGGATTGGTGTGATGGGAAGATTGTTTCAAAAAAAAAGATGCATTTGATGCGCACGATATTAGAGATACTAAAAGACGACACAGAGGTCACGCTGATAAATTTAGATCAGTCTAAAGCTTTCGATATGGTAGACCATGGTTTCTTGGAATCTGTTATAGAGACTGCCGGTTTTGGCCTGGACTTCCGCAAGTGGGTCTCAGTTCTGTATCTCAGACCCACGGTTGTGGTGCAAATTAACGGTAATCTATCAGAGTGGTTTGGGATCTCTCTGTCAATGTGTCAGGGTTTTCCGCTATTGTCTCTGCTTTATGTCCTGGCGTTGGTTCTTTTTCTTTCATAAATTAAGGGACGAGGCGCGAGACCAGTCCTGTGCGGAATAACTCTACCTGGTGGAAAACGCGCCAGGATTTACGCGTACGCCGATGATATAACCGTGTGCATGTCAAGACGTAAGGATATCAAAGCGGTGACTCAGGCGTTCTCTGACTATCTAAACGTCATAGGGGCCGTTGTCAAACGTAGCAAGTCCGTTGGCCTGCGGTTTGGCATCTGGTCTGATGCTCTAACACAAAGCGATTTCAGCTGGTCCGATGGCCCGTTTCGTATAATCGGGGTATAGTTTGGACTGGATTCCTAGTTGAAAAAGAATAAGTCGAAAGTACAGGTCAAGTTGAATCGTCTGTAGCTCTTCGATTCGAAGGAAGATATCCTTGAAGTGTCATGCGGAGCCGTCAACCACTTATGTTTTTCCGTTAATCCTTTACCGCATGACTGCGCTTCCTCTGTCCATGGGTCGCTTTGAGGCTTTTGAGCAACACTTCTCGGTTCTTTAAAGAAGGGGGAAACCGTTTGTCTGTAGACAGGTTTGTATGTAAAGTTTTAGCTAGGGAGGCTTAAGGATACCCGACTTGGAGTATCATCGACACATTGAAATGTTGACCTTCCTGAGTAGAAAGTTATTAGGAGATTCCCCATCTGTCACTGCGGTCGAATGCTCCTTTCCTAGACTAAAAACTCGACCACTCCACGGAACATCGCCGAAGACCGGGTAGAGAGACGCTTTTCGTTGCCGAATGCTGAGCCGGCCTTAGAGCATTGCCGATGTCCAGTGACTTTGACCTGTCTAGGAAGAAACTATATCGGGACTTAGGGGTGGGTACCGCAAAGGATCCGCTGGTTGAGCGGCGCCGCATGTCGAAGGAACAAGTTCGCCCGCACTGGAATTTAGGCGGAAGGCCGAAGTTATTTGAATAATTCAGAATTTTCTATAACATGGAAACTTATCCGTGATGTACTGCAACTTCACGACGTATTCGTCAGAGACAGAGGAAGGGGAGACGAGCTTTTGTTTTATCCGCGCAGCAAGAATAATTTAGATGAATCTACACACAATGCATTTTTTCTTTGCAGCCGACTTCGGAGTCTCTAGAAATATGTTGGAGAAGTAACGACTCGCATCGACCTCGAACGGCGGTGTCCTTTGATTTAGAGTACGTCGTCCACAACATGTATCCATGTTTACTAGAGTGAAATGAATGGTATTTCTAGTGATCCTAGCAGTAGCTAGGTTAGTGACCCCCTAATAAGTTTTTTCTATACACCCAATATGTAACAGTCTGTTAAAAATATATTAATATTATCTGTATATATTTAAACATATGTATGTATGTATGTATGTATGTATTATGTATGTATGTATCTAAGACAAACTTTTATTAATTTTCGAAAAGAAACCCCTTTATCTATTCATTTACTGTAAAGAAAAGTCGTCTGTTGCCTATAGCACAAGGCAAAGACAATATGTTGTCTTGAATTGGAAGGCAAGTTTAAGTTCAAAAGAGTGTTCTTTTTTTTACACAGTAATCACCACTTATCAAGGCCCGGAAGCCACTCAGGGATAAGGGTTATTGCAAGTACATTACGTTAGTGAGGAGATTTGCTGAAGTGTTTACTTAAGGGGGCGGTCCATTAGGAATTTGTTAACATTGGACTTGAAGACATCCAAGTTTTAGTCTGGAGGGAAGCAGGCAGACGGAACAGAGTTCCACAGGCGTGTAGTTCTAAGAAAGAAGCTTTGTTCATGGAATCCGCGTTTTGATTTAGGCACAGATATAGAGTGGGGGAAATTTTTCACAGTGGATTCAGCTAGACGGGTGTTTTTCCTGAAAGATTAGCGGGGGGACGATAGGTAGTCATTCTATAAACTTCTTAGAGATGGAGAATTCTCAGTGAGCAGATGTTCTGTACAAATTATGGACTTAATTATTTCGACGCCAAAGAGCAAAAGATTCTCCCCGTGTTCACGCGAGAACATGATGTCCTGACATGGTAAAGTATTAATTTTTTGTGGTGCAATTCTGGTTTCTTACTGGCTGATAGCAGAGCAGGAATTATTTTTATCCGTCAGTTTCTATCATCGCTGTTTATAATCTCCCAACTTTGATGGAGAATACATCAATATAATTTATGAGAATGAATCTCATTGCGGCTTCGGCGGTTTTGAAACTGGGTAGAAAGTACTGGTTAAGAATTCGTTTTTGACACTAGGCCCGGCAGGTCCGGGACTAGGAAACAGCCCAGTACCTGTCGGACAATCGTATTACCCGAGAGGTCCACCCTCCCGGGCCCTTTTCACCCGCCTATCTGGTTGAGCAAGTTTATTGTTTGTCGCCTAAAGCGCCCCAACTGAAGAATAACGACGGGGATTATCGAGCATTTTTGTCAAGTCAAGAGTGCCTCTCCTTTACAGGAACTTGCCTTTGCAATTGATGGTCGACACATCGAATTCTTGACTCCTCGGTGTCCGCTCTCTAGCGATGCGATTTATTTCTCTGCTTGGTCAATGTTATTATTACACTCTTGGGGGCATAAATCTCATAAGCATCTCCATTTAATAGAGGTTTATCGATTACACCCTATTTTCCTACCTAATTTGTTTCCACTACTTATAAATCTATCTAATCAGTGAAAAATATATGCATACATACATGTGTTGAACAAATTCGATGTCGGATTTAGCCCGAAAAAAATAGCTTCTAAAAAGTTTAAAAAAAAAAGAAACTTCTACGCATGCGTAACTATATATTTATAAATGTACCAATGTTTTATAGTTTTTTATGCGTATAGAATTAGACGTAAACGTAACGAAACTAGAGAACGATATGTTTTCTTTTCGAATCTCTCTTGTTTTTTTATTTTTTTACACAGTGATCACCACTTATCAAGGCCAGGAAGCCACTCAGGGATAAGGGTTATTGCAAGTACATTGCGTTAGTGAGGAGATTTGATGAAGTGTTTACTTAAGGGGGCGGTTCATTAGGAATTTGTTAACATTAGACTTGAAAACATCCAAGTTGTAGTCCGGAGGGAAGCAGGCAGACGGAACAGAGTTCCACAGGCGTGCAGTTCTAAGAAAGAAGCTTTGTTCATGAAATCCGCGTTTTGATTTAGGCACAGATATAGAGTGGGGGAAATTTTTCACAGTGGATTCAGCTAGACGGGTGTTTTTCGTGAAAGATTGGCGAGGGGGGACCAGGGATTGGAGTTCAAACGAGCACCTGCCATGAAAATAACGATAAAACAAGGATAGGCTCGCAACGTCTTTTCTGTGGGAGAGGGGTTGCAGGGTAGAGAAAAGAGCATCCCCCACTAAACCACGAAGTCTATTTTGTACTCTGTCAAGGCATGATAGGCTGTTTTTGGCAGCTCCTGCCCAGATATGGCAACACTATTCCATCCTTGGCCGTACTTGGCTTTTATATAGATAGAGAATTGCATCAGTAGTAAGATATCTTCTGGAGCGGTAGAAGGATCCCACCATCTTTCCAGCGACCTTGGCAACAGACTTGATGTACGTGTTCCATTTCAGATCAGGAGTAAAGGTCAAACCCAGAAGCTTGTCAAAACACGGGGCCTCACCCAGACGAGAGCCATCCATCACAATTGATGCCAGCTGGGGATCAGAGCGCTGATGATGTAAGGATAGGAGTTCGGTTTTAGATGCATTAACGGTAACCAGCCATGTCTTCCCCCACTGAACCACGCGCTCGAGATCAGAGGAGAGAGAATCAGAGAGAACTTTGACATTTACAGCCTTTGATGTGTTGCCGTAGATAGTCGTGTCATCAGCATAGATGTTGTACCCAATTCATATTTTACTTTTTAACTTTTTAAGCCACTCTTGTGTGTTGGGTTATATATAATTAGAAATAGAGAATTACATTTATCATAATAAAAAAGAAAGTTGCTAAAGTAAAAACTATATTTTTAAGCGGTCTGCTAGTATATATATATAGCTCTCTCTCTCTCTCTCTATATATATATATATATATAGAGAGAGAGAGAAAGAGAGAGAGAGAGAAAGGAAATTGTTGTCATCTCAACAGATCATAATTATAAGATCAAAGAATCCAACCTTGATCGCCCTTCGGGGCCCGTGGCGCAGTTGATAGAGATGTTGAATCTCTACAGTTCCAGATGAACATTGTCTTAAGATAGCAGTTTCAATCACACCCAAAGCGTGCCAGAGGTTCACTTGGCCAAAATGTGGTGTGACGACAACAACTACGGATGGCAGTGATGGCTAATAATGCAGTTAGGAGATTCGAAGTTCCTATCCGTCGCGGTTACCACCCGACGAAGGCTAGAGGAATAGTTGGCCGAAACGTTGTGAATAAACAAACCAATAAAAAATGAAAAACAACAACTAATAAAGATGAGAATAATAGTCCGAAATAAAAATATATTAATATATATAATGCTCATCTAAAAAATGAATTCCAATTAAGGAATAAAATATATGAGAGAGATATGTTATATATATATATAGATATATATATATATATATATATAAGAATAAGTCGTTAATAAAACATCTTAAAAAACACTTTGACAAAGAGTTAAAAACATATTTAATTTTAAACAAGAAGCACAAAATAAGTGGATAGTCCTTAATACGCGGAGTTTCGAAGAAATATGTTCCTTCTCATCAGAAGGTAGGATTCAGCAAAACGCGGGATCGGATTTTGCTTCCAAAAGTATTTGATGAAACTAAAAGTAAGTCATAGATCTTACTTGGAAACAAATATTGCAGGCGAGGGAATATGGTGAAGAAAAAGGTGATTTCACGTGAATGGAAAATCTGGCGAAGGGTAAAATATCCAATACCGATAAAATCCAAAAATCAAAATCCAAAAATAGTTGGTGAAGTTTCTCTTTCCACAAAAAAAAATCCAAGGGAATCGCATAATTGGAAGATGGTCCAAAGTAATCCAAAAGGCAGAGATCCGTGGAATAATTCACAAATGGGGACAAGGAAAAAGGAATGAATTTAAATAATTTGATTAAAAGGAAGATAAGATGTGCGTAGAAAAAAGAATTCTAAACGACTGTCAAGGGTGGGCTAATTTTGGGAGAATGAGTGAAGAAGATAAAATAAAATGGTGTTTTAGTTAATTTTAGAATAGAAAAGCCAATATCAAACTGACACCGACAGGATGACGTTGAAAAGGCGCCAAAATTGAAAGCAACAAAAAAGGTCAACTGAAATATACAAGTTATTACATAAGAATTAAATTATCAGCAGAAGTTATCAAAGGAAGCAAATGAATTAATGATAATTGAAATACATACACATGTATATACATACATACATATATGTGAATACATACAATTACACATATACATCCATATATATACACAACACACACCCACATATACACACACACACATATATATATATATATACATACATATAAGTAAATAGATAAATAAAGAGTTGAAAACATATATATTTGAATTAGATTTATCATTTTATATATATATATATATATGTATATATATATGTGTGTGTGTGTGTGTGCGTGTGTTAATTTAAAAATGAGGGGAAGAAGTTACATTTAAAATTAGTGTATTTAATAAGAAAAAAATGAGTAGGAAAGAAGCTCTTATAATAGCAATTCGGGGCATGTTTTTTATGTTTTCCTTTTTTTTTTTATTAGTAACCATTATTTAAAGGAATTTTACCATATTTAATATGTTCTTTAGTCGGTTTTTATTTGTGTAACCTCATATTTTTATATTGCCAGCTCTGCACTTATTCTGATGTGAAGCATTCTGCTTCAAAATGTCATAGATCAAAAGTGATTTTTTTACATTATAATTATATTCCGCATTAAAAAAATAGGTTATGGATTTATTTGTCTAACAGAGGGAAGCTTCAACTACCTTACACAGGGTCGCTTTTTCAAATTCATTAATATATATATATATATATATATATATATATATATATATATAGGGAGCGAGAAAGAGAGAGTAACATTTTACCACTTCATTAAACCGTAATATATCAATCTATTATTTTCTTTCATTGTCAGTGTTTTTGTGTCGACATTACAGCTATTTGTGTCTGTCTTTAATGTGACTATGTAATGCAATTCTTCCTATTTCTCTATAAATTGACATGTCCTCTTGACGCGCTCCTGGGACGCATCCGAGTGAATCCGTTTCTAATGTGTCCATGTATTTTATTCAATTTTATCCTGGCATTGGTGTGGCTTCGAAAAATTAACACCAGCGACACATCTCTTTTTACCAGACAAACTAAGAACAGATCTCGAATCACGCAGCCGCCCCTGCCCTCATCTACCCTTATTTTTATGTGAGTCTATTTTCTGTGTATACGTGTGTGGTTGTGTGTGTCGATAAAAATATAAAAGAAGTATGAAAGAAAACATGTATTCAGAATTATGTGTGTGCAACGCTAAAAAATAAATTAGAAGAAAAGAAGGAAACCCCATGAATTATGAGTCTGTAAGTATGCAGAATTAAAATAAAAAGAAAGAGAAACAGCAGTATAATATACATGTAGAGACAAAGTTTAAGACAGACTGAACACATGTAAATAATTAGAGAACAAAAGAAGAAAAGAATAAGGAATGAAAAGGAAATAAAAAAGAAGATAAACAAATTAAAAGAATACGTGCCAAGAACGCAGTTACTAATGTAGGCAAAAAAGGAAACGAATTATCAGAAAACAACATAAGTTTAGAAAAATGAACAAAGAGAAACATAAAAAGCAACAATATGTATTTAGAGAAGCAAACGGCAAAAATGCCAATTAAATTAGAAGTAAAAACACGCCAAAATAACGCGGGAAAGAGAAAATAAAGCTACATTATGTGAAAATCTAGGAGAGACATATAAATAAAAGTTTAATAAAAAAAAAAGAAAACAAATGATGGGTACCGGAGGAATAGAAGATAAGAAATAGCAAAAAATAAATATTGAGAGGAGGAGAAAGAAAGGGCGGCCTTGTATGCATATATAAAGGGGAACGTTCCAACATAATTGAAGTGAAAAAGCATAATTAGGGAAAAAAATGTAGACAAATTACCAAATTAGAAAAGGAAAAAAAGAAGCAGTCGAGAGATAGAGAGGAAAAAAAAAGATAGAAATTATGATCAGAATAAACTGAAGTAGAAATAGATAAAAAAACAAGACAGAAGAAATCTAGGAAATAGAAGAAAAAGGAGCAAAAGAAACCGTCGAAGATTACGACAAAGACTATGAAGAACGAGAAGTAAAGGAACCAGAAGCAGATGTAGAAGAAAATGAAGACAAAGGAGAAAAAAAGAATAATTTGGATACTAGAACTGAGTAGAAAAAAAGAAGGAAAATAAAGACAACAACGACACAATTGAGAAAAAGCGAAAAAAATATGAACATGAGGAAGTGTCTCCGCAAATAGAATTTAATGAAAAAAAAAAGCCGCGAGTAAAGTGAGTGATCGACCCTTTGTAAATACGTAAATGTATAACGAATTAAAGCGACAAAAGAATGAAAAGATACAGGAAGAATACAAAATATACGACCGATATATGTAATAAGAAATAAGAAGGAAATAAAATTAAAGAAGACGAATATGTCCATCAGTTGAGTAGCGAAGGATTGATTGTCGAATATAGACGATAGGCGTGAGAATATATCTACAATGATAAGAGTTGACGAATTGCATTGCACAAAGTTCATAGATTCTTTACTGTACCTTTTTTACTTATCAAGTTGTGTGTATTTTATATGCTCTGTATTTCATATATATATATATATATGTATATATGTGTGTATGTGTGTGTATGTGTCTGCGTTTATATATATATATATATATATATACATATATGTATTATACTCATCAGAAAAAGGTACACGAAAACGTTTGTGTTTCACTCTCATCAGTACTTCGTCAGGCCGACATTTAGAAGCATGCATTTAGTCATAGGTTATTGATTAAATTTCTAAAGAAATGCCAATCATACAATTCAGAATTTTCTCCAAGCTTATTAAGTATGCGAACGTGCAATATTCTTTTTCGGTTTTCCTTTAATAATACGCAATAACAAAATAAAGCATAATATTTCTCGAATGAAATTCGAAAAGAACTCAATTTTCTATCAATCATGTAAGCGTAATCTGTGTTTGCGCTAGGCAAGTTCTTCCCTCATAACTGTACGTAGAAATACGCATGGTTTACACGACTTGTCGACTATTATTAATATGCACATATATTTTTATTAATTTTTTATTTGCAATAAGGAAAATATTTTCTCTGGTTCGGAGTTAATACCTCTGCCTTTAGACAGATTGAGTATTAATAAGTCGACTTGCTAAGTTTTCTGAACACTTGGAGTAAACAGGTATTTTTCGTCTTTGAGCCAATTACAAGCAACACACCAAATCTAAATCCCGAACTGAACTATTCGGTGAAATTCTTACATTATCGCTACTCAACTAAGTTCATTTGTTTATAATAAATGTCAGGATAACTTAAAGTTGTCCGACAAGTTGTACATTTTTGATAAATAAGTCACCACTTATAAAGGCCCGTAAAAAAAAAAAACTCGTGGGTAACGGTTAATAAATGCACGATGTCAATGGGAAAATGTCGCAGTTACTGTTAGTAGTGGAAGTTCGGTAAATTGGATTACTTAAGGAGACTGTTTATCAAGACCCTGTTAATGTTGGACTTTTAGATGACCATATTGTAGTCAGGTGAAAAGCAGGAAAACGAAACGAAAATCCAAAGGCGTGCAATTGTAAGGATTAAGCTTTGTTTATGGAATCATCATTTAAGTTAAGGCACAGATAAAGATTGGGATAAATTATTGATAGTGGTTTCAGCATGACGAGTGTTTTTCGTGAACTTCATGCTGGGGGGACCATAGATTGGAGCTCAACCGAGAACTTGTCAGGAAAATAACTATAAAGCAGAGAGGGCCGCAACGTCTCTTCCGTGGGAAAGAGACTGCAGGGAAGAGAAAGAGGCACCCCTCACTTTCTAAGAAAGTCTATCTTGCATTCTGTCAATGCATGATAAGGTGTTCTAGCAACTCCTGCTTCAATGTGGGAGCATAGATTAAGTGTTTCTCCACGGAAGTCTGTCTCTTAGGCATACTCTTTTTACTATCTCTCAGCGATTCAACCGTGATCGAAGCCTTGCTCCATCGTGGGCAGATCACTACATTTTTGTTAAATATTTCCTTCCTCGAGTGTAACGCATCAAATTATGTCAGACTGCGTACTTTAGAAATATTCCTCTGAATATAATACCTAGAACTGTCTACTGATCCATTTGGTATCACGATGGCATTTCGGAAAACTCGACATCGAACACAGAAAACTCGGGATGAACCAAAGTTTCTATTATTTCCACCCCTCTCTAATGATCGATTATATGTTGGACGCTGGGCTTTCTTATGAACTTCATTATTATATCCAAGGGGATTTTAATCTCTTTATTACAAGACTTCGCCTTTAACACACTGGCATTTACCATAACCCACAATAACATAAAAAATGACACCAAATTCAGAATATCACTAAGGTATTATTTTCTGTTCTTTAGTATGGAGTGTGAATGTTGGACCATCATCAACAGCACAAGGAAATGACTGAAGTTAAATGAAATATCGTTTCTGAGGATAATTTCACTATATCAGGAGCAGAAAAGATAACTAATCAAAAGTTATTATAAATGGAAAACCTAAAAGGTTATGTAATAAGAACATTACGAAAAAGACAGATTAAGTTCATGGTCTATATCTACAGAGAAAAGAGCAATACAACAGATTATTTGGACGGGAAAGACTGAGGGTAGAAGAAGCAGAGAACGATAGCAAGAAACATACGTGAACCCGTGGGCAGCATCAAAAGTGATGAGCAACAATGAATTCATGAATGCTTTAATTGAGAGTGACGGATAGTCATAGCCGCCATTGACTGTACCAGCACCGTCAACACTTTTTCTGCTAACATGTATTCATTAAAACTCACCATACAAAAGGAGGTCATTTTAGAGAGCATGACAGTGTGCTCAACCAAAAAACATTACCAAGTGCTGAATTGATAGCCACAAGTATGTAAAAAAATGTGGCACATAATTTAATAGTGCACGTATGAGCGCATAAGATTTTGGTTGGTTGTTTTGTTTTACGGCATATCAACCCTTTTCGGGTTATTTAATGCCGAAACCAAAGATTTTGAAGAAAATGTTTTTTTAATAGAATATATTTGTTGTTTTCACGTCGGTTTCTATTTAACCCATAGTTGGGACCCTACCAGGTACTACCACTCCGGGTCAGAGTGGACCTGGGAGCAATGGTAATTAAAGGGTGGCTTCACACTCCACAAAGCCCACAAGCTGACGCCTCACCACTGGATTTAGTTTAAGGTCATATCCAGGACCCCAATTGAGGGACTTTTACCCTCTTCAGGGGGGCAGTCGGCGTATTCTAATGCCCCACTGACAGGGCCGAGCGCATAAGAAAAATATCAAAAGTAGATGAAAGATAACTGTCTTGCGAGGATATTAGCAACAGTAGAGAAAAATGCGCACGTGCTAATTCGAAAGTATGCTCGAGCTACAGATAAAAGGACACCACGTGGTCCAGAGAAAAACGTGCAATTGAAAAAAATGTACATGTAAAGTCAAAGACGTGAAATAGTTGTCAATAGCCGGGAGGGGAGCAACAGGAAAAACGGAAGCCAAGTAGATTAACATGTTGCTATTTTAAGTTGGTGTCGAGACGGAAAATGAATAAAGTCTGTTATAAAAAAAAAGAATAGCAGAATCAGATTTGTTTTGTTTTATTTAATTTTAATTTACAGCAGTACAATAAGCCTATCTATTCCTACATCCAATTAGATTCGGTTAAATATTTCGATTATCGAAGCCTATTAGCTTCATTTTATTTGACCTTATTTGGAACTCTCGACGTGCGCAAATGTCCTTTGCGTAAAATTTTAATAACTTTTAGCGGTCTTTTATAGACCAAGAAGGATAAATAGAATAATTTCAATAAGATATTGTATGCATACATTCTGTTTAGTCTTCGATATTAATGTAGATATATACAAAATGTTTGACATCTATTGGTTTTAATTTCCACTGTCCTTAGTAAAAGTGAATAAACACTTTTTATATAAAAAATATTCTTGAACTTAGCTATGATAATGATTTTGGCCTAATTATGTAGACCCAATAAAAAGAGACATTGCTTAAACACATATGCACATATGTAGTAAACAATGTTTGTATGAGTAAAAATACTATAGAAAATGTTTATATTGTTGAAAATTGCTATATATTGAAAATTCTCCAAATAATGAATTTTCTTCCTTTATCTACATTGATAAAACTGATGTTCTATATTTCGAGCATTGTAATAACCAAAACTAAAACAGTACAATAGTTAATCTATTAAACCATGACTATGTTGATATGTCGTCTTAATAAGCAACATATATTTACTATAAATGGAATGATATATTTATCTTCCGTAATATAAAATAATTGAAATTAAACATATTTATTATCAATTAATATTTTATTTACAACATAACTTCGATATAAATTAAAGTATGAATAAGGTATTTAAAAGAAAGACATACAGTCCTGACAAATAAAGGATACCCACCGTAAAGTTGCCTGCGTATAAAATGTTTGTGTCAAGAGGTACCCACTCTCCGCTCATACCTTTCCCGAGTCGACATTGTAAAATACCAGCGACAAAAGGAGAGTATATATATATATATATATATATATATATATATATATATGTGTGTGTGTGTGTGTGTGTGTGTGTAACTACTTCATTTACTCACATAAATTAATATACGAAAGTATAAATTTATGTGTAAACTTTAAGTATTTACTTCAACAGTGCTCTATACGTAGGTAGAGCTAGTTAGTAAGTAAGTTATAAAATATATATATGGCGATTAAGCTGCACTGAATATTCCGCGTTTGATCCACTCAGTGTAGCTTAATCGCCATATATATTTTATAACCTACTATACATACATACATACATACATATATATATATATATATATATATATATATATATATATATAAGCGAAAATGCATGTATGTATGTATGTGTGTTCGCTTTTTCTGTGTGTCTATAAAATGCTTCTTTCAGAGAAGCGGTCGGTGTGTTCACAACTTTTTAAAACCTTTTATATACAACTCGTAATATCTCACAGTTAACAACGAAACTCGCCTGTCTATTTAATTTGCTTGATTTCGGGAAGATAAATATTCAATATTTGTCGCTCGCCGCATGTGGGTTAGTGTTTTTCCTATAACACCTTCGGGGGGAAAAAAGCGTTCAGCAGTAAATGAATACTATCCCGCAGTTAAAACTTGACCTCATTTAAAACGGGCACCTGCTAAATCCAACTAATAAAATAAATTCAAAGGCGTTTCCGATAGCATCTCGCGGTGGGGCAATGATTAACATCGCACTTTTTTTTTTCACACTTTAATTTACAACTTTGTCTCAAGGGTTCGGGTTCGATTCTCATTCTTACTTTTTTTAACCCCCCAAACACCCGGGTAACGCCGGGTACCCCTCGCTAGTATATATATATATATATATATATATATATATATATATATATATATATATATATAAAGCTGAACGTCTGTGCGTGTGTGTGTATCTGGTCACGAATAAGCTCCTATGTAGTTGACTATTAAAAAAAAAAAACTAATTACATATAATGATAAAATATGCATCGAGGATCAGGGATTTGTATACTTGATCTGGCAGAACGGTGGTTCCTAACAATTGTAAGGTCTGCGTTCGCGCCTGGCCCCAAAAGTATGGAAAAATACGTTTACAAGGGTTTTTGATATAGATGTACATAAGAATACTTTGATAAGTATTTTTCAATTTTGATAGGGATGGTATAATAAAATTGTAGGGTCTGTGTTCGCGCCTGTACTCCATGGAAATATAACACAAACTTTAACAAATACTTTCCATATCCATTTGAGTAAGTATACTTTGATAATTTTTTCAGTTAGAAGAATATGGTATAATAAAATTATTGGGTGTTCGTTCGCACCTGATCCCCATAGAATGTAAATACATCACAAAGTTTAACAAGTTTTTTAAATGGTTGAGGGTCCACAATAACACCTCAAGTTTTTTCTTGATTCACGCTAGCTTTTATTTTTTTTTTTCGAGTTGAATCATGTTGTGTCGAATAAATTCACCCCATAAATTCACGTTCTTATTAAAGTGAAAGCAAAAAAATGTCGGAACTTTAGACAATTCTCGGCACAAATTTACTATAACTCTGTTTTTTCCTTCTCCACTTGTACGTGGCACTCTTTCGAAAATAGATAAATATCGTGTCAAAAGAAGGAAAATATCCTACTCACGTGATTACGTGTCTTTTTAAAAACATTTATATAACCTTTGTATTTTTTTATATATCTGTGTAAGCTTTTTTGTCAGTGTACTTGAAGGAATTCAGTTGATTACAACCCTTTCTGCGTGTTCTGTCCATTACAATAGTACACCCCTGAATCCGACGGTGCAATTCTACACCGTTCAATACTGTAAAACTGAAACGAAGCTGTTCTGCTTGAAAACGGCGCCATTTTCTTCTCATTCATATTTGTATCGATTCTTTGCTTTAAAAAACTAAAGTAATTGCGTGTTTACTTTTTTAATATCACATTTTGCTGTTTCGGATTATTTTACAAAAGTAATTAAAGCTTCATTATTTTTCAAAACTGTTTTCGTTTCTTTATTTTTCGATATTTTGTCGAGATTATTTAATAAGAGTGTTTAGGAGAAAAGTCAACAAACGACAACCTGAAAAAATAAATATACAAGAATATAATGTTACCATAGTCAATAAAATTTCAGTTCATATTCTTTTTGTTTTGAAATTGTTTTTAATGCTCTTTACTTAATTTCAGCGAACCGAAATTAAAACGAAATTTGAGGCGATTACTATTAAGTGAATTTTTATATGGACTACACATGCCATAATCGAATATTCCTCAACCACAAAATAACGAAAAACATTAAGATATGTTTATCAATATTTCTTACGTTGACAGAACTCTCTTAAATTGTTGATACAGAATGCTCAGATGCCCCTCCTTCAAATTGAAAACGAGGCTCTCCATTTCAAAGTCGCTGCCATTTTGATTTTTTTAAACCGGTATGTGAATAAAAAAAAAATTGTTTTTTTTTTTTTTACAAACTACGTAAACATACAAAGCGATGAACTTTTCTACCATAAAAGTAACTTTTATTGACTATGGTAACATCTATTTTTTGTATATTTATATTATTATATATATATAAGATTTTCTATTTCTAAGGAAACATCATTTTGTTGGTCACTCTTGGCTACGCATGGAAACAAAGTTGATATAAAAAATATATTTTCGCGAAAATTATCTTTACTTTTATCATATTTTGCTTAGGGTAAAATTTTTGAGTATCAAAACCTCTCTTTTTACAACCCCCTCCTTTCCATAACCTATCATACTTTCATCAATCACAGTCCATTTTCTGTAGGCTGTTTTTGAACCCAGTCAACGACGGGTACTTCTGCTAGTATATATATATATATATATATATATATATATATATATATATATATATATATATATATATACCCAAATCTTCTGGCCTTGATGGAGGTGAGACAAAAACTTGATGTTATGGTTTCAAATGGTCTGAAATAACTGCAAAGGGAGAGTTGATTCTAAATATTTCTCATGTGCTATATATCCCTCTCTTTGATATTCAAACATAAAGTAAATTCCACAGTGTATAAGGATTATTTGATACTGCAGAATTACTATATTTTACAAAATAATAACACTGCGGCCATATTTATATTTTGGGGTATAACTATCTCATGGGACTAACCATGTTTGGAAGATCCATATGACTTAAGCGGAGTAAGGGAGATCGAAAATGTTTGAAGTCAATTAATTTTTTTATTGCATTTTCACCCCAAACAAGGCACCATGCCACTTTGTTGTAGGGGGCTACTATCAGGGATATAAGCATCAGGGCTACTGTGTAGGAAGTTGGGCAACAAGATATCGGTTCATGTTACACTTGAACTGCATGTCAGTACAGTCGGGGAATCAATGATCCGGAAGGGGATTCCAAAGTCTAGCTGTTTTGGGGAAGAAAATACTGGAGTAGAAGGCTCTCTTGCATCTAGGGATTTCTAATGTGAAGGGGTGGGATTTAGCTGCGTGTTGGGTTTGTCGGGGTATTTACGTCAAGGGGACACAAGTGTTTGCAGTTCGTCAAAGCATTCAATTCACCGTTAAAGTACTTGCAGAACAGGCAGAGGGATGCAACATTTCGTCGATGGGACAGAGGCTGAAGCTTAGCTGACAGTTCAGGATCTATCAGATTGGCGACTCTCTAATGCTGCAAGTTGTAAGTTGAACACGTAGCGCTCTACTTGTCAACTCACTATTTGTTGCTACCCGAAATGACTTCTATTATTGGACATAACAAAATAAATCTATTCTATCCAAGCAGAGAAAACCTGCGTTTGTCAATGTTGACTGAGAATCAACGAATATTACACACTCCCAATATTTTTGGTACCATCGACATTGGCCATTTGTAAATCGAATCGATCTATTGCCTGCTCTAGTCAGGGACAAACATCAGAGCAGCAGGAGGAAGCTTCACATACCTCTCTTCAGTCATCAGTAAAAAAAATACATTTTAGTCCACATTGCACTGTTGAGAACCTACTGTTTATTTTATAAAATCAGTTTTATATTGTCGCTTTAATTAAAATTTAAAATACAAAAATCAGGTACTATAAGTTAGAAAAAAATCATTTCCAACGTATTTTGTATCAAATTAAAATCTTCTAGTAAGTTTAAACGATGGGTCGCTATCGTTGCGCGGTAATAAAACCTCTGAAATTTACTTGTGATGTTAATGAATGAATTTGAACAAAATTTGATTTTTCGTAAATTAATAATTTTTTTTTTTTTAGATTAATAATTTCCGATACTTAACATTCGGTACAAAACCCATCTCGGAATCGAATAATGCCCTAAGACATAAAAAAAAAACACGGGTGTGAAATTAAAAAAAGACCCAATAGGGAACGGATGCTTTCTCTCTCAAACACACGGAGATATACACATAAACAAAGTGCCAATAGTATGTATCGTGTCCAACTCCAAAATATAACAGATACTATGTCTATGTTTTGAACAAATATGTAAAAGGCTTTAATCATTGTGTTACTTTATAACAGCGTTTCCCAACATTCTATCTTGTTTGTAATTCTTTAAGAATTTACGTCACCAACAATTGTTACACAAGGTACGGGTAAAATGATGCTCAAAATGTATAAACATTTTGACTCCTCCCTTTATTTAACAATTCACCAACAATCAGAAAATACACCCACCTTAATGAAATTTTCAGTATTTATAAAATAATGATCACGAAATATAATGCCCCCGTTATTTTTATTTAAATCTCAGTGAAAATCTATTATTTTGTTTAATCAAAAATACCTTTATTAAAGTTATGTCTTTCTGTAGTATTTTTTTTTTTTTGCTTTTTGTGAAAATAAAGCATCATAAATTATAGCAATTTTTAAAAATTATTTAATTTTTACATGAGCATTAAGAAAAAGATCCCTAAAGTCTGTATTAATGAATTCGATATAACTTGAAGAAAAATAAATTTCTCGAATTACCGATATTACCATTGAATTAAGCATTGTTTACTTAATATTATCATAAAAATTATAATAGCAAAAATATTTCTACTTTTTTTTAAATTACTGATTTTGCATAATTTTTATATGCAAGATTTTAATAAATTCTTTGCTCGTAAGAAAGTGAAACTTTCGGCGTAACATGATTTTTATATAATCTTGAACAATAATTAAACAAAAATTAATTTTAAAACAGGAACATAAAAATAATTGGTAAAAAAATGATAAAAAACTATACAAACCTTCAGAATAGGAATGTACGGATGCTCGTCTGGAAAAGAAATCTGACACCTCTACCTTTCACTATCATAACTTAATTTTGAAAAAGCGTTTCGATTGACTAATTTTTGGTTTCCGTATAACCATGTTTAAAACATTTATTTGTTACGTTGTTGGCGAAAGGCAGAATTACTTGCTTTTTGAGGGCTAATTAAGCTATTTTTCTACAAACAAGTTTTTATTTTATTTTATTTAATATCTTAGCACTTTACTTTACTAATTATATTTGAAATATACTCAGAAAACTAATATTTATCTTTTAAAGGATTTTTACAATGAATTTATTTAACTTCGAAAGTTAGCTGAATTGGTGAGCTCGCCATGAAAACATTTTTCATAACTTTTTTTCACGTGTAAAAATATGATATTCCTTTGGGAAATTAACTTAATTATCTAATCTTTCAAATACAATCAAAAAGTAGTCCGAAACCTTCAAAAAATGATGATAAATTGGCTTCAAAAACTCTAGCTTTATCCGCCCAATTTTTGCCCGTACCTATGCTACACCATATATTTCTGGATATATATTCTACACCATATATTTCTGATTTTATTTTCTACGTATCTCTCGTGCAAAATCTCATAATATATATTTACTAACAATTCAGCCCGACTTTGCTCGGACCTTAACTTTCTATGCATATGTATATATTAAAAAGTGTGCATGTGTACGGTAATGCCTTTCTATATAATATGCTTTTAACACTACCATAGAGAAAACCTGGTAGAAACCGCAGAGGTCAATTTTTTTAAAACTTTGGCCCTAATTTTGACCCCCTAACATTAGTTGTTTGCGGCTCAAATCAGATTAAAATGTATGACATATGTCCAAGGAACCTACATCTAAAATTCCAAGTGTTGAGACACAAAATTAGTGGAAGAGTTTGGTTGAGTCTGCAAAGGTCAACTTAGTAAATTTTGACATCTTGGCAGAGAAATTCACGCAGGAAAATGGATTAAAACACTTGCTGTATGTCTGATTACCGTTTATGTAACATTTCAAATGCTTAGAACAAAACTTGGCCTAATAGTTTGCTAGAGACCGCAAAGGTCAAATCTAAAGAACTTTGACCCCTTGGAAGCCAAATTCACAGCAAAATATCGACGAAAATACTTGCTCCGCGTCTGAATAGACTTTATGTAAAATTTCAAATGTTTAGACTAGAAAATTGGCTGAGTAATTTGGTAGAGACCGCAGAGGTAATTTTTTGAAAATTTGACCCCAAATATGACCCCTTAGAATTTATTTATCTATGCTCAAATAAAATTATAAAGTTTGGCCGATGTCCCTGTACCCTGTACTCTAAGATTTAAAGTGTTTAAACCCAAAATTGATGGTGGAGTTTGGTATAGTTTTCGAAGGTCAAATCGTTTAATTTTGACCACTTTACACCCAAATTTCTGGCCGAAAATCGATTTAAAAGATTTTCAGAAATTTCAATACACACTATGTCAAATCTCGAGTCTGTAGACAAAAAATTGACTGAGTTATTTGTCAGAGAAATGCACACCCACACACACACCCACACACACACACACACACACACAAGACACGCACAGACATTTTCAATTTTATAGATATACTAACATTTGTGCCCGGCGTTGCCCGGGTGTTTCGAGGTGTGTGGTGAGCAAAAAACTAAAAAAGTAGTAGTAGGAAGGCAGGCTCGAACCCGTACGGCGAAGGAGGAAAAGAACGGAAAAAACGTGACGTCTTTGCTGTTACGACCACTGTTAAACCGGAAGTGCCGTAGGTTTAAATTAAGGCTAGACTATCGAAAAGAGAGGATGACTTCCGAAAATATCGCCAAAAAAAGCAACACCTCCCTGTAAAAATATGCCCAGTTAAGGGAGAAGAATTAATGTTTTAAGCCAGTTTTTCGGTATTTGTTGTCTGAAGGGTCGAGCTTACAAAACGATACTGATCTTGTAAAAATACATCGCCTCTGTCGAAAGTTCAATGCAGACATGACAACATACATACATGCATACATTTATATATTGGTAGCTCAAATTTTCGACTCAAACCGATTAATAATATTGCCCTATCTCTGAATACCCTTTATGTAAAATTTCAAATGTTTAGACCAGAAATTGTCTGAGTAATTTGGTAGAGACCGCAGACGTATTTTTTTTTTTAAATTTTGACCCCCATTATGACCCCTTAACGTTTATTGTTTTGGGACTAAATCAAGTCATTAAGTTAGACCCATGTCGAAGGCACCTATATCTAAATTTTTAAGTGTTTATACCGAAAATTGTCGGAGGCGTTTGGTAGAGGTCTCAAGGTCACATCGTTGAACTTAGACTCCTTAACAGTTAAATTTCTGGCGGAAAACGGATTACAAATATTTTCCCAAATCTCAATACACTGAATATCAATTTCGTGTCTGTAGACTGAAAATTGACAGAGTTATAATGTAGGGAAATGTATACAGACAGACAGGCATACACTTTTACTTTTATAGCTATACTAGCATTTCAGCTCGGCGTTTCCCGGGTGTTTGGATGTGTATGCTGAGCAAAAAAAAAAGAAAGTGGTTGTAGGAAGGCAGGCTCGATCCCATACCGCAAAAGAGGAATAGAACGGAGTAAAACCTAACGTTTATGCTGTTACGACCACCGCCAAACCGGAAGCGACATTTTTTTCAAATTAAGGCTAGCAATCTAAAGGAGAGGATAACTTTCAAAAATATCGGCGAAAAAAGTGATCACCCCTTGTAGAAAAGCGCCTAGTTGAAGGGGAAGATATTAATGTTTTTAGCCAATTTTTCGATATCTGTCGTATGAAAGGTCGAACTTTAAAACGATACTGATCTTGTTAAAATCCGTCGCATCTAGTGAAAGTTTTAGGCAGACATGCAAACAGACATACATACATATATTTATATATTGGTAACTAAAAAATTTCGACCCAAACTGATGAAAAAGCTTGCCCTATCTCTGAATACCCTTTATGTAAAATTTTAAGTATTTGACGTGATTTTGTCTGAGTAATTTGTTAGAGACCGTAGAAGTCATATTTTTTTTAAATTTTGACCCCTATTATGACCCCTTAACATTTATTGTTTTGGGACTAAATCAAGTTATTAACTTAGATCCATGTCCAAGGCATCTATATCTAAAATTTCAAGTGCGTAGACCCAAAATTTTCGGAGGAGTTTGGTAGAGATCTCAAAGTAAAAATCATTGAACGTTGACTCCTTAATCGCCAAATTTCTGACCAAAAACCGATCACATCGATTTTCCCAAATCTCAGTACCCTGTATATCAAGTTTTGAGTCTGTAGACTAAAAATTGACAGTGTTATTGCGTAGTAAAATGTACACAGACACACACACAGACGCGTTCACTTCTTTAGATAAATAGATAGATAGACAGATAAATAACTGTTTTTTAGGAAAACCTACTACTTCTTTGTCGCTTATCCGATAATATATATAATATATATATATATATATATATATATATATATAATATAATATATATATATATATATATAATATATATATCTATAAAATGAGAATGTTTGTGAGGACAATTTTCAACTCATGTACTCAACGAGATTTTTATCAACAAACTTGAAATTAGGTTTATAGTGTATTCAGACATGCTGAAAACGTTTTAATTCGTTTCCATTGCAATAAAGGGCTGGTAAGAAGTCAGAATTTCAAATTAATACATGGGAATCATCGGATTTTCATTTGTTTGTTTACTGTTTCACGAATGCGCATGCGCGAATAGTTCATGTTACAAATTAATTTTGTTCAGAATACGTAGTTTGCTAACACTTTAAAGACCGTGTCACGCTGGTCTAATGGTTATTGTACTGCACACTGTATATCGATTTTGGTATGGGTCGCAGCTTAAGTGATATTGTCTTTCTTTTTTTTTTACTTACAAGAAGTGAACGGTTTAAAAAAGAATTATACCCGCATGCACATGTCTCAGATTCATTATTTATTAAAATATAATATGTATGCGTATTCTTCGACCGGCCAACTCTGTGGGGCTGCTAGTTCTAAATACGATTTATGTTATGCATTCATAATATTTCATTGGAACCCTTTCAATAATAGAACATTCTAACTTCTAACAACAAAAAAATAAAAACAGAAAAATGTAGCTGTTATATGAATCTAAACAGAAAATCAACCCATAATTTCTAGGTAAGTATATTATATAATAATAGGTAAGCAATAAGTATACATAATTAATTTTGTTGATTATTAATAATATGATTATGATATTTGATGATTCATAACATATTTAGCCATAAAGAAATCTCATACATTGCAAGGCATTCATTCTTTTAATGCGAAATTACCCTCGGCCATTACCCAACTATGAAGCCGGCAGCAGTTTTTCGTCGAGTGCAATATGTGTCTTATTATTTCACTCATGAAATCTGTTGGTGTATTCGATAAAAGATGGCCACCGGCACTAATTGTGTGACGTCCAATAAATGAAACACAAATGAAGCTGTCTCGCTAACACTTAGTACGGATATACAATAGCCAAGTTGGAGCATTATTCTAATTGTCAAAGGAAGGCGCGTTCATTGCGCAGATAGCAGCACAAATCATTTCATCAGAACAGATATTAGTAATTATTATTTCATATTCAATACACGTTCGGATTGTACGGATTGCGCATGAAGTAAATTTCTATCATGACTTTAGAACATGTGGATTCTATACATTTCTTTCAAATCTATTAATTTATCTCTTTCTCTCTATTCATTTATCAATCTATCTAGCTTCGTCTCTTCAAACTATCTATCTATATTTTTCCATATATATATTTGTGGCCATATCATATTCATCCATCTATATCTCAATTTATTACTTTCTCGCCTCTATCTCTTTTTCTTTCGATTTTCTCCCTCTCTCTCTCTCTCTATCTCTCCTTATCTCGCTCATATATTTCTATATCTATCTATACTCCTATAAATTCGTTTTTCTTTTGTATGTATAGATATTCATATTAAAAACCCTCTTTTCTATTTATTTAAAAAGAAAATACACTTTTCTTATATATGGGTTGTAGGATTGCATTCACTAGCAAACGATGTAGCTAATTTGCATATTCTTTAAACATTCAGTTTAATTAATTCCCTATTAGATTTTCGGTTTTCCTATGGGATGATCATCTTATGGAACTATTACGTGTAATTATATTCACGTGTAATTATATTAATGCAGATAGTCTACATGATTTATACTTGCATAATATTTGCGTAAAATGTTTATAGTAAACACAAAATTGTTTCCATATATATTTATATATACGTATGCATTTTTATTTACTCTATAAAAAAGAACGTATCTGTCTGTCTGTGTGTCTGGGTGTGTATATTTTCCTACGTAATAATTCTGTAAAATTGCAGTTTACAGACTCAAAATGTGATATACAGGGACTGAGATTTGGGAAATCTTTGTAATCCG
The DNA here is from genome assembly GCF_053919585.1 of Euprymna scolopes. Lineage (NCBI taxonomy): Eukaryota > Metazoa > Mollusca > Cephalopoda > Sepiida > Sepiolidae > Euprymna > Euprymna scolopes. Next base: position 141,065,646 of record NC_136494.1, on the reverse strand, counting down.
TGTTCAGCCAGAAATTTGGCTGTTAAGGGGGCAACGTTCAACGATTTGGCCTTTGAGAACTCTACCAAACTCCTCCGCCAATTCTGGGTCTAGAAACTTGAAATTTTATATATAAGTTCCATGGACATGGATCTAACTTAAGAACTTGATTTGAGCCAAAAACAGTAAATGGTAAGGGGTCATAAAAGGGGTCAAAATTAAAAAAGAATTGACCGCTTTTTTATGCTCATCATACACATCAAAACACCCGGGAAACGCTGGGCTGAAATACTAGTACTCTAATAAACCTAATTTCCAGTCTGTTGATCAGAATTTCGTTGAGTACATGAGTTGAAAATTGTCCTCACACACATTCTCATTATATATATATTATATATATATATATATATATATATATATATATATATATATATATATATTATAGGGCAAGTGAAAAAGAAGTGGTAGGTTTTCCTAAAACTAGTTATTTATCTATCTATATCTATATATCTATGAAAGTTAACGTGTCTATGTGTTTGTGTGTCTGTCTGTATACATTTCCCTACGCAATAACTCTTTCAATTTTTAATCTACAGACTCGAAATTTGATATACAGGGTACTGAGATTTGGGAAAATCTATGTGATTGGCTTTCGGCTAGAAATTTGGTTGTTAAGGGGTAAAAGTTCAATGATTTGACCTTTGAGAACTCTACCAAACTCCTCCGCCAATTTTCGGTATAAACACTTGAGAATTAAGACATAGATTCCTTGGACATTGATCTAACTTAATAACTTCATTTGAGCCCAAAACAATAAACTTCAAACATGACCTCTGCGGTCTCTACCAAATTACTAAGAGAATTTCTTGTCTAAACATTTGAAATTTTACATGAAGGGTACACAGAGAAAGGGCAAGATTATTAATCGGTTTGTGTCAAAATTTGAGATACCAATATATAAATTTATCTATGTATGTATGTTTGCATGTCTGCCTTAAACTTTCGACATAGGCGATGTATTTTTACAAGATCAGTATCGTTTTGGAGCTAGACCCTTCAGACGACAAATACCGAAAATTGGCTCAAAACTTTAATTTCTCCACCCTCAACTGGGCACTTTTTTATAGGAAGGCGTCGATGTTTCGCCGATATTTTCGAAAGTAATCCTCTCTTTTCGAGAGTCTAATCTTAATTTAAACCTAATTTAAACCTACGACACTTCCGGTTTGACAGTGACTGTAACAAGAAAGACGTCACGATTTTTTTCGTTCTTTCTCTCCTTCGCTGTACGGGTTCGAGCCTGCCTTCCCACTACTACTTTTTGTTTTTGCTCAACACACCCCTCCAAACATCTGGGCAACGCCGGCCACCGATGTTATATATATATATATATATATATATATATATGTATGTATGTATGTATGTATACGTATGTATTTTATTATTTTATATTATATATATATATATATATATATGTATATATATGTATAGGTATGTATTTTATTATTTTTCAGGTTAAAGGTATTTATAAGTTGGTGAATTGAACGAGGTTGTTAAGAGTTCTACTTAAGAAAAGAACAAGATGTTTTTATTAATATCAACTAACTTACAATGTCGCGACATTCGGTTTTAATGTTTAGGGGAGGGAAGGGATTTACTAGGAAATCATTAGACGTGAAGGTGAAAAGATGAAGATAGATAGGCTGCTCACAGAGGTAGTTGTAAAACAATATAATTTTTCAAAGACCACTTATGTAAGAAATCGTAATAAAAGAATATTGAAATAACTACTACTACTACTACTACTACTACTACTACTACTACTAATAATAATAATAATAATGACAGTACACGAAAACGAGAATCAGAAAATCCTATGGCACATGGGCATACAAACAGTTAAACCCATTGAAACACATTGAACAGTTAAACCCATTACGGAATGTCGTAATAATTAACAAGAAAGAAAAGTTCTGTCAAATCGTCGATTTTGCTGTTCCACTAGAACACAGTGTGAATATCAAAATGACAGGAACCACGGAGCAAATACACAGAGCTAGCCAGAGAGCTTAAAGGGATTGGGGCGATCAAGAAAATCAAGATAATCCGTGTAATAGTGGGAGTACTCGGAACAATTCCGAAAAACTTAGAAAATACAATGGGAGAAATAGGAATCTGAGGACGAGCTAGAAAGATACTTTGAATAACAAAAATGAACACAGCTTAAATATCAAGGAAAACCCTTGAATGCTGAAACTAATACACTTATGCCACATCCGCGGGTTTGACCAAGCGCTGCAGAGGCAAAACACGAAGAAGCGTTAAATAAAACCCAGAACGTTGACGCTGCATATCTAAAATTCTTTATTCTCTGCCCCATCCCCTCCCATTGCCCCATGAGTGCCCCTCCGCAAAAAAAAAAAAAAGAGTGGCTAAATAGTCGAAAAGGGTCAAGGACGATGAAAAGTCTAAGGAGAGAACGCTGGCCAGACCTTCGATGGACAAATGCAAATGGAACTGTGACCTTGGGGAGGCTTATTGCAACTCAAATTCCAGTGGAAACCAATGCCCCCTATTACCAAGAAATCAATGATAAGAGACTGTTTTGATAACTTATTTGCGAATGTTATCGATAGAGGTGGAGAGTACTGGAAATCTGGGGATACTTGTTGTCACTCAGCTTCCAGGGAACAACACAGTCTGTATTCAAAGTGAGATCTTAGATAACCCGTGTGAAACCTCCTTGTGAACCAATAATAATAATAATAATAATAATAATAATAATAATAATAATAATACAAGCCATATTAAATATACAAAAAATAAAAATAAAATAACCCATATTATAATAATAATAAAATGAATGAGATTGTATTAAAAATTAGATTAAAGATACAAATAATATTAATGATAAATGTAACTTATTTTCTCATGTCACCACCAGATCCTATTTTGTGAGATTACCCTAAAATATTAATGTACGCACAATCAGAAGTTATTTACTTCTGCCAAATTGAACTTTCCTTTTTATTCAATTTTGATGCTTAAGTAGGTATTTACACATGCGAAAAAAACATATCGAAAGTGTTTCTGAAGTCAAATGATCTAATATATAAAACTCACTCTGTGTGTCTGTCTGTCCGTTTTTCAAGTTGCATCTCCTCCTAGACAGATGGCCGTTGAACGGTGTGCTAAAGGTTTCATATTGGATGCAGACATTTATTAGGGGTATTTACTCGGTAAAAATAATTGATAAGGGATTCAAAAATGGGTTCAATCTTGAAAGAAATGACACCTTTACGAACGTAGCACAATGGCGTCGTTCTGGGCATAGGTTGTGTAAAAGAGAGGTCTATTTTTTACATAGTGGTCACCACTTATCAAGGCCCAGGAGTCACTCGGGTATAAGCGTTATTGCGTGTACAGTGATTAATGGGATAGTATCGTAGTAATCCTTAGTATTGGAGACTTGATAAAGTGTCTTAATTAAGGAGACGGTTCATCAGGAATTTGTTTATGTTTGACTTGAAGACATCCAAGTTATTGTCAGGTAGGAAACAGGCAAATGGAAGAGAGTTCCACGTGCGTGCACTTGTAAGAAAGAAGCTTTGTTCATGAAATCTATCTATTTATTTAAATATTTCAAGTCGGTTGTCCCTTTAGTGCAGCTGACAGCGTGACCGATTACTAGCGCAATTGTTGTGAGTTCGTGCTCAATGATTTCCCTTTTTTTTTACATTCCAAGAGTTTCGCTTTTCAAATGTTATTATGCACTAAATACAAAGAACACTTTTATTTTAAAAAGTACAGAAGAATGTTTTTGATTTACGTAATGAAAATGTCATATTTAAAATATATATGATATATCGGCTTATTTGTTACATTCCAAAAATCATGTAAATATATCAAGTAATGGCATTTTTATTGGATTTACTCATACGTTAAGTAACCGATCATTATGCATTTTAATTATGTGTTAATGATTATATATTTCTCTGTATTTGATTCGCTCCTAAACTAATAGATCATTATGAATTTTAAATATGTATATATGTTTATATATTTTTATGTATCGGATTCACTCCTAAACTAATTAAACTATATCCGATGGTGAGGCCCCAGTGCACGGCTTTGGGAAGTGTGGAGGCGCCCTTTACTTGCCATGGCTCCCAGGTCCACTCTGACCCGGTGTGGTAGTACCTGTTAGGGTCCCAACTATGGGTTAAATAGAAACGGACTTGAAAACACAATATATATTCTATTAAAAAATTGTTCTTCAAAATCACTGGATTTGGCATTAAATAACCCGAAAAGAGTTGATATGCCGTAAAACAACAACAACAAAAAAACGAGCGACCGACCTGTGACGTGTATAAACGTGATTAAAAGCAAAAATCACGTTATATATACGAGTAGCATGACTTTTAAAAGAGAAAAATGTGCTTCTTCACTCAGATGAAAAATCAAGCAGATTCTTCCTCTAGACACACAGAAAATTTAGCACAATACAAAATTACTTAATACGTTCTTTAATTTTTAAATTAGAAAAAAAGGTTTTTGTACAGTATCCTACCCCGGAAATAAGGTATATTTACAGTGGAGTACTTATATGAAAAACAAAGAAATTCTAATCTGTGAAGTACATAAGTTATCCAAATTGAAAATAATGTATAGTATGACATTTATATACAATGTATTTATTCGTATAGTATGACATTTATATAAAACTCAGGTGCTTCTTCACTATAGCACTCTGATATAAAAACAAACTCTTACCTATGACAGAAAATTTAGTACAACAGAAAATGATGAAAATAATTTTAAATATGTACATTACCCGCCATAGGTAAGGAAATGTTTTTCCACGTACTTGCTGTAAATTTCCTGTCCTAGGGAAGGTACAATTATTTCATACATATGTTGCGAAATACCTGTCCTAGGGAAGGTAAAATATATTTTTTCTTCAAAATGGGAAATAATACATAGACATAAAATCTGTCTCTATCCTTAGAATAACAGGTATGTTCCAAACTTTTCTCATTGTCTTATACGGTTCTGAGCAACGCCAGTTGGCCTTGCTAGTCTTAGAAAAGTTTGGTAGAGATTTTTCACACAGAGATTTACAAGGCCACTTTTATACATATACTTACATACTACACGGCGTTGCCCTTCGTAAATAAGCATATATATTATATGTACACATGCATTTCTTATACAAAAGTTTTGATTGTTATTTTCAAGTATACAATACTGATATTTTTTTAAGTATACTACTTGGATTACATGCGTTTGAATCGAAACCCGAACATTTATCTTTATTCGTTATTTATCTTTAGCAGAGTTTTACCGCAGAGCTGCCGTCAGATAAGTACGTAAGCCTAAAAATGAAGCGATTTTTTGCTATAAATCTTACATTTTTTCATGCGCAAAAATAACAGCAGTACTTATGTTTTATTCGACTGACTCTTGAAAAGATACAGTATTTTATTTTCATTTTGACTCCTTAGCAGCAATTTTTGCAGGCTAATAAACCAAACTTATTGTGTGCTACTGATTCAAATATCCTATGTATGGAATTTTAACTCTGTAGAACCAATATTAAGAATGGAGCTTGATAGAGACATTTTGCATACACACCGACAATGTCACTTGTGATATATATATATATATATATATATATATATATATATATATATATATGTATATATATATATATATATATGGAGCCCACATCACATATAGAATATATATATATATATATATATATATATATATATATATATATATATATATATATATATATATATATATATATATATATATATATATATGGAGCAAACATTTCGTGTAGGACTGCCGAGTATCAACGCGATGGTTGTCGGTTTAATCCCCGGCTAGGAAAAGGTGGTAGTCTATGCGCACTGATTAGTTGTGATACAACGAAACAATAGTGTATCAAATAATCTGGGACTCATTTAATGATCGCCCTGTCTTAAGTCCGTTATTAAAAGCAACTGCTGCTTTTAAAAGCATACACAAAGTCGTCAATTTTTCTTTTTTGAATTTAACTTATTTTTCCGTGTATTCCTTAAAAATAAATGTAATTTTACCCCGTTGAGTTAAAGAAAATAATTTAAATATAAATATACAATATATAACTATAATCATATTTATAAACATATTTACTGATTTTAGTAGCGTTCCTGTGGATTATGTAGATTTATTTTTTTCAGGCCTTACGTAAAAATATTTATCTTCGAGGAGGGGGCGGTCGATAGAAACTTGGTTTTTGTAGTGCTTTTAGTATAGTTTCCTTCATTTTTATTAGTACTTGGAGTGGTGTTCTGAAAGCTCTCTGATTTTTAATTTTCACTCATTATTTAAAAAAAAGTGTTTTCTCAAGACAATAAAAGAAAATATATAATCCAAATCACTTTTTATTTCGAACATTTTCATCTTACCATTTAAGGGCCAACGGGTAGACTAAATAAAAATAATGTCCAAAATAATTAATTTACGATGATTATATGTGTATTTTTGGCGTTGGAATTGTTTTCAAACATAAAACGGAGCAAATATGTTTCTAATGTAAAAAAAAAACTTGCTTGATCAATTTATATATTTGAAAAAACACTATTTAGATTTTTAAACGACGCTATCCAGCGTAATCTGCGGTCTAAAAAATTCAAATTTACTTCTGTGACTAATGTGTTTCAACGGCGTTTAAAAATAATATGAAAAAGGAATTTATGCTATAAAGAGATCTACAATGAATAGGTGTACTTTTGATGCTAGTCATGTGACCAGGAGTTTTACAGTTGATGGCATAGAAGTGCAATAAGTTCATTGAAGTAAATGCCGAGTATTTCTTTATAAAAAAATATAGTCATGTGCTGCTTTTATATTATTTAAAATTTAGGATAAAATGCAATATCCTCTTGGTATTATTAATTCATTAGAATAACTTTAGATAAGTGATTTGTGTGTTTATGTATTCATTTGCGTACTGGTATCCTTATACTCGTAGCTGTTGATTGCTTTTATTACAATTTGGTTCAATTAATATTTTGAAATACCATGAATGCTCGGCAGCTCTGACGGTAAGGACACTGGAAAGATATATTTCTACCAAAATTCTCTGTGGATATTTAGTCTACAATATACAAATAAATAAATTCCTGGTATTATGTTAAAACTATCAATTAAACCAAATTGTTATAAAACTGTTATTATTTATGTTACGACAATGTTACTTTTATCTATTCATACAGTTATTTGTTTTAAATAACTTTCAGAACATTGAATATTGTCATGCATGAGGATGTGCAAAGAACAGTTAAGTCAGTGCGACATTCTATGTGAACGTTTGAATGCTTAAAATTCTTTTTTAATTCTTAAAGAACTTAAAGGTCAACGATTTATTATATGGGTATTTGAGCTGTGATCAACGTGTAGTATATTTCACGTCATGATTACAATCATCTGTCTTGTCATGTGAAAATCGTTATTTTTGTCTTATTCAGAGTGGCCTTTGCGAAGCATAGGGTGGAACAATAAAAGTATTTCCCTAAAGAAAACAACAGTACAGCTCTATTTTAAAACTTTTATTTGAACAAATCAATTCAGGTAACTTGATGTAGTAGAGTTGATATCTATTAACGGTAGCCGCCTTCTGCCTCACTCACCACCTCGACATGGGCCCAGAACCGGAAGCATATCTTTTCCACAAGCACCAGCGGGAGCTTTGCGAATACTCGGTGGTTGGCGGCGATCAGTCTGGCTGAACTGTAGTGAAAGGACATGTTGGTGATGTTCGTGACGTATTACCGAATGATGTAGTCCAGTATGTTAAACTGAGGGAGGAGGGCAGCCATCGAAAGAAGAGTACACAAGTCGTATCACTCCTTCCAAAGCAAAGCCTTGGCCTCTTTGGAATTATGTGCCGGCGTCGAATCTTGCTGCAACACCCAGGATAAGCCAGTGACTACCTGATTGCACCAGAGGATCATCACACTCTTCCGCACATTCAGCTACACGTTAGTGTTGACTTTCAATCCGACTTCGAAGATGTGAGATGGCATGGTATGGCCTTCGCTTGAAACCACATAAAGATCATAACCCTTGCAAAAACTTTGTGTTCATCAACCACGCCACGTCCATATTATGCGTGGAAATGTAGCTATGCATTTAAAGCGTCCTGGAAATGGTCGTGTTGTCATAACTTTGATCGGTAAAGAGCAGGTGCTGTACATCGGCGCTTCTCCGATCTCGCTCGTTGAACATTGTGTTATTTTAGACGTGATAGAACGCCAATATTGCTCTTGGATTTGTACCTAACGGATCGACTAGTAGCTGATATGCAACAACAAAAGACATTTTAAAACGGAAATGGAATCTGCACTGGATATCTACTTACACATATAAGAAAAAAAAAACGAGTTTGTCTTAGTTTGCCCACGTGGGAGGAACATGAATGGGAGTTTTGTATATGATTTAGTTTGAAACAGCATTTTTATCTCGCATTTTCGATGAAAGCATCTGTAAGATCTTCACTTTTTGTTCCCCGGATTTCTTCATTTTTTTCTACTCTTAACGCAGCACCTTCTTTTCCATTAACAGTGGACTACAAGCTGCAACATGTCAACCCCTCCCGTCATTGAGTCATTCATCCTCTCCTTTTTTCCAATTCCCCCCAATTAGAGAGATTGAGCGTCGTGTAAATAAACTCGAGTATCTCACCGTGAATCAATTACCCTCATCATCAAACCTTGTTCAACATTTTCGTTCCCATGGTCAGGCTTTTCTTCTTTTTTACGGGTAAAGTAACGCATTGAATAGAACCTTACTTTCGTGAACAATGCTTCGACATCCTCTACACGGTGTGATATCTATTCGCCGGACAAATACGTTTTTATTAACAGTTCCCAGCAGCACTTCATTAACCATAATGTACCGGTCATTATTTCCTCTTTGAGAGCTGAATAGGAAACTAGAAAAGAGAAAATGGAGAAGAGCCCACGTATCGCCACCAAAAAAGATGAAACAACAATCTAAGAGAAAGAATAGGCCGTGTGTATTTGTATATTTATTAATTGGGGGTAGGGAATTTTCCATACGGCGCATTTATCTCTTTTTTTACTTTTCTAAATTGGTAAATTTTACTTTTATCATTTCAGGAATAGAACGGAGACTCGATTGCACAAGATTTGTTCTGCACGCAGAAAGTAGCGAATCAACTCTGACAGGAATAACCTTGCCGAAACGAAGTTTCCATACTACTTTACTGAATTGTAGATGAGATAATACACAGTGACGTAAGCGCTCTCGTCAGATTTCCGATGGTAAGCAACGTTGAGCTGGGTTAGTACCAGATGGGTGATACTTTTAGGAATTCTAGGCGCTGGATATGCCCTCCGTTTATCTCGGCATTCATTCCATTCGTCCTAAACACACACACACACAGACACACACACACACACACATATATATATATATATATATATATATTTATGCATGTATATATATATATACATACATATACTAGCTCTATTCAGCCACGCGTTGCTGTGACTCAGTTCATCAAAACGGAATACAAACAAAAATAAATAAGGCAAAATATATGTTCATGTTGTTAATATTTGTGGATACCTCACTTTTACACTAGTGAGGGTTTATTTTTAGTATGGACATGTGTATCGTAGAAAGAAAAATATCCGATTTATTTTTTGTATGTAAGTATAGTGTATTATTATTAATAATTCTTTTGGAAAAAAATGAAAAGGAATTATTTTAAAGAATAAACCAACACAGTAAGAAGGGAAACGCTTACAGTTGCAAAGAAAGATGGAAAGTAATGGGGAAAATGTTTTATTAAATCCAATATTTATGTACAGTTTCGCACATTGGTTTTAGAAAACATAATGCTGACATATTGATGCTAAAGTGTAACCAGCCGTGTTTTATGAATATACATGTCTCAGTAATGAAAATATTGCACAACTAAGGCAAAACGAATCAAATAAGGAAACAGTTTTCGAAAAAAATAGAAAATTTAACTATTTCCATATTTTCACGGCAGCCGTAATAACTTTAAAAAATTTTTTTTTTAATCATCGACAGTTAGGCAGATTAGTGCCTAAAAATATAAAGCTACCGGAATTGGATACGGTTGATTATATAACGCAATCTAACGATTCAAAGTGACGGATTAAAGACACGCAAAACGAAAATATATATTCATATAAAAAAATAAATAAAATAAAAATAAACATTAGTTGACCACGCCTTGTGCTATAGGGGACCCACTCAAAAGAAAAGTGTACACAAATAGGAAATGTACATGAATCGGATAGCTGCCATATTTAAATATAAACTAAATAATGGAAAATACAAATATTCTTAGTATATATATATATTTATTTACTTTTTTATAAGTAGAAATACAATAAATGAACAATAAAATACAGCCGAACACGCGAAAGCAGGAACTGTACCGGAATTAGATTGGCATGGTACGACTGTGTAAACAAACAAACGCGATAAAACTGACAACTTAAATATGCTCAATATATATATATATATATATATATATATATATATATATATATATATATATATATATATATTTCAGTTGGGGTTCCTTTGCACCCACAACCAGGAAACTTAATCTTATTAGAAACCTAACCCATCGGGCACTTGCTATTTGTTCCCCACCTTTTATTGATGTGGAAATTGAACATATTAAAAGGTTTTTTATTATGAATGGATATCCACCTCCATTAGTTAACTTAGTTATTAACAAGAAAATTCAATCCTTTTCTGAGCTACCAAAATACGGTCCATGTAGATTTCCGGTATACCTTAAGTTATCCTGGATTGGACCTGAAGGCCAATTTATTGGCGATAAGATTTCCTCTCTAGTGTCTTCTAATTTTGGTGCTCTATCGCTCCGTATTGCTTTTTCCACAAAAACCGCCTTTCCCTCATTTCGTAAGGATGTATTGCCTATCTCTCAAACAAGTAATATTATTTATAAATTTCAATGTCGGTGTGGTGCCGTCTATAGAGGCAAGACGACCCAGCGTCTTCAGGTCAGAATCGCCTAACATGTTCCCCGTTTTATCCGAGATCATCAACCTACCACCAGAAAATCTCAACTGATAGAATCGTCCATCGGCCAACACTTGGTCGATAAAAAGGAGTGCGGTCTTGTTTTCTCTCCGGAGTGTTTTTCTGTTTTGTACCGAAGACGTACAAAGTTCCACCTGTCTGTCCTCGAAGCACTTGCCATCATTGCCAGCCCCCCTAGTTTGTGCAAGCAGAGAAACCTCCGGCTTCAATTAGAATTATTTGGGTAGTTGGGTTTTTTTTTCTTAACCTCCTCTCCGCTCTTACTCCATACCACTAACAAATATTCTAAAAATAATAATTTTCAGACTTATGACCCTTGAAAATGTTAGTCTGAACGAAAAGCGCTTCGGGTGTATTTTAATGATCTTGTTTTTAATCGACTTATTTATTTTATTTAATTGTACATGTGTTACATATAACTTTCCCCATTTTCTTTTCCTTTTCCTCACCCCGTTTTCCATCTTATTTTAGTTGATTGAATTTACGCGATGGTTCACTTCTTTATAATTATTCTAAAATTTTGCCAATCGAATAAAGATATATATATATATATATATATGTATATATATATATATATATATATGTATATATATATATATATATTGTTGTTCGTCGGAGCATCTTCAATTAAAATACTTGTAAAACAGGAAAAACATGCAGCATTTCGTCGGTGAGAGAAAGATTAACGCCTGGCTGACAATTCGGGACCTATTATATTGGCTACTTTCTTTTGGACCATGCCCATTACTCGTAGCATATGCGCCAGCTTAAATGTGACAACAATACTCAATACATGGGCTATTAGTGGCCATATTAAGGTACAGGATACTTTGAGGCGTAATTATCTTCTAGTATGGAAGGATAAACCCACTTTCCAATGCCCGTGATGTATCTGTTCTAAGTCATGTTTCCTGTGAACGTTAAGTCGGGGAGTTTAAGCGAAGTACTTTCTAGGTAATTTATCGTTAGCCAGAAGGTTTCTTGTAATTATTAAAAAAATAATTTAGTATTGTCAGTATTAAATGCAACCATCCATTTTGTCCATATATCACTACTTACCGGAGGCTTCTAGGGTTTCCCATTGCCTTTAGTATATGCGCATTCGTTTTCTCCACGTACGTGTTATAGAGCGTGGTGTTATCAGCAAATACACCCATTTTAAAAACAATTTCACGAGAAAGATCGTTTATAAATATCAGGGATAATAAAGGTCCAACGATCGACTTTGGAGGTACACCCACATTTATAGCATATTGTTTTGACGTACAATCATCAAGGCCAACCTGAAATCTTCTCTTAGGATTTTATTATGGAAAGTGTAGTAAGTTAGTTAGTGTTGTTAATACCATATTGTTTGATTTTCATGAGTAGACCATCGTATGGATATATCTTAGGCTAATGTCTTGTTGTCACCTGCTTTCTCCAATGCATCGAATATACACTATATATCTGGGGCTACCGCTCTACTCTCCCCTACTTTTACCAGTGAACGGTATATAGCTTCAGATATTACATTTAGAATATCTGAAGGAAAACGAGCTTGCCTAAATGCATATTGTTAACCGGACAGAAGTTTAGCAGCTGTAAGGTGGTGTCTAGGGCTTGATTAATTATGGACTCTAATATCTACGCAAGAATTGTTTGTAAATTCGTACTACGGCAGCAGTTTTCTAGCAGTCAGAAAAGATTCATTAATGCATTTCTTGAAAAGTTTGGAGAAACCGGGAAACCTCTGCGGATCATTTTTATAATAGTACAGCCCGGATGAGATCAGATCCACATAGTTTTTAGGTGTCTACAGATTTTTATGATATCATACACTTGGGAAAATGGTGATTTTCAGATCTTCCAGTGAAAATCAGCGAGGAGGTATTCTAATGCAGAGTGTCAGTCAAACCTATTGGCAAGCATGTTAGCAACCCATTATTTACTACACTGTTGTAGATTTTCCAGAAATTACGACTTCCTAATTGCTGCTCTTCAATGCGTTTGTTGGTAGTTTCGGTGTATTCTCTCTTAGCTGACGCTATTTTTTGCTTACAACTCCTTCTAGCTTATATAAACTTTTGTTTGTTTGTACTGGACTTATGTCGGATAAATCTGCGGTATGTATGCTGCCTTTGAGCAATGGCAGCTTCGCAAGCAGAAGTAGACTATTGGAAAGAGTGTGTGCTATAGAACATATATGTGGGAACGTGTGCTTTAATTGCCTATTTAAACCATTAGGTGGTCTCATTTGCGCACTGTTTTGCAAGAAGGGAAAATATTCCGTCTTATAATATCCCTAATGGCTTCCCAGTCATCCTTCTTAAAGTACCTTGTCATTTTGAGTAATGACTCTTCAGCATAGAGGCGAGAGTTTAAGTTGATTTCTACCATCTTCACAACGTGGTCAGCATTTCCGAGTGATCAATGGGCATTCGTTAAATAATACTCGGGAACTCTGATCAAGAGCAGATCTAGAAGTGGAGCTCGTAGGCCCTGTCAATCTTGAAGATAGGTCGGAAACGTAAGTGTTAGTGACTGGGAATGAGATATAGAGATGCTATGAGTTATGCTACCAGCTGCAACAGTGTAAGTAGAGAACACAAGCCAGTTACTGTCGTGGGCATTAATTCCCCAAATACATGTACTTGCACGATAATATCAATGGGGAATGCTGTATCTATGCTGTCAGAGACTTTATTGATTAGGGTAGATTCCTGGGTCGAGAGCGTCCTGTAGAGAAAATATTAGTAGCTAAAACTATGCTGCAGATTAATTCTAAAACACATGAAAGTCTGGTTTCTGATTTTAGTTTTGATTCTCTATGCAAGGGAGGTGTTTCAAATATATACTCCAAGTCCATGTATGTGTCTGTCAAAGTCTCTACGGTAAAATGGGAGAAAGCCATGCATCTTAAAGTGGTTAGAGTGGATGGAGGGGTGTAAGTTAGTTTCACTTAATGCCAAGATATCCGTGGAGTTGTTATGGGAAATGATTGAATATAATCTAAATTAGTTCTAAGCCCGCGGATATTCGTAAATGGATGCCTCAATGGAGGATATGAAAAGTTTTTGTTTGAGTTTGCTCCTGGTTTAATCGTAATGTTTGAATGAATAGTCATTTTTTTATTTAAGTTTCAGTTTAGAGTGAGGAGTACTAGACAACGTGGTTGCGTAGAATATTAAACATACATCACATGTAGAGCATCAGCTAACTCTGCATCTATAGGATTGTGGTCTCGGGAAAGCCCACCGTGGATGGATGCAAGGTCCCCTTCCATGCGTGGCATGGCACAGCACTCATTACGATATTATACGATTGACGATGGAGCAGCCGCTGAAAGCTCTACCAAAGAGTTTATGCACCTGTACTGTCAGTCGGAATACAGCTACCTGACAAACTGTCAAACCGGTGCCCTCAATCCGTCAGACAAAAGCAAACCAATCTAATTTCATTAACAATTTTTTTGGCATTAAAAATTTTAATATGATATCGATCATATGCCTTACGGCTCATGGTTACATAACGTAATCTTGAGGTCCAATTTTCACAAACTGTACGCATTAAATTAATCTGTTTTCCAATTGTTTCTGCCTTTTCAGCGGGGTAGTCAGACTTTACATATCCTCATGGAAAATACTGTAATGGAATAGGTGATACGAATGAGATCGTTTCTTGAAATTATTCGTTCATCAAATGTTTAAAATAATCTTTATATAAAGTATCATTCTTATCATAATGGATTGTCAAACCAAGTAAAACTCAATACAACCGATAGTTGCTAAATCCACAATAAAAATATTCGTCAATTTCAAATACACATAACTTAAAAAGTCACTCTGCATTTTCTTTCTAGTAAATGACTACAAAAATATTCTGTTCCAGTAAGTAATGAACTTGGCACCTATGCGTGTGTATTATTACATTATGGTTATGCAAACTCTTACAAGTTTTTCCAGTTAGATGATTATTCTTAACGAATAATTAGCCTAACTGTAAGGCAATGAGTATCAGTTGGATCCAAAATGTTCAAGAAATCAGACTAAAAATACCAACATTCATTCGTTTGAATGCAAACACCTTTGTCCATTACTTTTGCTTTTACCTTCATAATTATAAGGAAAAAGTATATTATACAACGAACAGACGCACCCCGCGAATACTAAAACACTTAAATAAACACCAGCGTGATTAGCAATTCTCAAGACTTAGACCGAACGGTCGGGTATTTCCTAATCCAGAGCGTTATATGTAATAGCAGTCGTCATACAATGTCCTAGTTTTCCTCGACCGATATTAAACGTAGATGCATACAATGGTTTTATATTTTAACTATTAGAAATATTTTAACTATTAGAAATATTTTAACTATTAGAAATGTTTTAACTATTAGAAATGTTTTAACTATAAGAAATATTTAACTATTAAAAATATTTTAACTATTAGAAATATTTTAATAATTAGAAATGTTTTAACTATTAGAAATATTTTAACTATTAGAAATATGAAAAATAAACAGAAGCATTATCTTTCCTGTTATGTAAAATGAACTTTGTGTGTCTGAGAGTTCCTATCCTATGTATTCAAACATGGCTGAGCCGATTTTTGTGAAATTTAACACGAATTTACTTCATGGGCCTTATATAATATTTGTATCGAAATGTCTTCGAACAGTATCGATAATCGATAATCGAAATACTCCGATAAAAGACAGAACAGATGATTTTTACCAAAGTTTATACTTTACACAGCCAAACATCGCACGCGCATTTAAGAAGAAGAAGCAGAAAAGCACAACATATAAAATAAGCTTCTTTTATATGACAGTGGCGCGTTCGAAATGAATGCTTGTGCTTGAAGTACAATTACACAATGATGCTAGACTTGTATTCAAAAACTTTAATGCATGTAATTATATACAAACATTAATAATAAAAAACACAAAGTTCTATACAGTGCAATGTAGACTACAATGTATTGAGGACTAAATCACTGCAGGAGGGATGTGACATTTCTTTCCGCTGCAAAACGATACTTTCCCAATTACAGAAGGGAATTGATCGATTTGATTGAAAATGAGCGATGTCACTGATTTCGATGACAGAAAAATATGGAAATGTAAAATATTTTTGAGCATCATTCAATCTCGAGCAACGTCAGGTTACCCAGCCAGTTGTATAAAAAGATAGAAAGGTAAAGGAAGAAATAATGCTGCTGTTGAGAAATTAGTTGTATTAGTTTGATTATTCGAATTACTCTCCACATATTGACTGCTAATCTGATAGTGTCTCAGCCAATGTAACAGGCGGTCATCTTTTAGTTTATTTTGTCGAACCTGGAGACCGATGTGTGCAACTTGCGAATGTGTAAGATGTTTGAAATAAACCCTTTATTTAGGTTTTGCGCCAACAAAACTAAACCTGGTTCCATCCCCGCCATTTCCACCATTTTGCGGCATTTCGATTGTTGGAAACGAACTTTAATTGAATGTGCTTCATAAGTTAGTTGCATTAGTACCTTTATTATATGAATACCTGTCAAGCCGCAAAATCCCACCCTGCATGCACTCCAAATTAGAGACGATTATATTCTAAAGGTTTCTTCCTTGGGATTGCTAAATTTCGGAATTTCTTTCTAATACACTAACATACAAAACTTTTAGTGGGAGGTGAACTGATGTCTGGCTACTCAACTCCCAACTTGGAGTATTCATGTATTAATGGCTCATAAATTACAACAGTTCCTTACGTCTCAGATGTAATTGTTTTGTTTTGGTAGTGAATATATGTAAACCGAAAATCCTTCTGTAACTAATAACCGGGTAGAAATCGGAGATTACATCGATCAAATTGTTATGAAATAACATTCAAGATGAGAACCATAAGTCTAAAAGATCGAAATAATATAGGTAATCAATATTCATGTAAAAATCCTTAAACAAGTCGCACATAAGATAAAAACACAATCATAAAACGACCTGATAATGTGAAGATTTCTCGCATAAAGTAGAAACAGAAATGACACAAGCTGGCTGATATATTTGATCGACAAATATTACAAAAGAGAGGAAAATGGAAGGAGAAAAGCAGCATGGCATTGGGGCCAAACCATAGGGGTCTTTTATGGCTGGACGAAATGTCGCAAGTTAATACCTTTAAGCCGAATCGACAGCAAAGCGATACATCCCGCTATCTTTACTTGCAATCAACGCCACGAAGTGCCGCCGGATACGTTCGCGTCCGACATTGGTCAATAGTCGCTTCATAGAGCCTAGCAGCGTCTCCTATTGTTACAGAAAGGTAAAGAACGCACATGGCGCTTCCTTATGTTTCCTGCCTCTGTCTAATGATGCAGTATTCCCACACTCTCGCCCTCCTTTCCTCCTATCAGGTGAACGCTGAGCAACTCACACATAAAAATTAACGGATAGTTATTGCTCTCGGTTTTACTCCGAAAGATATATTTCGATTTCCATTGAGGCACCGCTAGTAACCTTTCGTATCTAACCACTATTTTCTGAACATATTGAACTGTCCTTGTACCCATTTCATCGCAAAAAGTTCGCCTTTGTGTGTGCGGACCATTACTGGAAGTGTCGCCATTTTCCTCTACATAAAAGGCTGGTTTTATTTGTGGCGATCAGTTAGTCATATTTAATTTCAAGTTGAGTCCGTTCATCCGTCACGTTAAATGCTATAATATAATTTTAATTAAAAAAACGCTTGTGTCTAGGATAGGATTTTTATCATCGATAAACAAAAACATTGCATATATGCTTTTTAAGAAAAGCTAATTATTCAATGTTTTTCTTACCATAAAACGCAGACCCAACAATTTTTAGGAACCACTGTTCTGCCAGATCAAACATACCCATTCCTGGTCCTCGATACATCTTCTATCATTATATGTAATCAGTTCTTTAAAATAGTCAACCATATAGGAGCCTATTCGTGAACAGCCACACACACACACACACACACACAAACAGACGTCCAACTTTATATTATACTAACGGGGTATCCGGCGTTGCCCAGGTGTTTCGAGGTGTGTGTGTTCTTAAATAAAAAGGAAACCTGGGGGGGGGTAAAAAGTTTGGTAAGTTGGTAGGATCGAATGCGAAGCCCTGAGGCGAAGTTTGAAAATAAAATGTGAAAAAAAACTTGAACCGTTCGGCCAACCAAAATGAGTTACTGAAAGATGTTTGAATTTTTGTAAGTAAGAACAAAATTGACAGGTGCCCACCTGGAAGTCGTAGAGTTAAGATTTTGTGTGAGCGTTACGACGACGTCGACGACGTAAGCAATAGCTATTCAGTAGTTAACGGTTTTAATGAGGTCAATGACCAAGTTTGTTTGATATAAGCGAAGTAAAAAAGAAAACAGAAAAACGAACGTTAACACTTATCATAAAAATAAAGCGGGAGGGGGTAATCAAAACATTAAAAAAAACACAAAAAAACTAACGTAAGGCAAACGAACGAATTTAAATCTACAAATCGAAAAACAAAAAAGAAAACAGAAAACGAACGTTAAAACACAAAAACACACGTGAAAAATGGCTGCAATAACCCTTTTTCGATATTAAAATTTAAAAAATCGGTGGGTACCCGGGTGTTTTGGGGTGTGTGCTAAGCAATGGCTATTGGTGTTAATGAAAACCTAACAAAAGCGAAGTAAAAAAACAGAAAAACGAACGTTACGTGAAAAATGTCTTAAATAACATTGGTTCAATATTTAAATTTAAAAAATCGGAAAAAAAGACATCTCACACCACAATTCGAACCAAAAACGTTTAGACAATGCCCCAACGCGCTAACCAACTGAGCTAACGCGACGTACATAAAATTTACTCAGTTCTTCAACTATTTAAACTAATCCAGGTCATGGCATAATCTGACGCATGCGTAGAACTAGTCGTCGTCACGAGACGATGATTTTATTTGCCCCCTGTCGAAAATTGTCGATTTCGGGGTAAAAATTAACGTTTTTAGCTAATTTTTCGATATATTTTGGGCGAAGGATAGAGCTTCAATATGATACCAAGTTTGAGAATTTTTGTTCTGTCTGTCAAAAGTTTTTAGCAGACATACAAACATATACACATACACACATACATACATACGGACACACATACATACATACATTTTCGCTTTTATATATATAGACTAGCGGGGGTACCCGGCTAACGCCGGGTGTTTCGAGGTGTGTGTGCTCTTAAATAAAAAATAAACTGGGGGGTAGGATCGAACCCGAAGCCCTGAGGCGTAGTTTGAAAATAAAATGTGAAAAAATATGAACCGTTCGGCCAACCAGAATGAGTTACTTAAAGATGTTTGAATTTATTTTAGTAAGAACAAAATTGGCAGGTGCCCGCACGGAAGTCGTAGAGCGTTACGACGACGACGACGGCGACGTAAGCAATGGCTATTTAGCAAATGAGATTTGTTTTTTATAACCGAAATAAAAAAGAAAACAGAAAAACGAACGTTAAAACTTAAGCGGGGAGGTAATCAAAACATTAAAAAAAAAAAACTAACATAAGGCAAACGAACGATGTTAAATGTAAAAATCGAAAAAACAAAAAAGCAAACAGAAAAACGAGCGTTAACCCCCCCCCAAAAAAAAAAACAGGTTAAAATGGCTTAAATAAGCCTGTTTCGATATTAAAATTTAAAAAATCGGTCGGTACTCGAGTGTTTTTGGGTGTGTGGTCGGGGGTTGATAAGCGAAGTGAAAAAAAAAAAAAACAGAAAAACGAACATTACGTGAAAAATGGCATAAATAACACTGGTTCAATATTTAAATTTAAAAAATCGACCAATGAAGACATCTCACACCACGATTCGAACCCAAAACTTTTTAGATAAAGAACCAACGCGTTAACTAACTAACGCGACGCACATACAATTTAGTCAGTTCTTAACCTATTTAAAGTAAATTAGGTCATGATATTAGCAGACGCATTCGTAGAACCGTTCGACGTAACGAGGGGACGGTTTTTGTGGAAAATTGTCGATTTCTGGGGTGATAAAATGCACGTTTTAAGCCAATTTTTCGATATTTTTCGGGCGAAGAATGGGGCTTCAATATGATTCCGAATTTATGAATTTTTGTCGTGTTTGTCGAGAGTTTTTAGCGGACACACAAACACACATACAATTTCACATACATACATACGTATACACATTTTGCTTATATATATATAGATTATATATATGTATATATTTATATATATATATACATATACATACATATACTTAGAAACACGGACGCGCACACACACACACTTTCCGAAAATTAAATATGTGTTTAACTCTTGCAAGAAATATTTCTAAACATACTTTAGTAAACCTATATATATATATATATATATATATATATACATATATATATATATATATATATATATATATATATATATATATATATATTTGTAAAGTAAGTTATAAGACATATATGGCGATGAAGCTACATAGACTATTCTGCGTTTCATCCACGCTAGGATTCATCATACTAATAAATCCTAGCATTTATGAAACGCGGAATATTCTGTGTAGCTTATTCGCCATATATATCTTATAACTTACTACCTGACATTCTTGAAGTAAACACTTAAAGTTCACGCATAACTTTATACTTTCCTATATTAATTTATGTGATTAAATGAAGTAGTCATATATATATATATATGTGTGTATGTATATATATATATATATATATATATATATATATATATATATATATATATATATATATATATATATATATATATATATATATATACCAACAATTTGATGCATTTATGACATGGAAGAACGAAACAGTTTTATGTAAATAATATTCTGTACAAAAGAAACTATACAAAGTTTAGATTTAATATATTTATATTATAATTTCTCAATTAATAAATGGGCCTTTCATAGGATTTGTATCGAAATGTCTTCGAACATTATCGATAATCGAAATAGTCCGATGAAAGACTGAACAGATCATTTTGACCAAAGTTTACACCTTACACAGCCTAACATCACACGTGCAGTTAAGAAGAAGAAGAAGAAGAAGAAGAAGAAGAAGAAAAACACAACATACAAAATCAGTTTCTTTTATATTACAGTGGTACGTTCGAAATGAATGCTTGTGCTGGAATACAATTACACGATGATGCTTGACTTGTATTTAAAAACTTTAATACAAGTAATTATATACAAAAATTAATAATAAAAAAACTGAAAGTTCTATACAGTGCGAGACACGAATGCAAACAGAAGGAATGCCTCTTAAGTTTGAGCGTGATTAGGCTCTAGGACCCTCAAGCAATATAAGGTTATATTTCAATTGCTTTCTATAATCCCCCCAATACACAAACGTAACGCAACGTTATATTTATTTTTACATAATTTCGATTCCCATTCGTTTCCTTTTTTTTTTTTCACTAAAATCCCTCGATGCAGCTTTGATAAAGCGAGGGCGAAACCGGTCAGCTGACTCCCCCATTTTCTTGTTTCCGCTTTTATTATCTTCATCCCGTTTACTTTATTTTAAACGTCGATTTTATTTTAACATTTTAATCATGAATTCTCGTCTTCCTTTCATGATTGCATTATATAAATTTTATACCCCTCAAAGAATCATGATATATATATATATATATAGGTGTATATATATATATATATATGTATGTATATATTAAGTTAGTTAAGATTTAAGGATATAATAGACTAACTGATTGATACATAAATTAAGTGATGTAGTTTGCGTTACAAAACATATAGTGTTAGGAATTTTTAAAGTCGACTGAATTAAAGAATGCATTATAAGATGGTAGACATCATGAATTTTGGAATATAGTTTCTTATCATTTCAGCCCGGCGTTGCCCGGGTGTTTGGGCGTGTCGGTTGAGCAAAAAAAGTGGTAGTGGAAGGTAGGCTCGAACCCGTACCGCGAAGAAAGAAAAGAACGGGGAAGAACCTGACGTCTTTGTTGTTACGACCACCGCCAATATTTTAATTAAAGCCAGTATATTTTAATTAAAGCAAGACCATGGAAAGGAGAGGATGACTTTCCAAAAATATCGATGAAAAAAGCGACCCTCTGTAGAAAAGTGGCCAGTTGAAGTTGAAGATATTAATGTTTTTAGCCAATTTTTCAATATTTCTCGTCTGAAAGGTAAAACTTCAAAACAATACTGATCTTGTAAAAAACCTATCGCGTCTGTCAAAAGTTTTATGCAGACATGCAAACATACATACATACATACATTTATTTATTGGTAACTAAAATTTTCGACCCAAACCGATTAAAAAGCTTGCCATATCTTGAATACCCTTTATATAAAATTTCAAATATTTAGACCAGAAATTGTCTGAGTAATTTGGTATACACTGCAAAGCCACATTTTTGTTAACTTTGACCCCTATTTTGGGGCTCAAATAAACTTATTAAGTTTGATCCATAGCCAAGGAACCTATATCTAAAATGTAATGTGTTTAGACCCAAAATTGTCGGAGAATTTTGGTAGAGTTCCCACAGGTCAAATTGTTGAACTTTGACCCCTTAACAGCCAAACTTCTGGCCGAAAAACGGATTACAAAGATGTTCACAAACCTCAGTACCCTGTATATCAAATTTCGAGGCTGTAGACTTAAAATTGACAGAGGTATTGCGTAGTGAAATGAACACATACACACAAACACGTTCACTTTTAAGATACTAGCTTGGGTGCTCAGCGTTTACCGGCGTTGCCCGGCGTTGCCCGGCGTTGCCCGGCGTTGCCCGAGTGTTTTGATGTGTGTGTCGAGCAAAAGGAGTGGTTGTAGGCAGGCAGGCTCGAACCCGTATCGCGAAGGAGGATGAAAACAAAACGTAACGTCTTTGCTGTTTGGCCCATCGCCAAACCGGAAGTGATGTAGGTTTATTTTAAGGTTAGTCAATCGAAAAGAGAGATTGGCTTTTGAAAACATCGGCGAAAATCGCCCAGTTGAGTGTGAATTTATTAATGTTTTTAGTCGATTTTCCGTATTTGTCTTAACGATACCGATCTCGTGAAAATACGCCGTCTGTCGAAAGTTTTAGGCAGACAAACAGACACACATATATACATACATTGAAACAAACAGGTGAGATTTATATTATAGATTATATTCGACGCAATATATAGTAATGATTTAAAAAAATAAAGGCTCGTGCGCCACCACCGAGAATTGAAACGGAAACCTTCAGCTTACAACTTATTTTTGCGTCTGCCGCCAATTACTAGGCCATGAAGACATATCTACCGCAAGCTTTAAAATTAAAACATGAACCAATAGCTACTACGTTGTGCGTTCTTAATGGCGGCGTTCGACCTTCACCTGGCAAATTTCATTTTTTTAATTATCAAATTTTGCACCGATTTTTCGGGCTAAAACCCAAATATAAAGTTTCGCATGGATTCAAACACCTTATATATGAAGTTTCATGTCTGTAGACCAAAAACCCTAGGAGGAGTTTGGTAGGCCAAATGTTTGAAACAAAAATATATACGTATACATAAATATATATGGAAACAATTTTGTGCTTAATATAAACTTTTTACGCTAATATTATACAAGTATAAATCAAGTAGAACATGCCCATTAATATAATTACACGTAATAATTAACTAAAAATGATCATCCCATAAGAGAACCGAAGAAACTAATAGGGAATTAATTAAAATGAATGTTTAAAAGAATATGCAAGTTAGCTAGATCTTCTGTTATTGAATGCAATTCACCGCCCCATAAATAACATAAATACATAACAAAATTCTATTTTCTTTTGAAATAAATAGAGAAAGGGATTTTAATATGAATATCAATATACGCGCTTGAAAAACAAATTTATAAGAGTATAGATATTGCTCTGTAATTATATTGAGCTTCTTAAATAAGGATTGGTATGTATTATAAGAAAATATATTTCTACAGAAATATACACTGCATGTCTACTTATTAACGATATAACATTTTTTGACCAGTTTCAGAAACTTGCCGGCAGTTTCGTAAAAAACCTTCAGAAACATTGGCAATGTTGGGCTGAGAGTACTGTGAACGTTTCCTACGTAATTTCTGAATCCAAGGTATTTGACGTGTCAAATTATTAAAAAGGCAATTCGTTTCGTCAATAAAATGGGTCGAAATGATGGATTGAGGATGTATAAAAAGAGTCCTATTACGGATCAGATAGCAAACGTAAAAACTACCCTCGAAATATCGAAAATGGAAGGAAGGTACCATCAAACTGTGAAACTTTGTCAAAGGTACGTAAGAGATATGATAAAGGTAAATCTAGAGTTGTTTCACGCTGTTCTTTACTCCAGATTAAACGTGAAGTTGTTAAGAACCCTGGGTAGACATGCGAAGAAGTATTTCATGAAGCCGGATTAAAGAATGTCTCAAAAAGTACTCGATGTCGCCTTCTAAATTTTTTTTTTTTTACACAGTGATCACCACTTATCAAGGCCCGGAAGCCACTCAGGGATAAGGGTTATTGCAAGTACATTACGTTAGTGTGGAGATTTGCTGAAGTGTTTACTTAAGGGGGCGGTTCATTAAGAATTTGTTAACATTGGACTTGAAGACATCCAAGTTGTAGTCCGGAGGGAAGCAGGCAGACGGAACAGAGTTCCATAGGCATGCAGTTCCAAGAAAGAAGCTTTGTTCATGGAATCCGCGCCTTGATTTAGGCACAGATATAGAGTGGGGGAAATGTTTCACAGTGGATTCAGCTAGACGGGTGTTTTTCGTGAAAGATTGGCGAGGGGGGAACCAGAGATTGGAGTTCAGACGAGCATCTGCCATGGAAATAACGATAAAACAAGGACAGGCTCGCAACGTCTCTTCTGTGGGAGAGAGGTTGCAGGGAAGAGAAAAGGGCATCCCCCACTAAACCACGAAGTCTATTTTGTACTCTGTCAAGGCAGGATCGGCTGTTTTTAGCAGCTCCTGCCCAGATATGGCAACAACACTCCATCCTTGGACGTACTTGGCTTGTATATCGATAGAGAATTGCATCAGTAGTGAGATATCTTCTGGAGCGGTAGAAGGATCCCACCATCTTTCCAGCGACCTTGGCAACAGACTTAATGTACATGTTCCATTTCAGATCAGGAGTAAAGGTCAAACCCAGAAGCTTGTCAAAACACTGAGCCTCACCCAGACGAGAGCCATCCATCACAATTGATGCCAGCTGGGGATCAGAGCGTTGATGATGCAAGGATAGGTGTTTGGTTTTGGATGCATTAAAGGAAACCAGCCACATCTTCCCCCCACTGAACCACGCGCTCGAGATCAGAGAGAGAGAATCAGAGAGAACTTTGTCATTTACAGCCTTTGATGTGTTGCCGTAGATGGTCGTGTCATCAGCATAGATGTCAACGAATGATTTAAGTATGTGTTTAGGGAGGTCATTGATTAGATAAGGAAGAGAGTTGGGTCCAGGATTGACCCCTGAGGGACTCCAGCATTTATATTGCAGGCCTTCGATTTTTGTCCATCTACCACTACTCTTATGAGCCTATCGGAGAGAAATGATTTAATGATTGAGAAAACATTTCCAGTTATACCGTAGCTGGAAATCTTGTGAAGTACACCCTTATGTCATACCTTGTCGAAGGTCTTTGATATGTCAAGAGCAATTGCCCTAGAAAGAAAGCCTTTGTCAAGAGATTCACTAATCCTGTGGGATATAACCGTCAGCAATAATAAGCTGCAAAGTCTTATAAGCTGTGACAAAGACTCTATTAAAACAACATCACATATAAAACCGATAGAAATGATCAGAGGACAAAATAAAAATAGATTTTCCCAAATATTTGTTCACGGATGAAGTGCGTGTCACTCTTGATGGCCAATATTGCTGGTGCAAGAGATGGGACTTGATGGACAAAATCGTCATCAGCGCTTAAGGCGCCAACAAGGTGGTGGTACGATAAGGATTTGGGCTTGGATTATCGGAGATACTTTTGTTGGCCCATAGAGAGTCCCAGAAGGCGTAAAAATGACGTTAAATGCTTACATAGCTTTCCTGAATGAGCACTTTGAACCATGGCTGAAGAAGCAAATGTTGACGTTCAGAAGAACCATTATTTTTATGCATGATAATGCTCCCTCGCATGCAGCAAACAAAAGCAAAGAGTATTTGCAACAACTGAGGTTTTCTGAGCAACGGAAGATGGAATTGCCAGATTAGAACCTGATTGAAAACCTTTGAAGTATCATGAAACGACGCCACTATGCAAGTGGATGCTCATTTAAGAGCAAAGAGTGGTTGTGGGATGCTCTCCACGAGGTTCGGGAGGAATAACCGTTGACGAAATCACACATTTGTCTAATTCTGTGGACCAACGACTTTAACAAGTCATTCATAAAAAAAGATTGCATATGCCCTACTGATTATGTCAACGTAGAAATAGCTATGTAATTATTGTGCTCTAAGGATTTTCCTTGTTCATTTAATATTTGAATATTATTTCAATAAACAAGTTATGGGTATATTGTGTTTTTCTCAACCTCGTTAATAACGACACACTGAAACCAACATATATTCCTATCTTTTGCTATAGTTTCGCTAATACTGCTTTAAATACTTTTATTTTCTGAATGTAGTAGCTGAATAGTATCATAAGAACTTCCTCAAAGTTCCATGGATTTTTATTTACTTGTTCCTTAAATATTTAAAAAAAAAAGTAAATTCGGTATTAATTTGATACGGAATGTATATAATATATATATATATATATATATATATATATATATATATATATATATATATATATATAATTCCCATATTCCAACGGAATGATGAATATATATATATATATATATATATATATATATATATATATATATATATATATATATATATTGCATTACACGTTCTTGTGAAAATCCATATTTCTATATGTCGTATTATTACAAATTGTTTTTCTCTATTTTTCTTTTTTTTCACATATTGCATTATTTCTTTCTAGTTCCTTATCAAGATTTCTACTTTACCCTTCTCTTCCTGACCCCCTCTTTCTCTTTCTCTATCTCTCTGCCTCTGTCTCTGTCACTCTCTTTCTATCTTTCTTCCGTTTTTCTCGTATTTTACTTTTAATTCCTAATATTTATTCTTTGCCCATATTTTACCAGTAACAACACCTAGCGACTATCGGAAACTAATGGCTGCTCTTATTCTATCCCAACGTCTCCTGTATTCCGAGATTAAATTTGCTTTCTATTGATTGCCCTCTCTCTACCCTCTCTCCGTTTCGATTATGTCGGTCGGCGCAAGACCTGTAGGAAGAGAATTCGCCGGCGTTTTTATGAACCGGGCGACACAAGCGTAAAAGACCGTAGTATGAAAATGGCGGCCTTGTGTAATGCATCGGGCTGACAGTATATTAACCTTTCAACGTATAGAAGGGAGGCAATTCGTATGGACGTTCTTTGTACACTAGCCATTGTCCCATTATGTTATTGCAGAATAGGGCAAAAAGCTTCGACGCACGTAGAACTGATGTCACAATATCTTTAAATGGATGGCAATATATTGCCTCGCTCAGATTTGTTCCTTTCACTCACTCTCTCTCTCTCTTATTTCTCTCTCTATTTCTGTCTCTCATTCTTACTATCTCTCTCCCTCTTTCTCTGTCTAAACACACACATATATATATATTCATAGAGACTCATATATATTAGATCATTCAGAGAAAATGATACATATATATATATATATATATATTCATAGAGACTCATATATATTAGATCATTCGTAGAAAATAATACATACATAGATATACATACATATATATATATATATATATATATATATATATATATATATATATATATATATATACTTATTTAAGTAATCTGGTAAATGTCATGTCAGAATATATATCTGGTTATTATGGTTTATCTCAAATATCTTTAAAATACTCGGTGACATATTTCCATTGTATGAACGCCCGACGCGAACAGAAACACAACGATATTATTATATCAGCTTTAGACAGAACATATACTATTTATGTATAGTTAGTTTCATGTACGACTCAAAAGTAGCGTCTTTTTTATTTAATATTTTTTTATTGTATTTTCGGGGATCGGAGATCTTATCTATGAAAAAAAGAGGATACTCTATGATAACATACAGTGGAAATGAAATGTGTGTGTCTGTATACGAACGTAAGGTCATTAGTTATCGACTTCTATTCTGATTTTATTTCTTTAAGAAAAGATTTCTTGATCGAATAATTTTTAAGCTGGACGTACGATACAGATAGTATGATATATATATATATATATATATATATATATATATATATATATATACATATATATACACACCCACACACAGACACATATATATATACATATATATATATATATATATATATATATATATATATATATATATATATATATATATATATATATATATATATATATATTAGTGGCCTAGGAAAACCACAGGGAAGAAAATCAAGCAGCAAACTCTACGAAAAATTCATCCCAAAGCAGAAAAACTAAATTTGTGCAGAATTTACTTGTTTGAAAATATAGGTTCTTTCTAACCAATTGTCACAGATTTAAGCAGGAGATATTCTTTGAATCACCAAAAAGCAGGAAAATTTTCATGTAGTCTCCCCCCGAAGAACGAAAGATATGAGCGTTTCAATATTCAATGTGGCTACAAGTATATATATATATATATATATATATATATATATGTATGCGTGTGTGTATGTGTGTGTATATATATATATATATATGTACCCACAAATAAATAGATATATACATAGAGATTTACAATCTTTTTTCCAATTATATAAATTACAAATATCAACGACTGTTGATCTAATTTAAACTAATGAAAGCTCGTTAGAAAGGTAATGACGTGCATTGTATAGTGGACTATGTGCCATTTTCCCATAAATGTTGCACATTAAGTTGTTCATCCCTCACCTAGAGTTTTTTTTTCGGGCGTTTTTTACAGCCATAAAATGTTTTAATCATAGACATTTCTTTTCCTACTTTTGCATATAAATTGCAAAATGTCTGGTATTTCATCAAAACTACTGGCCCTGGTGGAGAAGAGACTAAAACTTGCTTCTATGGTTTGAAATTATCTGTAATAACAGCAAAGGGAGACTTATTCCTAATATTTATTATCTTATATCTCCCCTCTTTGGTTTTCATTCATAAAATAAATTTCACAGTGTATAAATATTATTTGATACTTGATCTATTCGTAATCTTACTTGGTTTCCAGAAGATGGGAGATGTAACATATGACGAATATTTGCAATCAAGTCTCCACGTGATGTTATTTTTGATTATGCGAAATAATAGTAGCAAGTTTTAGTCTCACAGTCATCACGGTAAGATGTTTGGGACACACACACACACACAAATATATATATATATATATATATATGTGTGTGTGTGTGTGTGTGTGTGTGTGTGTTTGTGCGTGTGCATCATTTGCAGAAAGTTCAGATGAGATAATTTATCGGTACTATCAGTTTTAAACCGGATAATTGGGGACGCTATTAGATACACATATCAAGCTCTCTTCAACCGATATTTATTTGTTTTATAACCGGACCTGAAATCATATGATCTTGTGTATGAGAGATCTCCAAGAGAAGGCACGAGAACAACGACAACCACTACATTAGGCTTTCATAGATCTGACAAAAGCAATTGACCTGGTCAACAAAGCAGCTCTATTCCTCGTCCTTAAGGAAGCAGGCTGTCCCCCTACCCTGCTGTCACTAATCGAAGTATTTTACTTGAATATGCATGGGCGAGTTTAGTATGAGGGAGATTTGTCTGACTGGTTTCCGATCAATCGCGGAGATAAACAGGGCTGCGTGCTCGCCTCAGCCCTGTTCGAGATATACTTCGCTTTCGCTTTCAAACAAGGTTATCAGAATGTCGATAAATCTGTGGGGTTTCCATCCTCACTCGTGATTATGAGAATTTCCTTACCGTCTTAAAATACAAAGTTAAGTCCAGAGTTCAAGAACTAGTTGTCCGCGAACTCCTCTACGCTGATGATGTACTTTTCACATCTACCGTTAGGGATCTTCAACGACTTTTAGATTCTATTTCAAACTCATGTAGACGTTCTGGACTAACCATCTATCTTAAGAAAACCGGCACCCTTTCCCAATCATCAGAAAGTATCAATTTTAAAATAAATTATAAAACTCAGGAAAATGTAGATAAATTCAAATACCTAGGTGCGACCATCTCCAAAAACATTATTCTTGACCCTGAATTTAGCACGCAAATTGGCCTAGACTCTACCACATTTGGGGGGGCTCACGCAGCGCGTTTGGAAGAACAAACATCTGACCATCAAGACGGGAGTCTGGATGTACGAAGCGTGTGTATTTAGTGTCTTTTTTCTATAGGGCAGAGACGTGGTTTACATATCGTCCTTAAGAGTCCAGGGTTAATGCTTTCCATACAAGATGTCTCCGATCAATCATTTGCGTGATATGGGAGAAAAGAATGCCAAATGAAGAGCTCTTTCGACGGACAGGCTCAGCTGCATTTTCCTCGAGAGTAAAATTTATGAGACTTCGGTTGGCAGGTCATGTAAACCGAATGTTATATGAACGCCCACCCTACAATGCATTACATAGTGTTTTTAAAGAGGGTACTCGGCCTGTTGATCGTCCGCGTCTCAGATTCAAGGATGTGCTAAAGCGAGATCTCAGGGATTTCGGTGTGGAATGTGAGGAATGGACAGCACTATCCTGGGATCGGGATGCTTGGCGAGCCAAAATTTATGGCAAGAAAGAGAGAGGTGAGAGGGAAAATCTCAAAAACTCAAAATATGTCGATCAAAGACCCCATTTTTTTTACCTCTATATCATTGTCAGGCACGACAGAAACGTGCAAAAGAAGAAGAGGAGGAATAATATCAGATAGGGTAGCTAATTGCATCGTTAAAATGTCTAAATCATGCCTTCTGACCTCAATGCATCCTAATCCTGTTGACGGGAAACTCTAAGGAGCAACCCCTGTTATGGAACTACGTCAGAAGATATGTGTCATTTTATTCGTCCATGCAGGAAAAAATGCAAGTGATAAACATATACTTAAATCTGTTAAACACTGAAGAGATGCATATTATATCAGCTTATTATGGTGACGAGTTCGTTGATTCCAGAGTGGCAATGTGAGCGACAAAATCCACGTATGCATATTTTTTAATAAATGTTAACTCATATTATTAAACATAATTTTTATGAAACACAAACTTATTACTGAGTACTTTTTTGTAATCCATATAATTATTAAACTCAAATGACATTGTAACGGGTGTTGTAACCCTATATCCAATTTACAACTTCTGGTTGCACATTAAACAAATAATCAACGCGACGATCAAACGTATTGTTTTACGGCGTACGTTTTACGCGTGCCAATTGTTCATTTTTCGTGTTTAAATTAACCATATATATATTTTTTTACATCATTCGTTTCCATATTGCGTTATTTTCACGCAATTTTCTTACAAATAAATCTACTTTAATCAGTTGATAACCATAACAGCATTTTACAACGGCGATTTGCCTACCGCCTTCATTTTTTATTTTATTTATTCTCCATTTTTAATAGACCTTTCTTAAAAAACATTCATACATTTTCTTCTACACTACCAACATAAATAAATAACCCTGAAAATGTATTTTTTTTAATTTGCGTTAGGAATAAATAATCAACGCGACAATAACCATATTGTTTTATTGTGTATGTTTTCAGCGTCCCAATTGTGTTTTTTTCCCGTTTAAATTTAAAGATATATCAAAATTTGAATTTAACTTTAAGTATTATGGTATCTGTTCAGTGCATACCTATAAGTATGACAAACCACTTATAATTCAAGGGCTGTAAATTTTCTTTTAAATAAACAATTAAAAACAGAACGACTCATAAAAATCTACCTATATTCTTTTTTCAGTTTAATATGTTTCATAGAAATGTCGCTGTTATGTCACAAAAAACAATTTTCTTTACGTCATAAGTGTCACGCTCATAAATTAATTCCAGAGCTAATACAACATTCTGACCCAACGGGTCACGGGTAGTCTAGTAATATATAAATATTGATAATACTTTTTTTGAAAACAATTAACAATCATGCGAATCTGCCTGGTTACGATACTGCTGTGTTCGGCTTCCGTCATGAACTTATCTGCACCATGTAACCGCCAATACTCTTCTTTTTTTCTCTTAAGAATGAGGTATACCGACACATTTTCAGAACTAAACATAAAATTATGATTCTGGCGCAAGAATTTTGTTTATAAGTAAATATTTTATAATTGAAAATAAAAATCCTTCAATATTGTCGCTATTTTTAAAAATTTAATTTAGTATTTTCAGTGTCTTAGTCAGATTGTGTTAAAATTACATAAAGATATCGTCAAAAATAAAAAGAAGCCACTTTTAGTTTAAAACCAATCAGTCACTTTTTGGACACCATATATATATATATATATATATGACTAAAACATGCAAAATCGATTTTACTGTTTAATATATATATATATATATATATATATATATATATATATACATATATATATATATATATATATATATATATATATATATATATATATATATATATATATATATATGTGAACCAGATCAAAGATATTTAAAGAGTAATAACAAATAAATTCAAGGAGGAGATTAAGAGTGCTAAATAAAGAATAGCCAGATTTATTTTATTAATATTAATGAATTTAAACGGTCGCACCCCTGAACATGCTAATGTTTCGGACAAATTGTCGCTTAAAACGAGAAACCATTGTACGGCTTATCATACCACCACCTTGTTGGCGCCTTAAACGCTGATGTTTTTCCTGTGGAAGGAAACCGTTTATTAAGCAGTCTGATGATGACTTCTTGTTTTGACCGATTATTTGTCAGAAATATTATTATGTTCAGTGTGGCGACCATGTAAATATATTTATATTATATTATATTATATATATATATATATATATATATATATATCAAATCTCCACACTAACGTAATGCACTTGCAATAACCCTTACCCCTGAGTGGCTTCCGGGCCTTGATAAGTGGTGATCACTGTGTAAATATATATATATATATATATATATATATATATATATAGAGAGAGAGAGAGAGAGAGAGAGAGGAAAGATAAAGAGGGAGAAAGAGATAGAGAGAGGAGCAGAAGTTTTAGGTTGGGAAGAGTAATATAATTATTTCAAGAATAGAATATTGAATCGTAAAACCCCATTTTACTTGCGTTATATTTCGTCATAGCAATCAAAATATTTGTGCAGCACACACACACATATATATATATATATATATATATATATATATATATATATATATATATATATGATTGCATGTGTTTTACTAATTTGTCTTGATCGTTGACATTGTTTCCGGTCGTAAATCGCTACACAAACACCTTAACAAAAACGCTGACCCAACCTTTTTTTTTCCTGTTCTTCATCGACAACTCCCAATTCAATTTCTTTGAAGTGATGACAAGCCAAAAGAAAATGTCAATTTTTCCGCTGGTTAACAAAAAGCTTGCACTGCCTGTATTTATGTTGCTATCGCAAGTAACACAAGTTTACAAAGATTTGTGGAGTTATAACAAAGAAAAGAGGACAAAACAAGTCTAAATGCCAGCGATTAAAAAGTGGAGGTCCGTGAAATAAAAGGAATAAAAACCTTTTAAGACGATAGAAAAAAGCAATTGACATATATCTTTTGATTTTGAGACTGTTTGTGTAAAGAACAGGCTAACCTACGTTTTCATGTTTCTCGTTATAAACAGTAGACAAAACCAAAGTGACTTCTTTTTATCTTGTTTCTAAGAAGTATTTTGTCAAGATTCAAACTGAAGTAGACATCTGATATGCGTGAAATGTTATGCCTTTGATGCTTAAACTTACAGAACTCATGTGCTCTGTGGTTAAGTGATTTATTTTATTGTAATTCATGTGGTCGAAATTGTCGCTGAATCGTTTTGGAATAATAAGACCTGAATGCACTATATAGATAATAAAATTCCGGGGACACTCTGACTGAGAAACGAAGAAGCACATTCAACAATTATGACTGCGTAATATTTTGTGTTTTTATCGATTGATGCAACCGAGATGACAACAGTACATTGAGATGGTGTATAATTTCAGGGGAAATATTATGATGACGATTGAACAAAAATAACCGAGTTGACAACAGCACATTTTCTAATAATAATAATAATAATTATTATTATTATTATTAGTAGTAGTAGTAGTAGTAGTAGTAGTAGTGGTAGTATTATTATTATTATTAGTAGTAGTAGTAGTATAGTATTAGTATACTCTTCTCCTATTTGTCCACCATGCCGTTCGTCAACATCCTGATTTTTGTATCTTTATCCACCTCCATCAACTTTGCTCCACTATATTTATACCTGTGCCTTACACTTCAAACATTCTCCCTATATATCTAATAATATGGTAACTCCAGGAGTTACTACATATTATCTAATATATATAATCTTTTCAACCTTATTATAGCCTTACAATACCCACTCATACCCACCTCATAAATTATTCCTTTCACTCTCCTTTGGACCTTCACTTGCATCATCAAATTAAAACTCTAGTACACGATGCCCTATTTTATCCACTCATCAAATTTCATTAATGCTCATAACATCACACTAAAATCATAGTCTTCTTATAAGCAATGCTGGGATAACCGTTACTTTTGTTCAATCCTACTAAATTCGGCATCATAATATTTCATCTGAACTTATACACCATCCCAATGTGCTGTTGTCAACGCGGTTGCATGAATCGATAAAAAACTAAACCTGTATAAGTTCTATACATCTTACATACGGATAAAATAGGATCACTACCCTTCAACCCGTTTACCTCCCATTAAGTCTTAAATCATAAACAACCTACATTATTTAAGACTATCATAGAAACTATATAAATATTTTTACATCACACTTTATATAATACGTTCCTCCTCATGTTAGAATTCGATATATTCCCCCCTAACAACATCAATATTTTCATTGATTTCTTTCGTTTCGGATGAATCCTACGCTAGACGTTGCATCTTTATTATATTACTTAACCCCTTCTCTACTCTTCTGAGGAGAAGCATAAGACTTCGAAATATCTTGGCATAAGGAGTCCCCTCTACCCTCAAAACCAAATATGTGTATACTTTCATTAAATAAATGAATAATTCTATATTCACCAATAAGTAGTTTTTTGTTTCTTATATATATATATATATATATATATATATATATATATATATATATATATATATATATATGATTAGTTTTTTTTTGGAAAAAGAATTCCAGCAGAGTGCTCAATTAAAAGGAAACTCCAAAATGTAAGAGCGTATTTATATTTTGTGTACAGAAAGTTGTTAGTTGAGACAGATCATTGGTACCGTCGGTTTCAAGCCCGATAATAAGGCACGTTTAAGGTATCCTTATCAAGCTCTCTTCAGCCAATATTCGTCTCTATATTATTATTATAATATACGAATATTGGCTGCAGAGAGCTTGATAAGGATACCTTAAACGTGCCTTATTATTGGGTTTGAAACCGACGGTACAAATGATCTGTCTCAACTAAAAACTTTCTGTACACAAAATATAATATAATATAATATATATATATATATATATATATATATATATATATATATATATATATATATATATATATATATATATCCGTTTAGTTTCGAAAGAAAAATAATATCGATTGTAGGTGTAGCTGGGCATGTAAATGTGTAGCATGGATTGCTACATCTATACTACTCCTAAATCAGCGTTACTTCAGTTTTGTGGCAAGAAAAACTCCAGGACGACTGAAAAAATAGCGGAGAGCACATACAGCACCTTGACATTTTAAATGGTCACCCATCTGATACAGGAAAAGATCGTCGTTGCAAAACTTGGGTGATCTGATGGGAACCGGTGTGGCACACGTGATTATTGCGTATATATATATATATATATATATATATATATATATATATATATATATATATATATATATATATATATATATATGTGTGTGTGTGTGTGTGTGTGTATGTATATACACGTGTGAGTATTATGTATGTGTTAATGTGTGTTTGTGATTGCGTGTGCATTTAGATATATATGCATATATCATTCATTACAGTTTTTAAAAGGATATGTAGAGGCATTAGAATTTGAGGGAAGATCGATGCAGGGAGAAAAAAAATAGATACTAAAAATAGTCAAAAGACTATTCGACTAAAATAAAAAGAACCTGGAAGTACCTTTCGTCCGACCCTGAGATCACGTCAGAAGCGATTAAAATAAAACAATTACACAATTGAAAAATGGAGACGAAGAGGGGGGTTAAAAATATTATAAAACTATACGAAGTGAATTAAAGGAATGAATAACCCGTGATATATCGTTCATATTTTAGAACTTGGGACAACATGAAAATAAAAAATAAAAAAAATACGTTAACTTGACTGCAAATAATTGCAGAAACAAGAAATATAGACGCAATATAGTCTTTCTTTTCTCTCTTCCCGGTTAATCAGAGCTCTTTAAACAGGTCTAATTTATGCGACAGCTCCTTTTGCCTACAGAGAGATGGTTTACACATTAGTATATCATTTACGTGTAGACACCACGTTTTAATTTAAACTTATATTATTTAAAAGCAGGATGATGTAAAAACAAAATGTATAACGATAAGTATAAATTTATCCCGAATCCAGTTGATACATTTTTAAGTGCCTAGGCACATCATTAAGGATAAGTAGGTGGGTGAAAATGTTAATTGTAAATTTGGATTGTATATTTTATCATTTTATAATTTCAATACACTTGCTTACATCCAACCGGATACGCCTTAAACACTTGAGTACGTCTCCCTAAAAGAAAAATATTTTATAATAATATTCCACGTTTAAAACTCAGCAGACAACTAATCGTTTAATGGCGACTGAGGTTTCAGTATAAAACGATAGACTAAGCAATGTAATAACAGGTAACATATGGATATTACATTCAATGATCCAATAATACAACAAAAAAAATTTATACATGAATTTAAAAAAAAAATCAAAAAGAAAATCATTTACCAGAAATCCCCGAGGCTATTCAACAATATATGTAGAGATATGAATATATAGGAACGAGGAAAAAAACGAATGAACACATATCTAATGAAATGACAAACACACTAGAGGAATACCTCCAATCTGCACTGGAATAATAACAAAAATGGATCACCATATTGACTGCTGCCAAGACTAAGCTTGTTTCCTTTAATAATTACTAGAAACCATCTCTGCCACCCAATAGCAATGTCCAAAAACACATTACCTCAAAGTACTTTCTTTAAACTCCTCGGCCTAACGTTTAAAGGGAACATAAACTGGAATATTTATATTGAAAACATTGCTAAGCCTGCGGCGATGAAAATGGGTGTTCTCTACCGTACTAGAAAACTATGTACCCCTGACAGTATATTGTACCTCTAAAAGGTCAACATTCGCCCATGTATGGAATATTGTTGTACCATTCGGGCTGATGCATCTGCTTCTTGTATCTCACTACTCGACAGAGTTCAAAAGAGAGTGGCGAATGTGATAGGTATTGAACTGTCATCTAGAACTCGGATTCTGTCCTTCGACGAAATTTTGCATTCCTCTACCTGTTCTACAAGTACTTTAATGGTGAAGGCTCTGACGAACTACAAACACTTGTACCCCCTCGCCGTGTATACCCCCGACAAAATCGACAATCTTTGTTTTAAAACATGCCTTTTATACACGAAAATTCTATATTTACTTATAATTATTATTTTCTTAATTCATTTTCATTTATCTATATCGACATTATATTTATTATATAACACTTAATTAAGGAATAAGGATGTATCATTAAATTCGTTGATTTTAATGATCCTTTTCTAGACAAGCACCCTATTTTATTATTGCAAATATATTTCTACTGGCTCAGTTTTTTATAATTTGCAAAATTTAAATTAATTTTGACATGACACGTAAGTACGTTATAATGTTTTCACACAAAATGCGTTTTAAAGAATTCTATTTCACACAAGCCCACTATTTTCTTGTAATTGTTTTTCTATTGATTAATGTTTTATTATTTTATTTAATTTATACTAATTTCAATATGACAAGTAGGTACATAACAAATTATAACAGGAAATGCATTAGTTTAAAAATCTATGAGCGTCATAATCAAAATAATTTTTGTAATTGCGTTTCTATTTATTAATTTTCCATATTTTTTAAAGAATATATAATATTTTTTCATTAAACACGTTGGTTCAAAAGGTTCCTAATCTAAACAGGAATCCGGCATTTTCTTATAATTACTTTTCTATTGATTAATTTTCTAGTAATTTTGGATTTTATTCTAATTTCGGCATGCCAAGTAAGTGCATAATAATGTTTGCACCGGGAATCCGTTAGTTTAAAGAATCATTATCAAGAGACGCACCCTATGAAAGCGATTCATTTTCTTATACTTGTTTTAGTTGTATATTAATTTCGACCTGGCAATTCATTAAAAATAATTACAAGAATAATTACTAGAAACCTTCTCTACCACCAATAGCAATGGTCAAGAACACATTACTCGAAAGTACTTCCTTTAAACTCCTCGGCCTAACGTTTACAGGAAACATGAGCTGGAATAAATACTTTGAGAGCATTGCCAAGGCTGCTGCGAAGCAGGTGCTAGAAAACTACTTAAGACTGAAAGTATCCTATACTTCTATAATGCCAACATTTGCCCATGTGAGGAGTATTGTTGTCACATTTGTGCTGGTGCATTATCTACTTGTCTCTCACTCTTTGAGAAGGTTCAAAAAGAGTTGCCAAACTAATAGGTCTTTAACTGTCATCTAGGCTTCAGCCTCTGTCCCATCGACGAAATTTTTCATCCCTCTGCCTCTTCCAGAAGTACTTTAATGGTGAATGCTCTGATGGACTACAATCTTGAGCACGTCTTAAAATGGGAAAAGAGGTGGCTTGTTACTTTTAATGTATCTAAACCCAAGCTTTTATCTTTACATCACCAACGCTGTGACCCCTATCTGGCATCCATTGAAATGAATAGCTTTCGTCTTGGGGAGGCCTCCTCTTTTGACAAGTTTCTGGGCTTGACCTTTACTCCTGATCTTAAGTGGAGCACATACATTAAATGGATTGCCAAGGCCGCTGGAAAATAGTGGGATCCTTCTATCGATACAGTAGACGTCTCACTGCTGATGTAATTCTCTACTATATAAGAGCCAGGTTCGTCCAAGGATGGAGTACTGTTGACACATCTGGGCAGGAACTGCTAGAAAGGACTTATCCATCCTTGATAGCGTTCAAAATAGACTTCGTAGCCTCGTAGAGGATGTCGTTTTTTCTTCCGTACAATCTCTTTCTCACAGAAGAGATGTTGCGAGTTTGTCTCTGCTTTATCGTTATTTTCATGGCAAGTGCTCGGCTGAGCTCCAATCTATGGTCCCCTCTCGCCAAACTTTCACAAGAAGCACCCGTCTAGTAGAAAACACTATCACTAATTTCCCCCACTCTTTATCTGTGCCTTAACGTAAACGTAGATTCCATGAACAAAGCTTCTTTCTTAGAAATGCACGCCGTTTTCCTTCCTTCCAGCTGACTACAATATGGTTGTCTTAAAGTCTAACGTAAACAAGTTTTTTATGAACCGTTCCATATAAATTAAAATATTTACCGAATTTCTATTATTAACGATTAGTATATTGTCCAATTTCTACAGTACACACTTTAACCCTTATCCTCGAGTGGTCTCCTGGTCTTCATAAGTGACAATGCCTATATAAAAAAAACACGTGTACCCTCTCAACGTGAACAGCCCCGACAAACGCGACAATCACCTTAATCCTACCTCTTCACAGTAGACATCCTCAGGGTTAAGAAATCCTTCTACTCCAATATTTTCTTCCTTAGAACTTTCGAACTCGCTTCCGGTATTCGGCTTTTCCAACTATACTGACATGCAGAAGTTCAAGTGTAATGAGAACAGGCATCTTGCTACTCATATCCCTTCATAATGCCCCTGCAACTTATTTCCCCGATTGTAGCCCTCTACTTTAAAGTTGCACTGTGCCTTGTTTAGGGTAAAGATTGAATAAAAAACAATTAAAAAGTTTTCATTAAAATGTTTAAATGATCCTATATCTACAGAAGAACATCATATTTTTTTTTACATAGGCATCACCACATTATCAAGGCCAAGAGGTCACTCAAGGATAAGGGTTAAAGAGTGTACAGTAGAAATTGGACAATATAGTAATCATTAGTAATGAAAATTTGGTAAATT
Organism: Euprymna scolopes; assembly: GCF_053919585.1. NCBI lineage: Eukaryota > Metazoa > Mollusca > Cephalopoda > Sepiida > Sepiolidae > Euprymna > Euprymna scolopes. Next base: position 141,025,118 of record NC_136494.1, on the reverse strand, counting down.
TGATAACTTATATGGAACGGCTCATCAAGAACTTATTTACGTTAGACTTGAAGACAGCCATATTGTAGTCAGCCGGAAAGCAGGAAAACGGAAGACAATTCCACAGGCGTGCAGTTCTAACAAAGAAGCTTTGTTCATGGAATCTACGTTTAGTTTTAGGCACAGATAAAGAGTGGGGGGAAATATTGATAGTGTTTACAGCTAGACGAGTGTTTCTTGTGAAAGTTTGGCGAGAGGATACCATAGATTGAAGCTCAGTCGAACACTTTCCATGAAAATAACGATACATCAGAGACAAACTCGCAACATCTCTTCTGTGAGATAAAGGTTGCAAGGAAGAGAAAAGGACATCTACGAGGCTACGAAGTCTATTTTGAATTCTATCAAGGCAGGCCAAGTCCTTTCTAGCAGCTCCTGCCCAGATGTGGCAACAGTATTCCATCCTTGGACGTACCTGGCTCTTATATAGATAGAGAATAGCATCAGCCGTGAGATATCTACCGGATCGATAGAAAGATCCCACCATTTTTCCAGCGGCCTTGGCAACAGATTTGATGTACGTGTTCCATTTAAGATCACGAGTAATCGTCAAGTCAAGAAGCTTGTTAAAACTTGAGGCCTCCTGGAGACCAGAGCCATTCATGTCTATTGATGCCAGATGTGGATCAGAATGTTGATGATGTAAAGAGAGAAGCTTGGTTTTAGATGCATTAAAAGTAACCAGCCACTCCTTACCCCATTGTACTACGTGCCCATATTTTCGTGTGATTATTTTTCTCTTGAATATTTTTCACATTTTTTTATCCATACTATTTCCATAGTAACATAATTACTTTACGGTTTCGTTGGGAATGCGTTAACATCAAAGATTCCTAATTTACTCAGACACCCGATATTTTCTTGTAGATTATTTATCGATTTCTTTCTAATTCTCCTCGGAATTTATACTAATCTTGACATGCCACGTAAGTATATACTAATGTTTTTACCTAACATGTATTAGGCTATGAGATTCCTAATATACACAAGCACCTTACATTTTCTTGTCATCATTTTTATCGCTTCGTTTTCATAATTTTTAGAATATATACTCATTTCGAAATGACAAATAGTACGTAATAATATTTTTACCTCAAATGCGTTAGTTTAAATTATTCGTAACATACATAAGCACGCTGTATTTTCTTGTAATTATTTTTCTATTGATTCGTTTCCAATATTTTTACGGAATTAATACTTTTAAGTTATGAAGTTTTAACCTGAAATGTGTTTATTTAAAAGATAATAAATTTACATAGGTAGATTTATTTCCGTTTTGTGGATATTTGTAGTCGCATGTATTCGTTATAATGAATTATATTAATCTCTCTGAGAATCACAATAAAAACTACGACTAAATTATTTTTTTACATGGGGCTCACCACTTATCAAGGCCCGAATGCCACTCAAGGATAAGGATTATTGCGTGTATGGTAATCAATGAGATAGTATTGTAGTAATCATTAGTATTAGGGGTTTTGATAGAGTGTCTTACTAAAGGGGGCGGTTTGTCAGGAGTTTGTTTATGTTGGACTTGAAGACGTCCAAGTTGTAGTCAGGTGGGAAACAGGCAAGCGCCAGAGAGTTCCACTGGCGTGCAGTTATAAGAAAGAAGCTTTGCTCATGGAATCTACGTTTGGATTTAGGCACAGATAAAGAGTGGGGAAAATTATTGACAGTAGTTTCAGCCAGACGGGTGTCTCTCGTGAAAGATTGGCGAGGGGAGACGAGGGATTAGAGATTAGACGAGCACCTGCCATGGAAATAACGATAAAACAAAGACAGGCTCGCAATTATGGTAGCACAGTTTTCTCTCTAATTATTGTTTCATCCACTTGCTTGGTCCTTACCGGGAAGTTCTCTAGATTCGGCAAACATTTTACTCCATCACCGTCTGTATTTCTGTCTTACATAGATATATTTTACATTAGCGTGTTTGTTTTCATTTCGTAAATTAATGAAAGCTCCCTAAGCAAAGATCACCCGATCCCAATAAGTGTACGGTTCTGTTTCTACGAATATGGTAATAATGGTGTTTGGCGAACGATTTCACATTAAACAAGATGGCATCGATCAAACAGCAATTGCGATTATTCACCGTCTTGTTTCTTTTCACTGTTTTCTTAATCTTCTTTACCGTCTTTTAAATCTACAACGTTATATTCTTCGACAACTCTTTACGCCCTTACGAAATTAAAAACGTTGTTTTTCATCACTGGCTGACTTGTAGCTTTCTATTACTTTTCTTCTTCTTCTTCTTCTTCTTCTTCTTCGTTCTTCTTCTTCTTCTTTTTTTGTTCTTCTTCTTCTTCTTCTTCTTCTTCTTCATCTTCTTCTCCCCATCGGCTATTGCTTATTCAACTAAATAATTATTTATGGGATGTTTAAGACACGCTATTAATTGAATAAGGTATTTTCGCAAAGGTACCTTTCGATTGGACATTATTTATCACTGATTTTTCCACTGTCTTTCTCTTTTTTATATTCTTGTTTTTCCCCATCAAACTTATAGACAATTCCTTATGTAGTGTTTAAGGATGCGATATTGATTAAATATACGTTTGTTTTTTTGTTTTTTGCAAGTATAACAATTCGAAAGTTTATAATATATGCATGATTTTCTGATTGCATAACTTTTCTCCTTCGTTAACTGATCATAAATCCTGCGTATCGATTTATTGCAGGTCAATATTTTCTTAATTTTAAAATTGCTGTGAAAATTGGTACACTGGAGGAGCATAATGTTGCCTTATTTGCCTGCTTTTTGTGGAATGTGGTCAAATATTTCGAAAGTTTTGCTAATTTTTTCTATTTTTCTGGTAATTTTAAGTGTGTATCGGTTTATTGCAAGTGCCTGAAAATGTATATTTTTGGTAACACTATTCTAACTTCATGTTTGTATCTATATGGAATAAAAAACATATCCAGTAACAATATTACCCCAAAACAAGGACATATTTCAAATTATTTTGTTTAAGGAAATATCTATTTACGAACATAAATCCAAATCACTTTGAATTGCCTCTATTCCACTGATATTGTCAAACGGCGGAATTGAGGTTATGTGATGCTATGGAGAACTCCCAAAATTCTCCTTCAATATTTTTCCTTCGACAAAAATTAAACATGTACTTAAAATTTCATTGTTATTATTGATCAGAGCTCCACAATTGGGGATTTATACCTGGGGAACAAGGTGGTCATGTCATCAGATTTTCTCCCCTAATGTCTAATAAATTATGGTAGGAGGCCGTAGACTTGGCAGAGTGGGATTGTCATGAATAAAAATCAATTTGCGGTTATGCGCTAATTGAAAGTAGCCATGCCATAGTGACAAATGCTTATTTAAAAATAAACTATGAGGCTGGCTTTTCAGTTTGACACCTTCTGTCACTGAAAATGGTGCATTTATTTCATCACAGAATATTTCATCCTAAAACATGACGACCTTACTTTCCTGTTGAAGACGGAATCGATGAGTGGTAGCGAATCCAAGAGGACTTCCAACTTTAGCCCACCTGTCTGGTTCATCAGCTGTTACCCTGGCTTCATCGGTAAAAAGAACATTTTCAAAGCTGACTTTCATGTATTTCTGAAATCAAGCTTAACGTTGTTCTTTACGGGTGTGGTGATGTGCTAAATTCTCCTTGCAATTTCGTTTAGGATATTGTAACTACTCCTTCAGGACAAGAACATAATTCAGCCTTGTAAAATATAGCACCACTGTTGCTGCCCGGCTGCTTGATAAGTTGACACCCAACAGAGATTGACTTGATTCTGTTTTGTCTTTCCCTGGTTTCATGTTTGGATTATAATCGAATGACGACAATGTTCTTCGATCTGTTCCACACTCCTTGGCTTGATCTCCGAGAGATAAACCTGCGAGACGTGAAACACCACGTTCCTTCTCACTGGTTGTCAATCGGCCCTTTCAGAGCATTTTGCGAGACTATGCAATAAAGTGATACACACTTAAAATTACCAGAAAATAAAAAAAATAACATAATTTATAAAATATTTATTTAAATTCCACAAAAATTCATGGAAATTAGGCACCATGTTTTGCTCTTCCAGTGTACCAAATTTTAATTCCCTGCGTTTCATAGCAATTTCCAATTTAAGAAAATATATACTTGCAATAACGAGGTACACGAGTTTAATTGGGCCTATTAAATCATATCTCCAAAAAAAAATGAATTGGGCCTATTAAATCATATCTCCAAAAAATCATATATATGTAATATTTTTAGAGAACATATACATTTCCAATTGGTGCATAAATAAAATGCAGGATCGCCTTAAATTTTAAACTATTTTACACATGCGTAATTATACAGAATACGGACCGTGCTGATATATTAACCATTATTATTTATTGACACACTTTTGACATTGGGCACACCTAACAATTAATTAGACAACACCTACCGCATGCAATAGCTTTTTAATTGAACACTATATATTAACATGACACGCCTCATATTCTGCATACTAGCAAAACACATGTTTCGATATAAAACCTAAACAAACGAAAGAAGCACCTCGGTTATAGCCGCAATTCACCCACACTTGACGAATGTGATAAATAATTGTTCAGGCAGTCAGTGCCTAAAACAAACCACATCAACATTGCTATAATTGAACATGCTTGCCGAGGCCCGCCAGTGCCCGCTTATGCCCGCGGTGTGCCATCAACTGACAGTAACCATCTATGAAGATCACTATTCTTCAGTCACCGCAGATAACAGTCATAATCACGATTGGATTACAGTGCCCGCCCTTGGATGACGATGACCATGCACCGAGAGTGACCGTTCTAAAGATAAGTAATTGCCCTATAACAACACTAGTCGCCAGTAACAACCGTGGATTCCACTAACTGCCACTGTAAGACAATGAAAACGCAGTGGAAAGCAGATGCTTTTATTCTGTCCAATACGACGTGTCCACAATTTTCTTGGGTCGATAATAGCTCACTCTAGAAAGCCTTTTGTGTTAATATTATTTGAGTTGTTTAATCATAGTTAGTAATTTATATGACTCGCATACGAAAATATACTAGATAATCAAAGTTTACTTCGTTTTCGTGGTGGTCACCATAGCTGCATTGTCTCTGTGTCATATTTCCATCTGGCATTTCACTTTCAAATACGTGACACCCACTTATCGATTAAGTATATTTAATAGTAGTATAAACAGTTGTTTTTCATTCTCCATTTTGAATATAGGTTTCACTCTCTCTTCCTTTCACATTCTCAATTCCCTTCTATTCATATGTATTTCTCCACATCCTGCCACTTTACAACAAAATCATTATATGTAAAAAAAAAAATAAATAAATAAAGAGAAATCTTAAAATTTGGAAATATGCACTTTTAATAACTTTCTTTTAGTGCAATATACAAGAAGACGGAAAGACTTAGAAAGAAGATATTTAAAAAAATATATTTTTGAAATCACAAAGCAGAGCCATTGTAAATCTCCGATAAAGGTATATTGAAACAAATCTTTCTGGAGTACAAATGTTTGGTCGTTATAATAGCACTAGCCTGGGTGCCCAGCGTTGACCGGGGGGTTGAAGGTGGTAGTTAAGCAAAGAAAAAAGGGGTGGTTGGCAGGTAGGCTCGAACCCGTACCGCCCAGTAGGAAAATAACATAACAAAATATGACGTCTT
>NC_136494.1:140941904-141016904 GCF_053919585.1 Euprymna scolopes | reverse complement strand
AGTAATTCATGTTCGATAACCATTACGTCAGCATGACCTAACCTTTTAAATGTGTTTTCAAGTTTCTTATTTAAACAGGAGGAATCTATAATCTGAACCATTGACGCATGCGTATTCAAGGAACAGTTGACAAACAGATAAATATCCGATAACACAACACGAACCAATTTTTCAATTCTTACACGTTAGTAGCTTATTTTTTCGGATGAAAATCTTTTTCACGTGCTTGATTACCCTAAAAACATCATTTCAATATGTAGAACAACAATTCGTTGAGTATATAGGTTGAGAAATTTGCTCTCACACATATTCCCACTTTTATAGATAAATAGATATATTGAAAAAGTTACATATGTATATACGAAAGTAGCTCACAATGAGGGGGTATTAGCAGAGAAACAAACGGATAAAAAAAAACAAGAAACGAAATGAAATAGGATGCATCAAATGCAATAGAAAGATACAAAGAATTTGAAAAATTAGATTTTTCTCGATGCAAAAATAAGTAATATCGGTTCGTCTGAAGAGTTTGTTTCGTGCACACATGACAACACGTACCAGATCTGTTTTTTAAACGACTTGCTTTCTTTCCAGGTCATTCGGCAAATACAAAGCAATTTATTTACTCGTCTTATATTTCCACACAGATTGAACTGGTTTGAACAAGTTTACACTTTTTAGCACTCATTGCTTTTGTCTTGTCATCGTTTTTATTGTAAAGCAAATACAAAGAAAACATATAATAAACAGAATGTTATCGAAACCAGGCGAAATGAACCGGAAGTACGCGATGCAACGTCATTTAAAACTAGCCTGAATGCACGGATGTTTGAAGATTTGTTGAGGAAAAAGAAAGAACACTGTTGTAGTGGCCGAACCCGTACCGCGACGGAGGAAAAGAACGTGAAAGAAAACAACGTGACGTGTTTGCTGTTGTGCCTATCGCAAAACCGCAAGTGACGTAGGTTTTAATAAAGGTTAGTTAATCGAAAAGAGAGGAGTACTTTAAGAAATATTGGCGAAAAAGCAACCCCTCCCTGTAGAAAGGTGTCCAGTTTAGTATGGGGGTATGAATGTTTTTGCCCAATCTTTAGATATTTGTTGTCCGAAAGGTGAAGCTTTAAAATGATCATAATCTCGTGAAAAAGCCGCCACATCAGTCGAAAGTTTAAGGCATACATACATACATACATACATGATGATTGCAACACCTTGTCAGACGAGTGCCACTCCCTCAGACACGTAAAGTCCATGAGCCCTAACATGACTTATTATTTTATTTTATTTATTTGTTAGTGGCACCGGCGAATTCACACACTGAAGCAGACATGAAACTGAAGACGGTCATTGCAATATACACATATATGTACGCACACGCATACACACACATACACACACATATATCCATGAAGATATACACATATATACATATAATACATATACATACACATATGCATACCTACTCAATACATACGCATATATACACACACATATACAAATACAAACACACATATACATACGTATACACATAAAATACGTACACATACGTGCAGATATACATACACGCACATTTAAATACATATACATAGACATACATATCTATGCATTTATACACAAACAACACATATGCATAGATACACATACCTATAAATACATACACAAACAAACATATATATATATATATATGCATATATACATACAAACGCACACATGTATATATACATACATATACTCATATATATATATGCATATACATACACAAGTACATATATAAATGTACGCACACATATACGTACATACACACACGGATACATGTAATTATGGCAGATAAATTATTACATGCTTCCAGCATTTCAACCTACACGCGTCACAACTTTTCCATTGGTATAGAAATATTTTATAGACAAATGCCTGAGGGAGTATCTATACGAAGATTATGTTACAGAGATTTAGCTTTGTACGACAGATAAATCTCTCTCTCTGTTCAAAATGTTGAGGTCCAGCAACAAGGAAGAGCAAGATAGCTAGCAACAAGTTAAACTGCAGACCAGCTTAATGCGGGTACTGGTCTCCCGCTTTATGGTTTTTTAAATAAAAGAGTTTCTTCCCCTAGAGGGGCTACATTCACCACTGCTTACGGGAGCCCTCTCCACCCCACATACACACGGTAATAAACACACGCATACACACATACTTGCATACACACAGGATGCGCGCAAACATACATATGCATGTACACGCACATGCAAACATACACACATAAAGGCACATACATGTACTTATATATGAATGCACACACGTACACATGCACATACATGTAAAATACACATGAAGGAGCGTTCCAAATGTCATATATCCTCAATGATCAGGACGAAGGCGATGGGTACAATTCAATGAGTTTTACAAAAAAAAAAAAATCCAAAACAAACTAAATATACATAGAATCAGACGAGGAATCCAAATAAAACGGCTGGAGTTTTTTTTTTGTTTTTGTTTTTTTTAAAGTAAAATGTTTGTACACAAAAACTCACGTTCCATAGGCAGACAATGATGACGAACTTCACACATTATTTACAACTACATACACATAGAATCAGACGAAAAATCAAAATAAACAGAACTGCATTTCAAACGGTTGGAGTTTTTGTGTGTTTTTTTCAATAAAATTTTTGTACACAAAAACTCACGTTCCGAAGGCGGACAATAGTGACGGACTTCACACATTATTTACAACTAAATATACATAGAATCAGACGAAAAATCCAAACGGTTGGAGGTTTTTTTTTACATAAACTGTTTATACACAAACGCCCACGTCCCGAAAGCAGATAATGATGACGAACTTCACACATTATTTACAACTAAATATACATAGAATAAGACGAAAGATCCAAATAAACAGAACCGCGTTTCAAACGGTTGGAGTTTTTTTTTTATATACACACATACATGCATTTAAACAGGCAAGTGAGATTTATTTAATAGATTTTGTATTGTAGTAAACACGAAACAAAACGTGTAAAAAGCGGAATGTTTTATTTGAAACCTAAAAACAAAAATTATCCAGTCTGTAACTTTATAATCACGATTTACATTTATATTATTTTAGTTTAGGTCAAATATTCGGATATTTTGGTGTTAAGAAATCGTTTTTATTTAACAATATTTTAAACAGGTAATCATCTTAAGTTCTAACAGTTTACAATCCTAAATATCATTGAGCTTGACATTACGTTTTTAATTTCGTTAGATAAAGTTTTATAATAATTAAAATGATACCTTGCTTGTTTCTCCCTAGGCAGTCCATAAGTTAAGCTTGTAAAATTGCAAATTTATATTTTAAAGGTGAAACTGCTTCAAAAAAGTGAAGCTTGCGAAATCTGGAAACGCTGGACCAGAATATAAAAGTAGCCATCTTTTTATGTAGTCTTGTTGTCGAATATAATTTTGATTATATATGATCATTCGTGTATTTGTGTTACAATTAAACTCAAAGTAACGTTTGGCGTGAAGTGGTTCTCCGTTGAACAAAAGTCAGCAATATTTTACGAAACAAATAGAATATTTGAAACAAGCAGGGCAAAAATAATCATTGTCTGCCAAGAGCTGCGGGGCTGAAAGAACCAAATTTGCTTTTTGATTGTATTATTTATATTGAGCTATACAGCCAGTATTACTTTTTGTGTATATACTGTTACTTAACGTCTCTGAATCTGTTCTATTTTTAATACAATATACACTATTTACAATAGTTATGTTAATAAATCCATATTTTCGATTTGTTATTGTGTTTTTCTTTTCTGTGCAAAATAATTTTTCGCTAATTTTTATCTATGAAATTTATCAAAGCATATTTGGTATTTACTTTTCCTGAGTACTCCTGATATTTATAATTTAAATATTTCGAAATACGGTTCTCATCTTGAGTGTTCACAATATTTCGGCAAATCTAACTTCCCACTTTTTTCAGAATTATCTTGATAAAATTCCAAATGGTCTTATCGAATTAAGGAATCTTTTTAGCTCTTTAAACAATGTCGAGATGAGCGGAGAAATCTAGTGTCACATCCAAATGTATCTATTTTTAATTCATTAGTTAGGGGAGGATAGAAATATGGACTCATATCGTTCACAATATTGCTATTAATAAAAGACATACAATTATTTCAAGAAGGGTTGAGAGCTGAACATCGCCTCTTTAGCAAATATAACCATCACACGTCGATCCTTAGTAGTCGAATGCTAAGTATCATCATATGTCACCAAAACATTTAAGTTATAGCCAGTGGTGCGCCCTTATTATTCAAATAGTTTTATTTGATTTGTCTAAACAAGAACACGCGTACATGGAATAATTTTAAAAATATCTCCCAAAAGATATTATCAATTAAATTCCTTCACCAGTATACAAAATAAATTTCAGCATTTACGGCTTTGCTCGGAATTTACGGTTTTATTTACAGCGTTGTTATCTGTTAAATGCTAACCTTGTGGGTGTTTATTTTTTACATAGTTCGTTAAATGCAGGCATTTTTCTTTATGAATTATGATGGTTGTTATGTTTAAAAAATATTTCATTGAATTAAAAGTGATAAAAAAAACGAACGGCATTAGCTGGGATCGAAACTAAAGCCTTAAGGTCTATCCATTAGCCTAGCTGAACAATCATGTTACGATGATGCAATTCATTTACTTAAAAGAAGAAAACCATAAAAAAATCCACGTATGCGTACATATTAACATCGTTCATTAATAGAACATTTTACCTGGCCGCCTCTAGCATCGGATTCTATGGCAGTTCTATACAAAGGATTTTTTTTTAATGTTAAGTATTATTTTTTCAATTTTAAGTATTTTTTCAATTTAAACTATTTTTTTTCAATTATAAGTATTTTTTTTTCAATTTTTAGTATCAAGTTCCGAGAGATTATCAATTCAGAAAATAAAATTTATTGGCCATCATTTTTCTTGTTTCTTTTTAGCTAGACGTACACGTAAACATACCTATTTATTGATAGTTGTTCTTTGTATAACAATTATGTATATATACGCACACACTCACTCCCAAACACACTGACATACACACACATGCGTATATATATATATGTATATATATATATGCGTGTGTGTGTGTGTGTGTGAATGTTTACGTGATTGTATTCGTGTGATGTTATATATCTTATCCGACAATCATTTTTTTATTATCATATATATATATATATATATATATATATATAAATACATATATACATACATATATATATATATGTATATATATATATATATATATATATATATATATATATATATATATATATATATATATATTTACTTTTCCTGAACCAGGAGCATTTTTCACCTAATCTGCATCACTTCCCTTTGAGGATTGTCAAGAGCTAACGAGAGACACTTGTTCTCTCCCAGAACGACTCCTTTTGCCAAAAGGGAACGAAGATAAACCAGTCGTCTTCGATTGTACATGTTATAATATTAACTTCACCCCGTCAGTCTTCCTCATCAGAGCAGATAGACATATCCTAAAAGGGAGGGGCCCATTTCAGAATTGAAAGAATTTTAGGGTAAAGATTTGCCAAAGGTTAACCCTTTAGCATATGCGAAAATTACGAAAGCATAAGAAGATTTATTTTCCATTATTTTGAATTTCCTATCAATATAGTTTATTACTTTTCATCGCGTAACCTACATTGCTTTAATAAAATAATTTTCATAAAAAATATTGTTTACGATGAGTGATGCATATTTAATGAAGTATATATGTTAATTTAATGCCGTACACGATATTTATTGCTTATACATCTAATTCCCTCCTCTAGAATTTATTTTTAAACATATCCACCTTCATTTTCAATGCACCTTGCATGTCTGCCTCTGACAGACGTTCATGACAGGAGTTGATTCTTGGAGTTTTACACTTCAATATCTTCAACCAAATGATGAAACATTCAGGCAATAAGTGCATAAGTAAAGCTATCATTACGATGCAATTTGCAATTCTTACATTATTTATTTAAATAGAATAAAAATGGAGGCAATACCTTTAGAATGTTATTCGTATTTGAGCAGTGTTGGACTTAATCTTGTATGGGTATTCATATCAGTGTTTAATGTTTAATTGTAGTTCAAATAAAATTTAAACTGGTACTACGACTTCTACCTTAACAAAAATAGTTATAGTATTATAACAATCAAGTTCGGTTGGTGTCTTGATTATTAAGCTATAGAATGATACGTAAATTTAATTGTCAACATATTACTTTAAAAACAAACATTTAATAAAATAGACAAAGGACATATTAGGGTGAGATGAAAATGCTCTTAGGAATTTTACATTTTCGAACATGTATTTTCTAAATAAGTCTTCATTATAATACATTTACTTTATTATTTTCTAGAGAATTTTCTTTCTATCTAATTGTTTAAATTACAATCTTTTTGATGAAGATATGTTATGGCGCGGTGGTATATTAACTAATTTTTTGTCAGGATAAAATAATATATAAGTCCTGGGTTTTGCAGAAAAGTAGGGTTTAATACGTATCCTTGCGAAAATGGATCTATCTAAACATGTTCGAATTGCTTCATAGTACTAAATTATTTATATCTGAAACCCATGTCTTTTATCCTGTAAAGTGCTATTAAATTAAATGTAAAACAAGTCACTGAAGAATTTAGAATGTGAATTTCAGATGAAACTTTATATCTTTTATTAAAGACTATAAGTTTTTTTCACGATATAATTAATCTTTTTTCCGGGGGCGTTATTCTATATGATGTACATATTTCATGCTTATCGATTTAGAGGTAAGAGTTATCTATAAAGATCTAATAATCCTCCTATTTTCTTCTGGGTGTGTATGTTTGTATTGTGGTTATGTATTTTACAAGGTAAATGAATATAACTAATCACTGTCTCCAAAAACTTCTCAAAATACCGCACAACATACGATGAAAAAAAAACTTCCGGTTTGGCTGTTAAGCCGGCACTTTCTCAGTGTAACAACACTTTTCATTTTTCTAAAGAAATATATATATATATATATATATATATATATATATATATATATATATATATATATATATATACGTTAGTGTGCTGTTTGTCTGTTCCAATTTTCCTTGAATATACATAGTCAAGTACGTCCAAGGATGGAATACTGTTGCCATATCTGGGCAGGAGCTGTTAAAAACAGCTTATCCTGCCTTGACAGAGTACAAAATAGACTTCGTGGCTTAGTGGGGGATGCCTTTTCTCTACCCTGCAACCTCTCTCCCACAGAAGAGACGTTGCGAGCCTATCCTTGTTTAATCGTTATTTCCATGGCAGGTGCTCGTCTGAACTCCAATCTCTGGCCCCCCCTTGCCAATCTTTCACGAAAAACACCCGTCTAGCTGAATCCACTGTCAAAAATTTCCCCCACTCTATATCTGTGCCTAAATCAAAACGGGGATTCCATGAACAAAGCTTCTTTCTTAGAACTGCACGCCTGTGGAACTCTGTTCCGTCTGCCTGCTTCCCACCGGACTACAACTTGGATGTCTTCAAGTCCAATGTTAACAAATTCCTTTTGAACCGCCCCCTTAAGTAAAGACATCATCAAATCTCCACACTAACGTAATGTACTTGCAATAACCCTTATCCCTGAGTGGCTTCCGGGCCTTGATAAGTGGTGATCACTGTGTAAAAAAAAAAAAAGCTTATTTGGCTAAAATTTTCCAAGTGATTTGTTATTGTATTCGAGCGATGAACAGTCGCCACAATCCAGCATTGTATTCTACAAAAATGCTGGCTTGAATTATTTTATGTTAAAGTGGAGCGCTAAAAAATTAATAGCATTGGTTTAATGCACGATAACGGATTTTGCATACAAAGAAGTCACCATTTATTACGGCCTTGGGACAACGCGACGACAAGGTTTAATGACTGCACCGCAGACACCAAAACAACGGCATAGAACGGTAGAGTAAAGACAGCCTCGCAACATCTCTTCTGCGGGAAATATATGGCAAGGGAGAGATAAGAGCATTGCCTATTAAGTTTCGAAGCCGGTTTCGAACTTCTCCAAAGCATAATAGGTGCTCTAAGAAGCTTCCCTACATATATGACAACAGTATTTTATAACAGGAACATTTGGCTTTTACGGGTAGAGGAATGCGTCGGGACTGAGATCGGTAAAATAATGCAACTATTATTTCCGTGATCTTGCCGACATATTTTATGTAAGTCTACAATTTGAAATTACAGATTTAAGAGCCAGACCTAGAAGTTTGTCAAAACAGGAAGCCTCTTTCTAGACGAGGGCCATACATACCAAGTTGGGATTAATGCATTTATGGCGAAAAGATAAAAGCTTGGTTTTGGATGCGTTAAAATTTACCAGCAAGCTTTTGCCCCATTGAACCACATGCCCAATGTTGTAGTAGACAAACCTTGAGAAATCTTGGTCGCTGTATGCAAATGAAGTGTTATCACAGACCGCAGTATAATTTGCGTATATATCAACGAATGAAATTAGAATGCGATATGGAAGATGATTGATGTAGATAAAGAAAAGAGGATTCCTGAGGCACGATAGCGTAGATAATTTTAGCTTCGGACTTATGCCCATCAGCGATTATTTGAGAAAATGTTCGATGGCCGAGAAGACATTTCCAGATATTCCATAGGTGGAAATCTCGTGAAAAAATATTCGTCGATAAATTCGATGATCTGATATAGAATAAGTCAATAAATCAGCTGTAGATAAAACAGATTTATTGCTTTTTACTGAGTAGCTTGTTTTTCTCCGGATTGTTTACAAGTACCCTATTAAGCACGGATTCAATTAACTTAGTCATAAAACACAGAAAGATTATTTGGGTCGTATAGATATACAGAAAGCAGATCTCTAGTATTTTCAAATATCTATCAAACTAATGAGGCCTTTCAATGTGTTGGGAAGCATTTCTATTTTATGTATCGATTAAACACCTACGAATTAGTGTTAGTTCCGATTTCAACTTTCTGAGTTCTATGACTGGAATATTGTAAGGGCTAGTTAGTTTGCCGGCATCCTGCTGCCTGACGAATTTGATTTGACCCTGTCAATTTATGACCATATTTTTCATTCGCAAAAACTCATATGGACCAAGCCCCTGTTAAACTTTTCTGACTCGATAGATTGAGCATACGGCTTTGTTGCGTTTTCTATAATCTTTTGCAGTGTCAGCATTTAAACTGAAGTTATCACTGAAAGGTAGTAATAGGGATTAGTATGTCATATATTAATAATCCCAAATCTTTTCTTAAAGCACATCTTTTAAACTCCTCGGCCTCACGTTTACAGGAAACATTTGGACCAATTACATTGAGACCATTGCCAGAACAGCTGCGAAAAAGGTAGGTTTTTTCTACCGTGCTAGAAAGCTACTAATGCCCGAAAGTATCCTGTACCTCTATAAGGCCACCATTCGGCAATGTATGGAGTATTGTTGTCATATTTGGGCCGGTGCATCTGCTACTAGTCTCTAAGTCCTAGAAAAGGTTCTAAAAGAGAGTCGCCAACCTAATAGGTTCTGAACTGTAATCCAAGTTACGGACTATGTCCCATAGACGAAATTTTTTTTTTTTTTACACAGAAATCACCACTTATCAAGGCCCGGAAGCCACTCAGGGATAAGGGTTATTGCAAGTACATTATGTTAGTGAGGAGATTTGTAGCATTCCTTTGCCTGTTCTACAAGCACTTTAACGGTGAAGGTTCCGACGAGCTGCAAGCACTTGTATCGCCTCTACGTAAATACCCCCGACAAACCCGACAAACAGCAAAATCCCACCCCTTCACAGTAGAGATCTCTAGATGTAAGAGAGACTTCTACTCCAGTAGTTTTGTCCCCGGAACCGCTAGACTTTGGAATTCCCTTCCAGGTCCTTGCTTCCCAAGCTGTACTGACATGCAGAAGTTCAATCATAACGTGAACCGACATTTTGCTGCCCAACTCCCCACCATGTACCCCTGTAGCCTGTGTCCCTAATAGTAGCCCCTACATCAAAGTGGCAATGTGTCTTGTTTGGGGTGAAAATGTAATAAAATAAATAAATAAATATATAGACCACCAATTTGTCATAAAATGTTTCTTACTTAACAGGCTATGATTTTTGTCTATTTAACACTCGTAAAATGTCTAGTTTTATATATTTTGATATTCTAAATGAGAGAATAATGAGGTATTAAAGAACATTAGAAATATAACAACATCTTTAATTGAAATCGATCGTTCTTATGTATGTAACACCCTTCGAAGTTCAGTTATACTGGGTAGTATATAAATAAAATCAACTATATAACAAGAAGCTGTACAATTAATACGTTTTCGATCGCATCAGTTAGTGTGAAGAACACTCATTTCGAAGACGTTGCGCAGCATCTCATTTCGCCTTACCTATTTTTCCAATTCCATCGAAGCCATCTCGTCTTCCGGCCATAAAGAAATAGTTTCTTTGGACATCTTTAATTTCTATTCCGTTCGATTTTATTCTCTTCATTCATTTCTTTCCAATTTTTCTGCGAGTTTTGTATGCCCTACAGCGCTCCAGGGGGGAACCACTTTTGTCCAAATGTACGAGCGAAAGAAAGGCGAAGGGAAAGAATTATAACTATTATGAACGCTATAGCTTATAGTGGGATTTCCTGGAAGTTATTTATTGCGTGCGTTTATTGCGAAAAATTACCTTCCAATGAAAATGTTTTTTATGGACAAATTAGTTGTGTCCTGTTGTTTATGAATTACCAAAACCAGACAAAAGTTTGGTCGTTAGCTAAACGTATATAAAATAAATTGTAACACACACACATATCTATATCTTTCTAGAAAGACAGGGGAGAGCACGAAAAGGTTATTAACATCCTAAGTAAAATTAATTTTTGAAGGCCAAAGTGCATTCGACTTTGGAACACTTACTTCGTCAGTTCATGTCGTTAACAACTAGACGTCCGTCACCTACAATAATAATAATTACTCCTCCGTTAGTAATCATGGCATATTCCAAAGGAATAGAAAAAAATGCTACAAAGGGAAAATGGGAACCCAGAGGCCAAAGATCTTGAAAGAGGTAAAAAGTAGAAATAAGAATATAGCAATAGCAGAGGTTGAAAACAAGAAACCCTTTATATTTTTATATGGGTTTCTAATTCCATCTATAAATAATAAAATGTCTGGGAATGTACAAAATACGTGAGAATATCAATTAGATTTAGAATGCAATGAGAACATGAGAATTTGAACCGAGGGTGATGGAATTAGAAACCCATATTAAAATATAAAGGGTTTCTTTTACGTGTAGATCTTCTATCACTGCGACTGTTTACCCCAGCAAATATGCTTCTAACACTATATTAAGTCCAAGTCGGATACATGTTTACTAATACAAATGAAAGAATGGACTACTTGATGTACATGGATTATTTAAAAGTTTTTGCAAATACCCAAAACAAACAAGAAACGATAATAAACGCAACCAAGATCTTCAGACTGGATACTTGAATAAGATTTTATCCAAAAAGATAGTGTTAAGCTATGAGAAAATGAAAACTTGAGGCAACAGTATACATGAACTACGCAACGAGGGCGCAAGAAGTCGATGAATATAATAGTTTCGATTATTTGTGAGTTTTTGATGCAGGTACAATAAAAACAAGAGAAATGAAAGATAACATTTGAAACAAATATCGTAAAGAACAGAAAAATCTATAGAAAATAAACTATATAGTAACAACCTAATAAAAAGCACAAGTACGTGGGCTTTGTTATTAGTAAGATCCACTGGGTCTTTTATAGGGTGGACCAACGAAAAACTGACACCTGTAAACCAGATGATCCGAAAACTTAGGATATTTAAAAATACACTATACCAAAATGCTGCTGCTGCGAATGAATATGAAAAGACAAGGAGAGAAAGCAGTAAGCAAATCTCAGCTGAATGAATGCGCCGATTACTGTTACCCAAATTCCAGTGAATAGTTGCTACTAACGAGAAATCTAGAGCAACGGCTACTGCAATAGTGACTAATAATAATAATAATAATAATAATAATAATAATAATAATAATAATAATAATAATAATAATAACAACAACAACAACAAATACACAGAATTTATCAGAGAGCTGACATAGATGCGAAAGATAAAAAAAAAGAGTCAGGATATCATAACTGATATAATAAGTCGATAAGAATAAACTCGAAAAACTTCGACAATGAATGAGACAGATTTGAATCAGAGGGTATCACTGAGAAGCTACAACGGATAACAATAATGGCAATCAGGAAAACCCGGAAATGTATTGACTAATACACATGAGCTACAAACGCTAATAATCCATAGGAAAACTGCAAGAGTAATAATACAAAAACAAGGAGGAACTTAACATGGAATCAAGA
Source organism: Euprymna scolopes (assembly GCF_053919585.1). Lineage (NCBI taxonomy): Eukaryota > Metazoa > Mollusca > Cephalopoda > Sepiida > Sepiolidae > Euprymna > Euprymna scolopes. Next base: position 141,004,466 of record NC_136494.1, on the reverse strand, counting down.
AAACTAAAACCGTATATGTGTAAGTTAAAAACATTGTAGTCTCGACATCAACTGTTACCACACTAAACAATCGGTGGAAAGATCAAAGAGGTTCAGAATTAAACAGATCTTTACTTGATGAATGCAAAGAGGAATACGCTGCAACCTCTCTCCCACAGAAGCGACGTTGAGAGCCTATCCTTGTTTTATCGTTATTTCCATGGCAGGTGCTCGTCTGAACTCCAATCTCTGGTCCCCCCTTGCCAATCTTTCACGAAAAACACCCGTCTAGCTGAATCCACTGTCAAAAATTTCCCCCACTCTATATCTGTGCCTAAATCAAAACGGGGATTCCATGAACAAAGCTTCTTTCTTAGAACTGCACGCCTGTGGAACTCTGTTCCGTCTGCCTGCTTCCCACCTGATTACAACTTGGATCTCTTCAAGTCCAACGTTAACAAATTCCTAATGAACCGCCCCCTTAAGTAAACACTTCATCAAATCTCCACACTAACGTAATGTACTTAGAATAACCCTTATCCCTGGGTGGCTTCCGGGCCTTGATAAGTGGTGACCGCTGTGTAAAAAAAAAAGAGAATTATTATCAAATTTCCTTGAAGGGCAGTTGACGGAGTTTATGGAGTGATCAAATGGCAAGGAGTTTCTGAAGAGATGTGAATATCAAGAGTTGCTGTGAAAATAAGAAAAGCATTAAGTTTCAAAAAGAGATGAAACGACCAGAAGGTTTTGGAGATATGAAGAGAGCAACGATCTTTTAAATGGCTACGGAAAAGGAAGGGAAAATGTATGGCAAGAACTTCTACTGGAATCTCTGGGAAGTTACTTGAAGCAATGTTTTTTTTTTACTATAAAATCCACAATAAATTATCAGCGCGAATTTAATCGTACACTTAAATAATGATCAAAAGTAGCTGACAGTACTAGAAATCTGGGAGTAATGTCACTCCGATTAAATTGGGCCGGCATTTAGAATTTATCTGGTTTAGATCTGGCTGTTGCTGCAAAGAAAAAAAAAGAGTACACAAAACCTCAACTCACTGCAGCAGCGTCGTCCGTCGGTACTTTCGGTATCCTGTTTTTATAAAAGAGAGAGAGAGTCCTCCAAATTTGCATATGTGCGCGAGAGTACACGGGATTCTGCGAGACTGCATTGTTATATAAGACCGCAGGCGCCATCTTGGACTCTTTTCAGCATCATGTCGCTACGTCGGCAAAGCGCACACCGAGGCCGTTTAAGAAATAAGCCTGTGTTCCCAGAATTTTCGCCACACTGGCAATATATAAAAGATGATTATAATGTGACCCTTTAGACGTTTGTTTATAATATTGTGACGGAAAATCAACAATAGGTCAAGTAAGATTTCGCTGTGGTGAAAACAAAGAGCGATATTTTATTTATTTATTTATTTTCAATTATTGTTACACGACGTCTAAGCGAATTATTTCTGTAGCATTCGTAAGTTCTGAACTGTGACAGGATAGGAATGCTGAATCTTTAACTGTGTCTTCAGTAATTACTGCCTTGTATAGTTTTTTTTTGTTTCACATCGTTTTGACCAAATAATGCTGTGGCCGGTTTGGAGTAAGGTCGAAACCGCTGTATTTATACAATATTGACGTGGAACTGCAGAGATTCAACGTCTCTATACAATGCGAAACGCCCTGAAACAAAAATTATAAAAGACGGGGATAATAGTCTGCGAATAAATCAGTAAAATAAAGAAATCCTAATGATTAAATAAAACGAACAATTAATTACAAAAATAAATAGTTAAAGCAAGTGTACTGGAAAATGGGTAACTACTTTCAGTTTTTCTCAAAAACATAAAAGGGTTCTCATAACATATTGGAATGATAGAGGTGAGGACTCCAAGTGCGTTACTATGAAGACTGTGGTAATAAAAAGTAAATGTATAATAAGATGATGATGATGACAAACAGTAAAAAAAATGTCGGAAATCGATGTGAGTTACAGTTATGATGATGATGATGATGATGATGATGATGATGATGACGACGACGAAAATTATGATGATGATGATGATGATGATGACGATGATGATGATTATAATGGTGATGATTATGATGATGATGATGATGACGATGATGATGTTGATGAGAATAATGATGATGATGTTTATGATGATGATAAACAGTAAAAAATGTCAAAAATCAATGTGAGTTACAGTGATGATGATGATGATGATGATGATGATGATGATGATAAAGAAGATAAAAAGGAAGAAGAAAAGGATGAAAACTAAGCTGGAAAGATAATAGTAGTATGGTAATAGAATAGCCTAACCAAAATCAAATAAAATAAGAAGTAAGCGATGAAAAAATAACATTTAAAAAAGAAATTTATGATAATAATAAAAAGTGGAAAAATGTAAAAACTCCATTTGAGTTGCAACGATGATGCTAATAATAAACAAAAAAGAAGAAAAACAAGAGATATGCGAAGAAGAACAGAAGTTATGAAAATAGAAAAAAGTTTTTAAAAAAATCTGTGAGAACTCCATGTGAGTTGCAATGATGATGACAATAAGACGAAGAAGATAAAAAAGAAAGGACTTATGATAATTGCAAAAATTTTTTTACAAAAAGCATACTGTGATAGTAAAGTATTCTATACTACGCGGTAACGCCCCTCCCCCGCGGTCGCCCCGCCACTTCCATCAGTTTATGTCTGTTTCCAATTCAGATCAAAGCCGACGGCATCCTTTTATAGATGCCCTATGACTTTTCCCTATCATTTGATTGCGCGTCGAAGCAAATGGAAAAATTGGCGAAACTCAATTTTTTTTTATTCATTCTTTCTCTCCTCCCGAAAAACTCAACCTACATACCTCACTCTCTTCTCCGTCCCTAACCAATTTGAATACCCCGTCCTGTACACACACTCTAAAGAACTTTCGCGAAATCCTGCCATCATCATTTAAAAAAGCTAAAAAGCTCAGACGTTATTTTCATGAAAATACAATAGTGCACATAATTAAATTAGAGACATGACACACTGCTTGACGAAAGTAAATTTTTAGAAGGAATCGTTGCTTTATAAGAAGTGCGGTCAATGCACGGGGTAAAATTGTGTATTAGGGGATCACGCCGCTTATAAGTCGGGCTCAACAACTGAAACTTCATTTTTTGAGTTGCTGGAACAGGTCTAGTCACGATAAAAGTCGACATACGTCAAACAGCTGTATGTTAAGGAATATATAAAGTCCGCACTTCAATCAAACTCTTTAGCGGGAATGATACAGCTGTTATTTTACGTGCATTATTACTATTTTTAACATAATTCAACCTTGTTAATTGTAATTATACATACAGACAACCTACACACACACACACACACACACACACACACACACACACACAAACACAAACACACACACACATATATACAAACAAAATTGAAGCATTGGTACGTTAAACGTGATCGGATTTATATCCGTTTTCAACAGTTTAAAGTTTTTTGACAACAATTTTAAAATTATATCAAGCTGGCCTCATTGTTATTGTACTTGACTCAATGTCTAAGGGTTTTCTCAGCTCGGATATTTTCTTTGTTTTTCTTACATGTGAACTGCTTAGAAAACAAAACATAATACGCGCATGCACATGTTTCAGTTTCTGTGTGAATTAAAATATTATATTTATGCGTATTTAACGACCGAGCAACGCTCGGTGGCCTGCTAGTATGTATATATATGAGGAAAAGTATGAGGAAAAGCGTTTTAAGAATAAAGTATTCATGTGAGCCCTTTTAAAGCAGGTTGAATCAGCAATTCCTGCTGAATTGCAACATAAACTACAATGTAAATTTTGTAGCAAGTTTTCTTCCGTCTAGAGTCGGTTTAGTAAACAAGGTATGGCAACACAATGACAGCCATGGCCAGCAATTCTATGAGATTATGCTGCTCTCCAGACTACAAAAGCATTGCTCTAATATCTCTCGTTTCGTTTCTGATTAAGCAAGCGTTTTGACAGGACCCTCAAAAGTCCATAATGAAGTTCCACCTCAAACCAACTCAGATCCTGGTAAGTAACCCTGTCACATCTGTAAATGATTTTGCAAAAGTGTATCTGAAGAGATGGCAAACACCTGTCCAGAAGTATCCATAAACATACATATATTTGGAAATAAATTAGGTAAAGATAAGGCTCATGTTTGCAACTTAACCTGGAGTGGGATCCCAACACAGGTGCTCTTCTATCGAGATCATCCTCGCTACTTCTAAATATAAACCATTTTAGTATTTGTCATTTCTTTGTTTATGTTTCCCTCCGGTATTCTTTTGCGCAGATTGCATTACCTTAATGGGAAATATTTCTTTCCTTATCCATGAAGTGCCCTTAAATGAAAAGGAACATAGATATTTTTCAATATATATATATATATATATATATATATATATATATATATATATACACATATACATATATATATATATATATATATATATATATGTATATGTATATATATATATAATTTCATTTGGGCGGTCGGGTTTCGATTCTGCCTTGAGGCTTTTACCTTTCTAGCCACACTGATGAGCTGTTAAACACCGAAACAGTACTATATGTAAACGATTATATATATATATATATATATATATATATATATATATATATATATATATGAATTGAATGGAAACTTCGGTGTTTATCTAATAGTACTTAGTGACAAGCAGAACACAATGATGTGTATATATGGTAGGTAATAGCCGGTCAACGCCGGGTGAAAGCATTTATTTAGTTATATGTTTATTTACCTATCTAATTGTCTATCGGTCTATCTATCTTCCTCTCTCTCTCTCTCTATCTATCTATCTATCTATATATATATATATATATATATATATATATATATATATATATATATACATATATATGTATCTTGCAGAATAAACAACAAATTTAATTGTGGAAAGCAATAGGTTGAGCGAACATGCAAGTGCAAAAAGTCCGTATGGTGATGTCTTGACATGTATCAAACATGGTTGACCGGTCAGCTTTCACTGGATGTATGACGCAGGGACCGGACGTGATGAGAAAGGGGCTCCTGTTTAAGTAAGCGGAGTTAAGTTTAGTGGGGTTGGGTTTTAGACGCCGAGAAAGACAAATGGGCTTAAATGGTCTTCCCATAAGCGAGGGGACGGTCTCAGAATGGAGACATAGGAAACCCACTAGCTAAGAGTTCATCGATCCCTCCCCCTTTCTTTTGACGAATATCTGGGATTAAAATATCTAAAATCTTACAACGCCTTGGCCTATGTCTTGCGGCGAATCTTCCTTAAAACATCTCTTGCTCCCCTAGATGGTTTAACATTCACTAGAAGGGACCAGCAGCAGCCAGGTATGTCCTCTTTGTTACGAGTATGTTATATGTTGACATGCATGTACCTAAAAAACCAGATGAGTCACGCGTCGGTAGGACATGTAGGTACGAGTACAACAGTCCGTTTAATAAGCAGTTAGATAAGAACAAAAATAGAATACGCAAAATACAGTCCAACTGAATTTTTTGTCTTGTCCTTATTTTCTTTTTTTTTTTTAATTATAATTGGATTAACTTGATCATAAATTTGTATAACACTTGACTATTTAAAATTGGATTTAATAATAAAAGTTCTGGCTTTAAAACACTGCTTCACAAGAGAAAGTTGCAGCAGAAATATGCATGCACATCTGTAGGAAATAATAGTTGTATAACTTTTAAATACATATTTCGTCGTTAGTAAATTTCATATAAGAGAGTATAGTTCCGTCACAATTACAGTTAAAAGCCAATGTATTGCAGGTTTGTCCCTGTGAAACGTAAAAATACATGCAATCTAACGGCATGAACTACTTTGAAATATACAATTCGAATAGTTGTGCATTAAGTAATAAAGATAAAGGGGACTCTTTATACCAAGGTATTTCGAAGCCTAATGCTTCTCATTAGAAGAGTAGAGAAGGTGCTAAGAAACATAATGGGGATGTGACGTCTAGCGAAGGAATCATAAGGAACGAAATAAATAAATAAAAAATTATGTTGTAAGGTGGAACTAATATCGATGTCCCTTAGGCGAACCATAAACTCACCTAACAACCCCAGTTGAGAATCATTGCCCCCAGCAAAGGGCTAATACCCCCAATATTTTTCTGGTCTCCCCATATAGATTTTAATTTTTAAATATAAATTATTATTACAATCTCAAAATATAGAATATAAACATAACCTTACGGACAAAAAATCCACGTTAACTCATTACTCCCATGCATGTTTTAACCTACACTATTAATATTATCTCTCACCAAATTTCAATCAAAAGCCACTCCTAACATTTAACGTCACATATTAGTTAATATGTAATGTTAACAACACACGCTAATTATACCTAAACGTGTGCCCGCCTCAATTTGAAACCAAATCTTAATAATAAAGAAACTTACAACCACCCTAACCCTCCTCATCTTTCAAGCCGAAAATAAGAACCTTACGATTCGCTCCCCCGTTTTCTTTGACCAAAAACTCCTCTAAAAATAGAACTAATTTTAAACAACTCCATGCTATATACTTAATATATTCTACCGCTCAAGAAGATATCTCACTGCTGATGCAATTCTCTTTCTATATAAAAGCCAAGTAAGTCCAAGGATGGGTTGCTACAACCACATCTGGGCAGGAGCTGCTAAAAACACTCTATCCTGACTTGACAAAGTACAAAATAGGCTTCGTGGCTTAGTGGGGGATGCCCTTTTCTCTTCCCTGCCACCTCTCCCCCACAGAAAAGATGTTGCAAGCCTGTCTTTGTTTTATCGTTACTTCCATGGCAAGTGTTCGTCTGAGCTCCAATCTCTGGTACCTCTCACCAATCTTTCACGATAAACACCCGTCTAGCTGAAACCACTGTCAAAAATTTCCCCCACACTTTAACTGTGCCAAAATCAAAACGTAGATTCGATGAACAAAGCTTATCTCTTAGAAGTGCACGCCATTGGAACTCTCTTCCCTCTGCCTGCTTCCCACCTCACTACAACTTGGATGTCTTCAAGTCCAACATAAACAAATTACTGATGAACCGCCCCTTAAAGTAAGACACTTTATTAAATCTCCAATACTAATAATTACTACAATACTGTCTCATTGATTATTCACACGCAATAACCTTTATTCCCGAGTTGATTCCGGCCTTTGATGAGTGGTGACTTCCATGTAGAAAAAAATGAATAAAAAATAAAATTATGCAATAAGAAAAAATATCCCTAAACATAAAATAGCGTCTTGTTTTTTTTTTGTTTTTTTTTTTTGCTGATTGAAATAAACGTTGCAAAGTTTTTGAAAAATTGAAAACTATAAACTACAGTACAGTATATAAAACACATGTATATAATTAAGTAACATTATAAATAAGACCGCAAGGAGGGCAAATATCGCAATCAGGGCCGGAAAAAATCGTATTTACCATCGAACCCTGAAAAAAAAACGTATCTTAGGTTCATCGTATTCCAAGGTTTCTGTACAACATTCTTCTTCTACAAGCGGAAAATAATTTACGTGAAGATATTGGAACATTGTTATCTGTATAATCTTCTGCCTCGACAGTCGAGTTTTACATTTATTTAATTCCTTTTTTTTACGCACATCTTATCTTTCTTTTAATAATATTATTGGAATTCATTCCCACTTCCTTGTACCTATTTTGAATAATTCCACGGATGTCTGCCTTTGTGATTACTTTGGATCATCTTCTCATTACGCGATTTCCTTGGATTTTACTTGTGCGAATGGAAATTTAACTAACTTTCTTGGAGTCTGCATCTTTGGATTTTACCCTCATTGGATATTTTACCCTTTACCAGACTATCCATTTACATGAAATCACTGTCTTATTCACCCTATTCCATCTGCTTCACTTTTTGTTATCAAGTAAGATCTATGACTTACTAGTAGTGTCATTAAATACTTTTGCTAGCAAAATCAGATCCCGCATTTTGCTAAACCCTGCCTGCTGATGAGAAGGAAAGCATTTCTTCGAGACTCCGCGGATTAAGGGCTATCCACTTTATTAGGGTATCCTTTTTTAAAATTAAATATGTTTTTACCTCTTTTAAAAAATGTTTTTAACATATTTTATAAACTATATATTAGTATATATATATATATATATATATTATATATATACTTGTTAGCATATATATATATATATATATATATATATATATATATATATATATATATATATATTAATGCATAATCATAAAGGAGTTGAATATTATGGTACCATTATTTTATAATCAGATGTAAATCGCCAACCCTTTTTTCGTAAGAAATCTGACAATGTTTCCTGATGTTGCAAATAATTTATTCTTATTTTTCTTTAACCAAAGTGGTTTTGTATTAATCCATTTCATTTAATCCGTGGATAAAGACGCGATTCTGATTTAAAAAAAAACGCGAAAGAAATATTTTAATGTCTTTTAATTACGCGCTTCGGTTTATCAATAATATTCAAATAATTATGAAAAATATTTTGAAAGGAAAGACAACGTTGATTTGGTAAAGAAAAGATTTCATATCAATTAAAATTTTACACACATTTTTTTTTCATCGGCGATCATTTCCTCTAAATAGTTTCAAAGTCTTCGCCTTTTCTTCTTTGCGATAGTTTTTTACGATAAACTTCCAAGGAAGGATATTTCCCGGTCGTTGATGCCATAATTAATGGTTAGTCATGGGATTCGGGATTAGAAGGCTTCTGTAATTTATTTGTTGTTCTCATTTCAAAGGTGTATTGGAGTGAACGGCATAATATAATTGAGATATGGCACGGAAAATAATTTCGAAAATTGGTGATGCTTAATGAAACAAACAGATGATAAGAACAAAACGCACAAGAAAAATGATAAGAATACTAATACAAATTATATGTGAAAATATTGTCACCAATATCGCAGATATCAGGAAATCAATTTTAAACGGACGTTGAATAAACGCAGATATGCTATGAGTGTTGGATGAGGTGGAGAGTGTTGGAAATATGGAGAGGCTTGTTGTCATTCAGATTCTATTATTCGTGTCAGTGAGCAATCATAGATTGCGACCTGTGGGTGAACTCCTAGGAGTTTGTTGTTGTAATAATGATGATGATGATGATGATGATGATGATGATGATGATGATGATCTACATATTAATACGATAGCGGGTGTGTTATTTTGTGTCATGTTTACGTCTTTTTTTCATAATTTTTCTTTCGAGTGACAATCGTTTAATTGTTGTCGGTACAGCAAAATCTAGGATTTGTTAAAACTTTTATTTCTTGTTAATTATTACAACACCTGGTCTTCTTGTTTGAATGTGTCTATCTGTTTGTGTCCCATAGGAGTTTATGATTCTCGTTTTCAAATACTATTGCCGGCTTATTTACATGTGCGTTTAAGATGCAGTTGTTTGCATAATTCTCGGTGTACTGCTCTCCCCACTTAGTCGTTTTTGTGTTCCTTTGGAGCCAGTTTGCTGCATTCGCTTACTAAATGGTTTATCGTTTCATCTCTTTGTCCACAAATGTTGTTTTCTTGTGTTTTGTCGATCTTTTCCTTGATGTGGTTTGTTTATATCGAGTTATCTTGGACTGCAGTTATTAGGCATCTTGTTACTCGGTTTACGTGCCCTTTTCGCATCTATATCCAAGTCTTTTCATCATTCTCATCTTTTGTTATCCTTATTCATCTTCCGTGTAGTTGTTTCTCTTTCCAGTTTTCGTTTCTCGTTTTATCCTTTCCCTCTCGATTTTCTGTTTTGTTGATTTTTTCATTGTCTTTTGCTGCCATAATTATCCGTTCAGTATTCTGTATTTTGTATTTTTCTAGTTCATCTACACAGTTTTCCATACAAACCAGTCCTCTCGCGCCATTTTTTCTTTTCAGGTATAGTCAGTCGACATCGTCCTTTGGGTTTAGTGAATTGCGTATGGACTTTTCTGCTATTCTGATCGAGCTGTTTCGGTTCTTGTTTAGTCCATCCTATGAAGGGTCCAGAGTATCTTGTACCTTTTATTAGATTTCTGCTCTATAATTTAGTTTCTATGTGTTTTCTTGTTCTTTTGAAGTGTTCCTTTCTTTTATTCCATTTTAATCTCAAACAAGACACAGGACCACTTTGATATAAGGGGTCAATATCGGAGCCAAATGTTGCAAAGATACTATATAAAGAGTTTAGCAGCAAGATGGCTGTTCACATTACATTTGTACTTTTGCATTTCAGTACAGTTGGGGAAACAAGTATTAGAGTAGAAGGGCTTCTTACATCTAGAGATCTCTACTGTGTCGGGGTGGGATTTTTCTGCTTGTCGGGTTTGTTGAAGGTATTACATCAAGGAGATACAAGGGCTCGTATTTCGACCGACCATCCACAATTAAAATACTTGTAGAACAGGAAGAGGGATGTAACATTTCAGGATGCAACAGAGGCTAAATCTTAGATGACAGTTCAGGATCCATGCGGTATGCAGCTCTCTCCAGGAGCGAGAGACTAGTAGCAGTTGCACCAGCCCAAATATGACAACACTACTCCATACATGGTAAAATGTAAATGCCTTGTAATGTATAGGATACTTGCAGGCGTAAGTAACTTCCTAGCACGATATAGAGAGCCCCTTTCCGCACAGTAGCCCTGGCAATGCCTCAATGTATCTGTTCCAACTCATGTTCCATGTAAATGTTAAGCCAAGACATTCGAAAGAAGTACTTTCAGGTAATGTATCTTTAGCCATAGCAGTTACTAGTTGAGAAGGTCTCTTGTAATTATTGATTGAAACAAGCTTAGCCTTGGTATTATTGAATATGACCATCCGTTTGATTCGAGTTTTCTCTGTAGTGTCCCTGTCATTTTCTTAGATATGTAATTTTTTGTTTCCCTTAGTGCTTGTTATATAGCCTGGTGTCATCACCAAATATACACTATAGGCATATTTTAGCCGAGAGGTCATTTATCAATATTAGGATTATTATTATAGGATAATTTATTATTATTATTATTATTATTATTATTATTATTATTATTATTATTGGTGTTGTTATTAGTATTGTTAATGTTATTGTTATTGTTATTGTTATTATTATTATTATTATTATTATTATTATTATTATTATTATTATTATTATTATTACGTATTTATTCCATAATATTCCAGTGTTGTGATGTTTTACACCGGTGTTTTCTTCTAGAGGTTTTTTTACACCAAACTAGTGGAGATAGTCAAAGAGTCAATTAGATTGAAAGCACCTTGCGTAGGATATTTGCTTAGCCAAACTGAACTAACCTCGGGAGTATAGTGATATTGTATTTGATTGCAAGGAGTTCAACTGTTTCCTAAGATCATCAGGAATTCAGCCAAGCGCACCTATGATTATTGATGGAAGTTTTCTCATTCTTACAATACCCATCCTCAGTTTCTGATAGTTCCGTTGATTCTCATTCTTCTTGCCTTTTAAGTTGGTGTCGCTAAGCCAACCCACATATATTATGTGGTATTCATTTGTCTTTTTTGTTCACAACGGCAATATCCGTGTCTTATGAGTTATCTCTCGATCACATTGAATCATGAAATCCCAAAGAATCTAAACGTCCTCATTTTCCACTACCCCTTCTCGGTGATATTGGTGCCATTTGCCCGTCACTTTAATTCCAAAGTTAATTCTAGTGCAGATTTGCACAGCTTTTGTCATGCCGACGTTTATAATTTTTTTAGCTCTTATAGAACATGAACTAATAATGTGTGGCACTGTTTCAAGAGATATACCACAAAACCTGGTTTTATCAGAACATTCCTTCCCACGGACGTTTTTCTTTATTGTATGTGTATTTAGTGTCTATATCTGAACAGCAAATATAACATTTTCTGTTTCTGTTTTCAAGTAACTTTTAGGCAATTATTTTTTTAATCTGACATTTTTGTGCATTAGAATCCCGCTCGAGTTGGTCATAAAATTTAATTCTTATGAACTCAGTCGACGTTTCTGCTTCAATTCCGTCCTTATACTTCTGCTTATCTTCCAATGAGTCTTTGACTCGCTGTTTCTCTTGCGTAACTGCTGCGAGTAACACTTCATGCCTGTTAGCCAAGTAATGGTTTACACTTCTATGTTCTCCCCTGGCACATTCGTCAATCGCAGCTGGTCCTCTTCCTCCTCTCTACCATTGAGATATACATAAGAATTTGGGTGAAGTGCACCATACTTGACTAACATTTTCCTCTGCCTCTAGCCAACGTTTTCATTTCTTTCTTTGTCCATCCTACAAAAACTATACTGTATCAAATTACAGCAACTGCTCATGAATTCATGGCTGTGAATAAGTTCCTACCATTCAGTCTAGATTTCAGGAGAAGTTTGAGTCTTTTTATGTACACTTCTTTCATCTTCTCTTTTATTCCAACTCCATGTGTTTACCTTCACTTTACTGCTGTACTGTTTGAAGCAGAAAGTTATTTTTCTTTTTCAGTTTGGCCAAACAATTTAAGATCGTCCCAAACTAACATGTAGCTATCTTCGGTCCATTCTTCTCCAGTTGGTATTCCCTCTTTGGCTCTTTTAATACATGTGTCAATAGGACGATTACTGTTATGAATACGAGTGGTGAAATAGAATCTCATTGAAAGACACCGCATCTGATGTTAACTGAATCTAATAGTTTCCCATCTGAAAAAGGCTAGTTTTTTAAGTGCTCATACTTTTTTGCTATGAACTCATTTATATTTGAGCCACAATTTTCAACGTCCACAGCACCATATCACAAGCGTTGTTTCAATCTATCCAAGATATATTCAACTTTTATCTCCTTTTGTAGTCATTAAAATATATTTATCAATCGATAGTTTGTCTTTTGTTCCTAAACACATTTTCCTCCCGCCGTTTTTGTTCAACTGGTAGTGAAACATTTACATTAAGAGGGGCATATACGTTTTAACTGATTATCTTTGTCATTTTCTTCCAAAGAAAGTTCATACATCAGCTGATTTCCCTTCCTACTACATCCCATTCTGGTATCTGGTGTAATCTGACAGAATCATTCAGAAAAACAGCAACACTCTCATGGATTCTTGTAACAAAACTCGCAATCAGTATTCAGGAATTCCATCGGTTCCAGGTCCTTTCTACGTAGGAATGAACTTCATTTGTTTTCTCAAATCTTCCACAGAAATGTGAATATCGACTTATTTATGCTCTTTTAGTCTTACACATATTCTAGAGATTATTATTATTATTAGTAGTAGTAGTAGTAGTAGTAGAAGTAGTAATAGCGGCAGTATTGTTATTATAATTATTATTATTATATTTATTTGGATTATTTTAATTATTGTTATTATTATAATTATTATTATTATTTTTACTATTGTTAGTATTATTTTCAGTAAAAAATTGTTCTTATAATTTTTATTATTATTATTATTATTATTATTACTATTATTATTATTATTATTATTATTTTTATTTTTATTATTATTATTTTATTTATTTCCACTATTATGTTTATTGTAATTATTATTATTTTATCATCATTGTTTATATTATTATTTTATTATGAGTAAAACATTTTATTATTATCTTTTTTGTTATAATTATTATTATTATTACTATTATTATCATTATTATTACTATTATTATTATTACTATTATTATCATTATTGGTATTACTACTTTTTAATTATTATTATTTTTACATTCATTATTATTATTTCTATTACATTATTATTATCATCATTAGTATTATTATTGTTTATAATTTTTATTATTTTTATCATTATTTTTGTTATATCATTTTTATGATAATTGTTGTTGTTATTATTATTACTATTATTATTGTTATTATTAATGTTGTTATTATTACAATTGCTAATATTATTTTTCTTATTAATTAATATCATTATCATTTATTTTCCTTTTAATATGATTATTAATATTATTATTATTTTTTATCTTATCATTTTATAATTTCTTGTCATTATTATCATTATTATTATTATTTTTGTAATCATTATTAATATTGTTTTTATTTTTATTGTCATTATTATTATTTCTATTAAGTTTATTATTATTATTATTATTATTGTTATTGTATTTATTATAATTATCTTTATTATTATAAATATTTTTATTATTATTATTATAATTTTTATAATTATCACTGTTTATTATTCAAATTATTATTATTATTATTATTATTATTATTATTATTATTATTATTATTATTACTATTATTATTATTATTGGCTCACAAGGAGTTCTCACACAGGTCTTCCAAAATATTCTCTGAAAACTGCCTGTGGTGTTTCCTGGAATGTGAGTGACCAGCAGGATTTGAGTGACACTAAGTCTCTCCAAGGTTCCAGTTCTCTTTGCACTTATTCGGCTGAGATCTGGTAAGTTCATCGATGTTTTCTTCCTCCTTGACTCTACGTCGTTATTAGGTTTCGCTTTTTTGGGTGCGGGGCAATTATATGGCAATGGGGGTAGGTTATGTTAGAGAACTTATAGATATGCGGTTTCAGTATTTATTATTATAATTATTATTATTATTATTATTATTATTATTATTATTATTCACAAGGGGTTTCACGCAGGCCATCATCTGAGAATTCTCTTTGGTATAAATGTGTCGTGTTCCTTAGATTCTATGTGATAACAAGTCTCCCCAGATTTTTATTACCTCCGATTTCTTTCGATAACAATAACACATGAATTTGCGTTATAGAATAAACCGTTTACCATTGATTTTTTCTTTTGTCTCAACTGAAATATGGATGGAAAATTTTCTCTGTAAGATCCCAGACATCTTTGCATTCATTCACTGAAAATTTGGTTAGTGTCCTCGGTCATTTTGTTTTTCTTGAAACCTCTCAATATTTAATATTATTTTTATTTTTAATTTAAGTTTTTTTAAGTTTTCCGGTAAATCCTGTAGAATTTCTCGTTTTTTCTACCATTTTCATTATCTCGATATAGTTCACTAGAATAGTAAAATCTACAATTTGACTGTTTTTCTTGTTAATTATTGCGACGACTTACCGTCATGCTTGGATGAGTTTATCTGTTCACATCCCAATGGATATTATACCTTCCGTTTCCTGTACTCTTCTGATTTATGCTGGGACAATGTTTCATGTGTAGTCGTTTGTGTAGTCGTCAGTGCATTGCTTTCCCCATGCACTTGTTCTTATATTCCTTTTCGGTTAGTTTGCTGAATTCATTTATTATGTTGTTTATTGCTTGGTCGTTTTGTACGCAGAGTTTGCATTTATTGTTTTCTCGTGTTTTATCTAGTTTAGATTAAATGTGTAACCCAACGACCTATGATGGTCGAAAATTGTCAAGAAGGAGGAGGATGAATACATGAGGAAAAAACACTTTCGGAAAAATTGATGATATTATTTTGTAAATAAAATTGTTGTGTGTTATGGAACCACTATTTAGACAATTACTATATAGTCGTCACCCAACGCTCTCACCGTAAATACCCCGCTATTGGTCTACCGTGAATGTTCGAATCGGAACAACCTAGAACTACACTTGTGTATCAGTTAACACGATGATATTCCTCGGTTTTTATCTTTGATGAAAGAGGCCAGACCTTCGTCGTGTTATAGTTGTGGTTGGCTTTTATCGCGTTGTTTTGTGTAACTGTCAGTGGAGATTGTTTCTCTGGTAAGACGTTATTTTTCTAAGCTACACCAAAGTAGTTTTTATGATTCTCGTTTGCTATTCTGATGAATCGTCTGCCTATCATTTTTTCTATATTTATTTTTTTGTATTTTCTGTTTCTAGTTTAATCGTTTCCTCTATTGCTCTTCCCGACTGCGGTGATCAATCTCGTCGTGTTCTGACATGTAAGTTCCAATTTTTGTCCCTTCTACAGAGTTTTCTATATTTATCAATTCTTTTCTTTCTCGATTCCTTTTCACACAGAATCGATCAGTATTGTCTTTTGATTTTACTGCATTGTTCATTCCTATTAGTTTCCTTGTCTTCTGAATAAGGTGCATATGTTTCGTTTTAGTCTTTGAACAGTCCAGAATGTTTCGTGTTTACGTGTTTAGTCCTTAACTTAAGTTTATATTGTATTGATTTGTTTTTGAAAGTTCCCCTAGTCTTCTCAGGAACTATTTTCCAATTTTCTGTTTTTGTTAAGTGGACTTGATTATTCATGCTTTCAGCACTCCTAAGTATTTGTAAATGTTATTTTCACCGAGCGTCCTTATCTTCCCTTGTTTAGGTAGTTCTATGCTTTTCGGTGGCTTTAGTTTTCAATTTTTCATCCCTAGTAATAAAAAGTTTCCAATTCTCTATCACATAACAATGCTGAATTTCTAGAGTGTGTTTATCACATCTCTAATTCTATTTTGCTATTAGCAAACAACCTCAGGACATTCATCTACATGAGATGGTTTATTCTTTGGCTTTGTGTCTGTTAACTTGCATCCTACAGTGTGTAGTTGAATTGCGTCAGACGTATGAAAGTTAGTAATAATGATAGTTACACTACTTGGGAGAGATTTCTCTGTATTCTTATCTGAGTCAAGTGCTATCTTATAGTAAAAACTTCCAGCCTCTTTGTGTTCATTGCGTTCTTAATGTTAACAATCTTGTCGAGTATCATGTACATTATAAGGCATGCAGTTATTCATGCTTGTGGAATTTTATCGTAGATTTCTTGTAGTAAATTTCGGCCATGACTATGTGTTTTTATTGTCTTTTAGCTCTTTCAAAGTCTTTTGATCAATGCATAATAAGTTGTGTATCTGCTCTTTGCTTTCCAATATTTTTTTAGGTCCTCGGGAAGTAGTCCACGAAATTTAAGAGAGTAGTAAGTTCACTCACTCATTATTATTATTAATATTGTTATTACTACTAATATTATTATTAGTATTAGTAGTAGGAGGAGGAGAAGGAGGAGAAGGAAGAGGAGTGGTATTCCTTGGAATTTGAGTGAAATAAATTGCCTTAGATATACAGTACGCCCCATCGCTTTCGATAACATCTGCAATTGAATTTGCATTATCGCAGTAGCCGTTTACTAATGATCTACTTGCAACGACCCTTGCTCCTTACTGCGCACCGGCGTCGAAACCGCTAGAATTCAGCTGAGTTTGGAACACCGTCAAACAAAGTCGAACTGTCACCACATCGCTTACTTCTCGCATCATTCTACCGCAATACCGAGAGAAATTAACCTGTTCGACTCAGCGGAGTCTCTCAAAATCAACGTTAATTACGGACAATTGTACATGACTATATATATATATATATATATATATATATATATATATATATATATATAAGGTAAAATTAAAAGCCAAGAACAATGCGAGATTTTTTTTTTATATAGAGTAAAATTAAATGCAAACAAAAGAAATAAAGTTCTTTTTTTTTGTTGTTTGTTTTTTCTTCTTCACACAAATTTTAACTCTAAACAACAGTAATTTTTTTTTCTGTTGTATTCAATGGTGATATAAATCTCAATATATTTCAGACTTATTAGTCCATTTTCAAGAGAAGACAGCGGAAGAGTGTTCAAAATTGGAAAAGTAGCCGCAGAGTTTGCCACGTGATACCGCGAAATATAGAACAAAAAATGACGTTAGGAGAACGTTAAAATAAATCAGTTGATGTTTGAAATACTTGTTGCGTTTGTGAATCAAGGGAGATGACTATTCAAGCAAGGTTTTTTTTTTTTTTTTAATTATTGTTTTTCTTATGTTTTAAACTTATATTATAAAAGCGGAGCTCAATTCCAGTCTATTGTTTAGTGTGGGAGTATTTTTGAAATAATTAAAGATTCGAGGATACGAAGTTAACCTACGTTTCTTGTAAGAAGCAAGAATGTTGATGTGAAAATCTGGTTCTGAATTAATGCAAGTGCGAATATGTTTATAGAACGACGAAGCAGTAGTGTTTAAGTGCTCTTTAATGCGGTGATGAAGCTATCTGGTAGTGCTTCCGATGTAAGATGCACTGCATTTAGCGCATTGTAGGTCGTAAACAACGTGGTTCTTAAAGCATAAACCTGTGTGTGATATTGGGCAATTAGAGAGTGAACAAGGGGAAGGTGTATGCGATGGATGTTTTCGGTTGAGCTGTTGTCTTAAACCTCTACTCTCTACCTTCCCAGCCCATGTTAGTAGTTCCAACCAAGTAATTAACAGACTCAACGATCTACCACACCATCTACTCAAACTATACAGATACCCATTTAGCCTAGAGGTCGTTTCTTTATACACCTCCATTCCTGCACATCCATCCATTAATCTCATGGCAGACATTATAGCATCTAAAAACCCACAATGCTTCGGAATTACTCCAGGAGATCTCTTACAACTCCTCCGTATTATAGTAGACGACACTTACTTTACTTTCCTACAAAACACGTTCAAACAAGTATCTGGACTACCCATGGGCTCCAGTCTATCCGGTATTCTTGCCATTGCTTATATGGACAAACTCGAAAGACACACCCTTAGTACCTGCTATTCTTATCTCCTTTTTACTAGATATATCGATGATATTTTAATTATCACATACTCCCGCGAAGAAGCTATTAACATTTTCCACAAATTCAATAACGCCGACCCAAACTTAAAATTTACTATAGAACACCCAGACTCTTCGGAATCCCTTTCTCTGCTTGATTTTAAAATACAAATAAAAAAAAATGGTGCCATATGCACTGAATTCTACAGAAAACCCGCCAGCAAACGCCTCTTCGTACATTTCAAATCTGCGCTACCTCTCAAGGACAAACTAAACTACGCACATGCCGAAATCTCACGCATACAAGACAAATGCACTAACATCTCCGACAAACATACACACACTAACAATTTCCTACAGACCCTCTCACTAAACGGCTACCCTAATACGATCCTATCCTCACTTAAAAAGAAAAAAACGCAACACCCGACCCTTCTCTAACAATTGTTTTCTAAAACTACCCTTCCTCAGTGACAAAATCTCATCTTCAATCCGAAAAGCCATCCGCAGCGAGGGGCTCAACATTCAACTCATCCACACTGAGTCTACTTTAAGACAACAGCTCAACCGAAAACATCCATCGCATACACCTTCCCCTTGTTCACTCTCTAATTGCCCAATATCACACACAGGTTTATGCTTTAAGAACCACGTTGTTTACGACCTACAATGCGCTAAATGCAGTGCATCTTACATCGGAAGCACTACCAGATTGCTTCATCACCGCATTAAAGAGCACTTAAACACTACTGCTTCGTCGTTCTATAAACATATTCGCACTTGCATTAATTCAGAACCAGATTTTCACATCAACATTCTTGCTTCTTCAAGAAACGTAGGTCAACTTCGTATCCTCGAATCTTTAATTATTTCAAAAAATACTCCCACACTAAACAATAGACTGGAATTGAGCTCCGCTTTTATAATATAAGTTTAAAACATAAGAAAAACAATAATTAAAAAAAAAAAAAAACCTTGCTTGAATAGTCATCTCCCTTGATTCACAAACGCAACAAGTATTTCAAACATCAACTGATTTATTTTAACGTTCTCCTAACGTCATTTTTTGTTCTATATTTCGCGGTATCACGTGGCAAACTCTGCGGCTACTTTTCCAATTTTGAACAATCTTCCGCTGTCTTCTCTTGAAAATGGACTAATAAGTCTGAAATATATTGAGATTTATATCACCATTGAATACAACAGAAAAAAAAATTACTGTTGTTTAGAGTTAAAATTTGTGTGAAAAAGAAAAAAACAAACAACAAAAAAAGAACTTTATTTCTTTTGTTTGCATTTAATTTTACTCTATATAAAAAAAAAATCTCGCATTGTTCTTGGCTTTTAATTTTACCTTATAATTTTCTTCAACAATGCTTCAAGCAAACTACAACCTACTTATATCCCTTCGTCTCAGCCAGACAGAGTTTGCACTCATGAAGAGCATCTTCAAAACTACGGAAAAACGCGCTAGAGTCAACTGCCAAATCTACTTTTTGAAAAAATGCCGTAAAAACAAAATTATTCCTAACACAATCAGGAACATAAATCTGCCAACATGTTTCCGTTTTCTACACACTTCACGACAATTTATATATGACTATTGCTTCAAAATAATCATTAAGCAACACCACCGGACTCTACATGGACATATTAATTCAGTCAAGAACCTCCGGAATTCCCTCACTTCATCTACCCCTAACGGTCATTCGCTAAACAACATCCACTCTCTGATCGACCGCGCATACCATTCCAGCTTCAACAATGAACAGAAACGTCTCATACGCAAATTTACTTGGCTTAAACAGAAAACTAATAAACCAGTCTACAACAGACACATACATAATTCACAGGATTCTTCCACCGACAAGTCCCTTAAAGATCATCTTCTCGTAACTGACCTCACTAACTCTCTTTCCACAACTGAAACGGATCTCCTTTCACTTGGCCCTAAGTTTATCACCACAATGAAACTGGCGGATAAAGCTAAACTCAACATAGAAACGCAGTTCTGCAGAACTGCTTACCACCTTAAATGGCTGCACGCTTTTGCCCCGCACGATAACAAGGACACCCCCCTCAACCTCTCAGGTAATCACAACACCTCTTTTCCTGTTTTTCAGCTTGATCACCCTTTATACCCATCTCCTAATAATATTCCACTAGATCTAAAACTTTCAAGGTTAAAGCATAAAATCCTCAGAATACTTGAACGCGAACAACACCATATTACCCCCAATCTTACCAGGAACCAATACCTCACCCTTAAATCCCTTAAAGACAAAGATTTAGTTTACTTACCCTCTGATAAGGGCAGAGAATTTTGCGTTATATCACAGGAATCTTATAACAACCTTGCTATAGAGCATCTTTCCAATACCGACCTTTACACCCCAGCACATAATATCACTGCTGCTCGTATTGAAAACAACATTAACAAGACATGGTCTCAAATTTGTTTTAAAAGAAATCTCCCCAAACAACACAGACTAAATTTTATTACTAAATACAGCAAATTACCTACCTTTTATCACCTTATTAAAACCCACAAAAATAGCACACACACACAGATCAGACCCATTGTTTCAAGCGTTAACGGTCCCCTTTATAAAATCTCTTGGTTAATATCCCGCCTACTTAAACCTCGACTCTCTACCTTCCCAGCCCATGTTAGTAGTTCCAACCAAGTAATTAACAGACTCAACGATCTACCACACCATCTACTCAAACTATACAGATACCCATTTAGCCTAGACGTCGTTTTTTTATACACCTTCATTCCTGCACATCCATCCATTAATCTCATGGCAGACATTATAGCATCTAAAAACCCACAATGCTTCGGAATTACTCCAGGAGATCTCTTACAACTCCTCCGTATTATAGTAGACAACACTTACTTTACTTTCCTACAAAACACGTTCAAACAAGTATCTGGACTACCCATGGGCTCCAGTCTATCCGGTATTCTTGCCATTGCTTATATGGACAAACTCGAAAGACACACCCTTAGTACCTGCTATTCTTATCTCCTTTTTACTAGATATATCGATGACATTTTAATTATCACATACTCCCGCGAAGAAGCTATTAACATTTTCCACAAATTCAATAACGCCGACCCAAACTTAAAATTTACTATAGAACACCCAGACTCTTCGGAATCCCTTTCTCTGCTTGATTTTAAAATACAAATAAAAAAAAATGGTGCCATATGCACTGAATTCTACAGAAAACCCGCCAGCAAACGCCTCTTCGTACATTTCAAATCTGCGCTACCTCTCAAGGACAAACTAAACTACGCACATGCCGAAATCTCACGCATACAAGACAAATGCACTAACATCTCCGACAAACATACACACACTAACAATTTCCTACAGACCCTCTCACTAAACGGCTACCCTAATACGATCCTATCCTCACTTAAAAAGAAAAAAACGCAACACCCGACCCTTCTCTAACAATTGTTTTCTAAAACTACCCTTCCTCAGTGACAAAATCTCATCTTCAATCCGAAAAGCCATCCGCAGCGAGGGGCTCAACATTCAACTCATCCACACTGGATCTACTTTAAGACAACAGCTCAACCGAAAACATCCATCGCATACACCTTCCCCTTGTTCACTCTCTAATTGCCCAATATCACACACAGGTTTATGCTTTAAGAACCACGTTGTTTACGACCTACAATGCGCTAAATGCAGTGCATCTTACATCGGAAGCACTACCAGATTGCTTCATCACCGCATTAAAGAGCACTTAAACACTACTGCCTCGTCGTTCTATAAACATATTCGCACTTGCATTAATTCAGAACCAGATTTTCACATCAACATTCTTGCTTCTTCAAGAAACGTAGGTCAACTTCGTATCCTCGAATCTTTAATTATTTCAAAAAATACTCCCACACTAAACAATAGACTGGAATTGAGCTCCGCTTTTATAATATAAGTTTAAAACATAAGAAAAACAATAATTAAAAAAAAAACAAAAACCTTGCTTGAATAGTCATCTCCCTTGATTCACAAACGCAACAAGTATTTCAAACATCAACTGATTTATTTTAACGTTCTCCTAACGTCATTTTTTGTTCTATATTTCGCGGTATCACGTGGCAAACTCTGCGGCTACTTTTCCAATTTTGAACAATCTTCCGCTGTCTTCTCTTGAAAATGGACTAATAAGTCTGAAATATATTGAGATTTATATCACCATTGAATACAACAGAAAAAAAAAATACTGTTGTTTAGAGTTAAAATTTGTGTGAAAAAGAAAAAAACAAACAACAAAAAAAGAACTTTATTTCTTTTGTTTGCATTTAATTTTACTCTATATAAAAAAAAAATCTCGCATTGTTCTTGGCTTTTAATTTTACCTTATAATTTTCTTCAACAATGCTTCAAACAAACTACAACCTACTTATATCCCTCAGTCTCAGCCAGACAGAGTTTGCACTCATGAAGAGCATCTTCAAAACTACGGAAAAACGCGCTAGAGTCAACTGCCAAATCTACTTTTTGAAAAAATGCCGTAAAAACAAAATTATTCCTAACACAATCAGGAACATAAATCTGCCAACATGTTTCCGTTTTCTACACACTTCACGACAATTTATATATGACTATTGCTTCAAAATAATCATTAAGCAACACCACCGGACTCTACATGGCCATATTAATTCAGTCAAGAACCTCCGGAATTCACTCACTTCATCTACCCCTAACGGTCATTCGCTAAACAACATCCACTCTCTGATCGACCGCGCATACCATTCCAGCTTCAACAATGAACAGAAACGTCTCATACGCAAATTTACTTGGCTTAAACAGAAAACTAATAAACCGGTCTACAACAGACACATACATAATTCACAGGATTCTTCCACCGACAAGTCCCTTAAAGATCATCTTCTCGTAACTGACCTCACTAACTCTCTTTCCACAACTGAAACGGATCTCCTTTCACTTGGCCCTAAGTTTATCACCACAATGAAACTGGCGGATAAAGCTAAACTCAACATAGAAACGCAGTTCTGCAGAACTGCTTACCACCTTAAATGGCTGCACGCTTTTGCCCCGCACGATAACAAGGACACCCCCCTCAACCTCTCAGGTAATCACAACACCTCTTTTCCTGTTTTTCAGCTTGATCACCCTTTATACCCATCTCCTAATAATATTCCACTAGATCTAAAACTTTCAAGGTTAAAGCATAAAATCCTCAGAATACTTGAACGCGAACAACACCATATTACCCCCAATCTTACCAGGAACCAATACCTCACCCTTAAATCCCTTAAAGACAAAGATTTAGTTTACTTACCCTCTGATAAGGGCAGAGAATTTTGCGTTATATCACAGGAATCTTATAACAACCTTGCTATAGAGCATCATTCCAATACCGACCTTTACACCCCAGCACATAATATCACTGCTGCTCGTATTGAGAACAACATTAACAAGACATGGTCTCAAATTTGTTTTAAAAGAAATCTCCCCAAACAACACAGACTAAATTTTATTACTAAATACAGCAAATTACCTACCTTTTATCACCTTATTAAAACCCACAAAAATAGCACACACACACAGATCAGACCCATTGTTTCAAGCGTTAACGGTCCCCTTTATAAAATCTCTTGGTTAATATCCCGCCTACTTAAACCTCGACTCTCTACCTTCCCAGCCCATGTTAGTAGTTCCAACCAAGTAATTAACAGACTCAACGATCTACCACACCATCTACTCAAACTATACAGATACCCATTTAGCCTAGACGTCGTTTCTTTATACACCTCCATTCCTGCACATTCATCCATTAATCTCATGGCAGACATTATAGCATCTAAAAACCCACAATGCTTCGGAATTACTCCAGGAGATCTCTTACAACTCCTCCGTATTATAGTAGACAACACTTACTTTACTTTCCTACAAAACACGTTCAAACAAGTATCTGGACTACCCATGGGCTCCAGTCTATCCGGTATTCTTGCCATTGCTTATATGGACAAACTCGAAAGACACACCCTTAGTACCTGCTATTCTTATCTCCTTTTTACTAGATATATCGATGACATTTTAATTATCACATACTCCCGCGAAGAAGCTATTAACATTTTCCACAAATTCAATAACGCCGACCCAAACTTAAAATTTACTATAGAACACCCAGACTCTTCGGAATCCCTTTCTCTGCTTGATTTTAAAATACAAATAAAAAAAAATGGTGCCATATGCACTGAATTCTACAGAAAACCCGCCAGCAAACGCCTCTTCGTACATTTCAAATCTGCGCTACCTCTCAAGGACAAACTAAACTACGCACATGCCGAAATCTCACGCATACAAGACAAATGCACTAACATCTCCGACAAACATACACACACTAACAATTTCCTACAGACCCTCTCACTAAACGGCTACCCTAATACGATCCTATCCTCACTTAAAAAGAAAAAAACGCAACACCCGACCCTTCTCTAACAATTGTTTTCTAAAACTACCCTTCCTCAGTGACAAAATCTCATCTTCAATCCGAAAAGCCATCCGCAGCGAGGGGCTCAACATTCAACTCATCCACACTGGATCTACTTTAAGACAACAGCTCAACCGAAAACATCCATCGCATACACCTTCCCCTTGTTCACTCTCTAATTGCCCAATATCACACACAGGTTTATGCTTTAAGAACCACGTTGTTTACGACCTACAATGCGCTAAATGCAGTGCATCTTACATCGGAAGCACTACCAGATTGCTTCATCACCGCATTAAAGAGCACTTAAACACTACTGCTTCGTCGTTCTATAAACATATTCGCACTTGCATTAATTCAGAACCAGATTTTCACATCAACATTCTTGCTTCTTCAAGAAACGTAGGTCAACTTCGTATCCTCGAATCTTTAATTATTTCAAAAAATACTCCCACACTAAACAATAGACTGGAATTGAGCTCCGCTTTTATAATATAAGTTTAAAACATAAGAAAAACAATAATTAAAAAAAAAAACAAAAACCTTGCTTGAATAGTCATCTCCCTTGATTCACAAACGCAACAAGTATTTCAAACATCAACTGATTTATTTTAACGTTCTCCTAACGTCATTTTTTGTTCTATATTTCGCGGTATCACGTGGCAAACTCTGCGGCTACTTTTCCAATTTTGAACACTCTTCCGCTGTCTTCTCTTGAAAATGGACTAATAAGTCTGAAATATATTGAGATTTATATCACCATTGAATACAAAAGAAAAAAAAATGACTGTTGTTTAGAGTTAAAATTTGTGTGAAAAAGAAAAAACAAACAACAAAAAAAGAACTTTATTTCTTTTGTTTGCATTTAATTTTACTCTATATAAAAAAAAATATCGCATTGTTCTTGGCTTTTAATTTTACCTTATAATTTTCTTCAACAATGCTTCAAGCAAACTACAACCTACTTGTATATATATATATATATATATATCAGTATACCTTATCTTAAATTTAATCAGTAGAATAGAGAACTGAGTTGTTTCTTTCTTTTGTGTGCATAAAATTGCTTTCCTTCTAGCCGACAGATCGACGAAGCGGCGACATATCAACCCGATCGTAAAATTAAGACCAACCAAATCGATTGACAAGACCGGCTTTTCTAAGTCCTTTTGAGCCTTTTATAAACTCTTCTATATTTAGCAATTCTCTTTCGCTTTTGCCATTCCATGTAGAGGCAGCCAGTATCGTCATAAAGATGTAAAACATGGTGCATTGTTAATAATTTCCATTATTTTCTGATCATTTTGAGGCATTCAATTATGTA
Source organism: Euprymna scolopes (assembly GCF_053919585.1). Classification (NCBI taxonomy): domain Eukaryota; kingdom Metazoa; phylum Mollusca; class Cephalopoda; order Sepiida; family Sepiolidae; genus Euprymna; species Euprymna scolopes. The sequence continues at coordinate 140,978,145 of NC_136494.1, read as the reverse complement.
TTTTGCGCGCATTCTTTCGGTGATCTTATTGTAGTTAATCCATGTCAAAGTTATGTATTTTTCGTGGTTTTGCATCATTCAAGATCTTATGATTTATGCACTCGTTGCGCTCTTTTGTTGGCTTTCCGACATCTTTTTGTTTCCTCGACAATTGTCCACGATCATTAATGTAGTAGTAGATGTCTTAACACAGTTGTGCTTTTAAGATATTCCACCTTTTTTATAGTTTTGCATTTGCTTTTCAGATTCTTTTTGTATTAACGTAGTTTTTCTTTTGATCAACTATTCTGCTACTTCTGTTTTGCACATATACCTCAGAATTTTTATCAGTCTAATATTATTAGTAGTAGCTTTCGTAGTAGTAGTAGTAGTAGTAGTAGTAGTAACTACTAGAGCATATTCACATCTACGATATTAGAGCGATTTGCTACTGGCATTAGAAACTGTTTTCTTTGGCTTGTGTCAGAGAAAACCCCAATGCTTTCCACAAGTCCAGTATTTTCGACAATCATTTTATCAAAACCATATGTGATTATTTGAGTTCTGATCGCTTATATTTTTCGAATTAGTACAATATTCTTTTCATCAGGTTGTCAAGAAAGCTTTTGCGATTTTAACCTTTAAATTAAGATGAACTTATTTCGGCTCCAAAGAAAATTATTGATCGAAATAATCATCATCAGAACTAAAATAGTTTTGCCAACGAGAAACAATTGTATCTATGCCAGTACCGTATATATACTTTGTTTGGTAGAGATGAACTCGCAGAAGGCGTTTTTTATATCGCTTAGTTTTTTTAAGCGTAAATCACGAAGAAAGTTGCGACATGCTTGATAAATTGGTAGTGAGTAGGTGAGAGGTCTACAGAGTATGGCAGATGACGCAGAGTTTCGTAGCCTAATTAGCTAAATTCTGCATGGGCGGTGTATTAATGTGCGGTCGGGCATTGCCGTGAAAAAGAATTGGACCTGTCCTGTTGATTAATGCTTTTCTGTTGATAAATGCTGGGTGTTGTCGAAATCTTTAATGCCTTTTGTTGATAGTACTTTCCAGCCGTAATGTCTTTACCTGCATTCCAAAACACTGTAATGGACGATACCGGTCGCAAACTACCGAACATCAGAATTATCTGCTTTTGTTACAACTTTTGCTTCAGAAAGTATCATGGAGTTGAACGTCGCCGCTTATCATAAAGAATCTACTTATCATTGCAGCTCACCAGCCGGTCGGGAAACGGGTCGTTCTTGTTGCGTAAAAGGAAGGGAGCATTCCATAACGGAGTGTTTTTTTTTTGTTTTGTTTTGGTAATCGTTCAATTCGTGAGGCACCAATTTCTCAATTGTTGTCTTTTTGACAAGCGGTTCGATATCGTCGTGTACGTTATGTTTCATTCGGAAGCAAGTTCTCGAACATTTGGCCATGCATTGGCTTCGACTAAGGCTATAAATTTATCGTTCTCAACATCTGATTGCCGACCACTCTGCTCATCATCTTCAAGACTTTTGTCGCCGCCAGGGAATTTATTAAACCACCATTGTGTTGTCAGTAGTGTTTCTTGTCCAAAGTTTTTTTTTCTTGATATCGGGAATGTCTTAACAGCTTTTCGGCCTAGCTTAAATGTAAATAAGACAATCTGTGAATTTGTTTTTTTTTTCGTATCTTGTATTCAACATTCTGAAAAGAAGATATTTTTGTTGAAACGATTATAACCTGAAGGATTAGATAGAGCGAAAAGCAGCCTTTACATTGATATATAAAGGAAAGGTATTTCAACGAAAACTTACTTTAAAATACACCATTTAAAATCGGAATTAAAAATACCACAAGAATGTTCCTGTCATACAAATATAATTTTTTTTTATTTCTATTTTATTTACCTGTCATTTGTCGCCGTAACATTGTTATTAGGATACATTTCTTTATATTTCAAATGTTTCCGTCACCGCCGTGAGTTGTATAACGTCAATGCTAACTTAGATTTTAATTTATCATCATCATAATCATAATCATCAACATCATCAACAAAAACAATAACTAAATACTCGTTGTTATTATTATTATTAGCTAAATATTTTAATCTTTTATTAAATACTAGCGGGGGTACCCGGCGTTGCCCGGGTGTTTGTTTCCGGGACGGGGGGGATTTTAAAAAATGTTATGGTAGGTAAGTAGGAAGGATCACACCCGGAAAAGATATAGAAATCTAAAATTATCGAGGAATTTGAGAAATAATAAGCCTATAACACACCTCAGATATTGTTCTGCCGTTTGTGCATATTATATTTGCATGAAATATCTTGATTTTGAACCCTATTAATGTCAAAATCAGACGGGAAAAATGAGTTCATTTTATTTATATAGAGATAATATTTTTTATAATTAATATTGTTTGATTAATATTATTTCTATTTCTTTTTATCATTTTGTAGTTATGTTTTATTGACTATATTATATTATCATTAGTTTTATCATTGTGTATTATATATTAATATTATTATAATTAGTTTCATTAATATAATTATTTTCATAGTATTTTACCTTTTTAATTCTCCTTCTGATTTTTACTACACTGCCCTTTATTTTAAGCTTGAATCTTTTGATGGCTAAATATACTTACATTAAAATTTTACTCGGGATTTTATGCAAGAATAAATACGAAGAAAAATTAACACTATTAGCGATTGGACTGATTTTAGAATATGATAGACAGAGTAGAGTAGACAGATAATTACTTATGAAGACACTCAATTTCTTGGCATTTAGAATGATCTTGCGTCATATTGGTTATGTGTCAATTTATCGTATACAATATTACTTAAAAGTGGAGTATCTGTTCTTTTCATATATATCATCGTAAAGTATACACTCTTACCGTTAGGCTACGTAATGAAACTAATTGAAAATGAATAACAGCACTCTGAATTAAATCACCAAAAGCGCCGCAACAATAGGCAACATAGGAGATTAATAACTTTAAAGTTCGCAGTGATCACAATAGATTTCGTTATAATAATAATAATAATAATAATAATAATAATAATAATAATAATAATAATAATAATAATAATAATAATGATGATAATAATAATAGGAAGAAGAAGAAGAAGAAGGAGGAAAAGAAGAGGGAGAAGAAGAAGATAGAAAAAAGAATGAACAAAAAAGGAAGAAGAAAAATAGAAGAAAAGGAAAGAACGCCACCATAAAAATCTCTTTTGTGCTTGCCTAGGTGTGTTCGACACAATAAACTAATTTTAAAAGAACGAAATTATTGTCACATTTGGAGGGGAGAGCTCCCCAGAGTACCATTTTCTTTTTGTCTTTCTCTACTCGATCGTTAAGTTCATATAAGATTCTCAGTTGTCATTTTCACGTCCGATGTAAACAAGTTCTTTATGAACGGTCTTATTTTAAACTGTATTCTCGCAATTTCAAACCATCACCGTGCTCTTTCGACAGCTAAACGACACTCTTAATTCTTCCTTTCGAGTGACCTTTGTGCGTTATAGATAGTTACCCCTAAAGTAAATAAAACAATATCATGTAAATATTTAAAAGAAAACTGGACAGATAACTCTACGCATCTTTACTCTGATAGAATACTAAGACGACTAACATTAAATACACGCTTAATAGATGCTTAGTGAAATTATTTGCAGCTATCTTTAAAATGCGCGGTGATTTCGAAAAAATGGAGTAGATTTATTAGTAATGAGAACTCAGGAAACACTTTTTTTCTTTTTTTATCGCTCGTGTTAATAATTTGGATCACAGCTTCAATATACTAAGGCATAGTTACATCAATAAGTATATATAAAACCTCTAACACAAATAAGCACGTTCTTGAATTAAGACGTTGAAACCGCATGAACTTTATATATATATATATATATATATATATATATATATATATATATATATATATATATATATAACGGTTGAATTTAGAAACGACGTTTTCGTTCTTTTTCGAACGAGAAAAAGCCGTTAAATTACAAATGAGCATCATAGCGTTCCTCCTCATAACGTTTTATATCCTTTGAATTCTTATTCTCTCTTAGAATAAATAATATCGTTAGAATTCAAAGGATTAGACAGTTAAAGACGCGTCTCTCATTTTTATTTACTGTTTAATTTTTCGTTTGTATGTATATATGTACTGTGTGCATGTGTGTATGTGCGTACTTATATGTTTATATATTTAAGACTGACGTGGCACCTTCTCATTGGCTATACTTCATTCTCCCCCTCCTTCTTCTCCTCCTCCTCTACCTTCCTTCCTTTTCCATTCCCCTTTTCCCCGTGCATCCTCATACTTTCACTACACCGATGAAGACTGAAGGATCGGTCGAGAATATGTACTTATAAAAAAAGTTTTTTAATTTTTGTTCATAATATTATTATTTTGTATTCCTGCACGTTACCAATTAAAAGCGAATAGAGAAAAGTTATAAGCTTTTATACTTTTCGCATTCTTTTTTATTCATATATATATATATATATATATATGCTTAATTTATAAGTTGAAACCGCATGAACTTTATATATATATATATATATATATATATATATATATATATATATATATATAAAGTTCATGCGGTTTCAACTTATAAATTAAGCATATATCGGCTCAAGCACCATCAGGATCAACACCCTTTTGCCAACTCAAAACAAGTGCATTTATACCAGTAACGTAAAAAAGCTGGCGTTCTGGTGGTGATACAGTCGATGAAAGCGTGTTTATATTTATTAGGTTTTCGAAGCATAAAAGTTGAAGAAAATTTTTGAAACATAAATTTCGCAGAAAGTTTGCGAGGTGCTTACAAAAGTGGTAGTCGGAAGATAAGTGGTCTGGAGAGTACCGCAAATGAGGCAGAATTTCTTAGTACAACTTCTGGGGGACGGTATATCAACGTGCGGTCGGGCATTCTCCTGAAGGAGAATTAAGCCATTTCTGTTAATAAATGCTAAGCGTCGGTTTCGAAATTTCTCATGAATTTCATTCATATGTTCACAGTAGTTTGCCGCTATAATTATTTCGGCTGCATTTGGCCAATTTTTCGGTATTTTTCGAGAGAAGAATGTGGCTTGTATCTGATACCAAGTTTTTGAATTTTCGTCCTGTCTGTTGAAAGTTTTTAGCAGACATACAAACATACCCACATACATACATATATGCATACATACATTTTCGCTTTTATATATATATATATATATATATATATATATATATATATATATATATATATATATATATATATTAGTTGGGGGATAGAGGGGACTCTTTATTCTTAGGAATTTCAAAGCCTAATGCTTCTCAACAGAAGAGTAGAGAAGATGCTAGGTAACATCATTGGGATGCGACGTCTAGCGTAGGATTACTCAGGAACTAAATACATCAATGATCAGTTATATCGAATTATAAGATAAAGGAGGAGAGTATTATAAAGTGTGTAATGGAAAAAGGTGTAAATGGTCTCTATTATTGTCTTAAATGTATCTAGTATATGTTTTAAGGCTTAGGGAGTGTAGTGTGCATTGCTGGTAATTCTATTTCATCGGTATGTAAGATGCCTATTATCTATGTAGAGACATTTATTGACAGATGTAACCGAGACGACAACAGAATTTTGAGACAGTGTATAACGTCAGAAGGAATATTATGATTATGACTACCCATTCATACTCACCTCATAAGTTACACCTTAACTCACTTTCACTCGCCTCACTAAATTAAAACTCTGGTGCCCGTCGCCCCTTATAATCCCTTTTGTTCAATCCTGGTTAGAATACACCCTTTCACCTTAAGTGATAATCATAATATTCCTCCTGAAATTATACACCGTCTCAAAATGCTGTTGTCGTCTCGGCTGCCTCTGTCGATAAAATGGATCTGCATAGATAATCGACATCTTACATACCGATAAAATAGAATTACCACCAATCCACACTATATCCCTGTGAGACTTAAAAAATGTACTACATACATTTAAGACTATAATAGAGGGCCTACACCTTTTCACATACATTCTTTATAATACGCTCCTCCTTTATTTAATAAGTCGATATAACTCCCCTTACATCATCTATAATTTTATTGATTTATTTCGTTCCTGATGAATCTAACGCTAGACGTCTCATCCCACTTATGTTACCTATCATCTTCTCTACTCTTCTGATGAGAAGCATTAGGCTTTGAAATGCATTGGCATAAAGTGTCCCCTCTATCCCCCAACTAAATGTTTGTATACAATTATTGAATAAATGAACCATTCTATATTTACGACTATATAGTTTTTGTGGATTTATTTTCCATTCTTATGTTTTTTCTATATAAGCTCCAATGCAAATAAGATGTGTATTCACTCTACTTCCGAGACATAACTATAAATCTTATTCTTATTTTTCTTTTATTAATATTATTTTCTGCCTTGTACACATTTTTGTGAATTATTCCATGGATTTCTGCCTTTGGATTATTATAGACCATCTTCTTCCAATTACGGGATTTCCGTGGATTTTACTTGTACAAATGGAAATTCTTTTAACTTTCTTGAAGTTTTACATTTGGATTTTACCGTCACTGGATTTTTGATCTTCCACCAGACTATCCATTCATGTGTAATCACCTTTTTCTTTATCATATTCCCTCTGCTTAACTTATTTTGTTTTCAAGTAAGATCTTTGACTTACTTGTTGTTTCATCAAATACTTCTGCATGCAAAATCTGATCCCGCATTTTGCTAATTCCTACCCTCTGATGAGAAGGAGAGTATTTCTTCGAAACTCCGCGGATTAAGGACTATCCATTTATCTAGTTTTTCCTTTTCAGATTAAATATGTTTTTACTCATTTCAAAGTGTTTTTTTTTAACATATTTTATTAACTGTTTGCTCAAATTATAAGCTCTATTTCCTATTTGGTTTTATCGAGCTTTTATATCTGGCTGAGATAATTTTATAAATATTAATTCTTTAATATTCATAATTTACTTTAATTTTACCATATTGGATCGTTTTGGTAAATTCAATTCTAATTTTCATTATATATATATATATATATATATATATATATATATATATATATATATATATATATATATATATGTATATGTAGTCATCGACATACAATCCTGTTTCGTTGTATCACAACTTATCAGTGCCGCTAGACTGGCATCTCTCCCTAGCAAAGGATTGGACCTAGAACCGTCCTGTTGACAGTCGGCAGTTCTCCCACTCGACCATGAAGGCGACGCCCGTAAATAACTCGTCAGAATGTCTATTTAAATGGACACCCGTCACCACTTTTATAGTGCTCAACTCGCCTGTTTGTAAACAAACAACGAGCTTCGCATTTTTCAGCCAATTAAGTAGCGGGTGAGATTATTTACGACAGTGCTCTACCCAAAGAGGGGGGCCTAATATATATATAAGTATATATATATATATATATATATATATATATATATATATATATATATATATATATATATATATATATATAAAGAGACGAAGAGAGTGTGTGTATTTGTTGTGGCTAAATTTGGAATTAACATCTATTTAGTTGAATTGATTTGGCAACTATAACTTTATTTGAGTCCAACTTACTTTGGCAATTTATCATTCAGGGAGTTATTAGAAATCAGCGTTTGCAAATTGTGAAAGTTTACAGTGAAAATCAATGTGGAAGTATAATTCACGAAATGCACTACCGACTAACAACCATTTTCGTTCGATTTAGCAGCATTAGATTATTTTAGTTGGCGATGTATAACATTATATTACTGCACTAATAAGCCGACACAATCGAGAAAATGGAAAAACAAAATTCAATGCCTTATTTCGAGAATATATTCTAATTTAATGTCTAGAATTTGTGACAAGTGGTGTAATGTTATGGCCCTTTAGGCTGTGATCATAGCGTAGTATCTTTTAACTGGGGCATGCGGGGTCAAGGGTCAAAACATTATTATTATTGTAATTGTATTCTTGTTAATTGATCCTGTGAAAACCATTTGAGACAACTGTAATAAATTTATATTACAAAAATATAAATAGGTGTTTTAATGGTTTCACAAATAAAAACAGTTGTCTCAATTATATAGTGCAGATCGCTTTATGATTGTCACGGAGCAGCTGGAAGATACAGAAGAACTCTTCAAGAAAAAAGGTATGGAGCATATATTATTATTCTTACATATGAACTGTAAAAATACCCCGTGTGATAAGTCTGATGATGATGACTCGGTTTACACGTCAATATCATGTCCCCTGGCTGACAACATACATACGATTTATACTTGTAGGATAACCCGTATAATAATGTAATGATATTAATTTTACTGCTATTCATAATTATTTAAAATACGCTTCCTCTAAATAATCACACTTATATATATATATATGTATATGTATGTATATATATATATATATATATGTTTATTATTATAACATTATTATTGATTTCATATGTTTATACATATTTCAGTGGACTTCTAATTTAAGGAGACTACTTCATCTGACAACAAAAGGGCGATATTTAAATGAGAGTTAAAATTACATTTGTTTTTATAAGATATTCAGGTGTGGTTTACGTTTTGAAGAAAGTGGGGTGTATACTTTGTGAATGCGAGGTGTAGGAGTTTATATAGAAGCTTGACACCCAGGGTTTCCCGGCCCTACAATACGCTTAAACATGATATTTTGATTTATGCGGATTGCGTATCTATTATTATAGAATAAATCCTCTATTGAATAATATATATATATATATATATATATATATATATATATATATATATATATTACGAGGAATTATTTGCCAGGTGTACAAATTCGCAACAAAATAAAAGAAAAATAATTCCCTCGAATAATAATTTCTTAAAAGTTCGTCTGTATAGGTTTACAGTATTACAACAGCTGATATTTAGGGCTGAGGATCTAAAAAATAGTATTTTTTAAAAATAAAAAACGAGCAATTTTACAGGGTAATATTTACATTAAACCAGCCAAAATCACCACAGAGTAACCTTAAATATTCAACTGTCAAAAAAAAAGAAAGAAGAGAAAACCTATTTTCGATTTTTGATACTTATCAGATGAAATTCTATACAAAACATATCTAAGAATACTGCCAGAAATATAGATTACCTTTGTATGAAATGCGCAAAAGATAAGATCAGACGTTTGGGAACCTAGGCGGAAGGAAGTCACACACATATACAAACAGAGTTACTTATGTATGTATATATACATATATATATATATATATATATATATATATATATATATATATATATGATGCTTATGCAGAGAGTGATCCATGCTATTTTTTTAAATCGTATCCCCACGTTTAACTAAAGGGTTATGATATGTTTTTATTCAATTGTAAGGTTAAAGTACAGAATAGGTACAGAACACCCCCGACTCCCCATGTTAAGAATGACTTTTTAAATAATAACCTTATTATTTCAGCGCGGATCACTCTCTTCATGAGTACCGTGTATATATATATATATATATATATATATATATATATATATATATATATATATATATATATATATCTGTCTCTCTGTGTGTGTATATATATACAGAGAGAGATACATATATATATATATATATATATATATATATATATATATATATATATATATATATATAAACCCAGGATTATAGTATTAGTTAAAGCCTAAAAATCTATGTACATATTTTTTTCTAACTTGTGCTTATCTTCATGGTCTGAAATATTTTATGGATATTAAATAAACAATAAGTAAGCATTTCATTATAATATATGGATATGCCACCTTGTCTCACTCTCTCTCTCTCTCTCCTTTCTCTATGTCTAGCTACCTTTCTCTTATTTTCACAACCTTTATCCCCTTTTTTCTACATTACTTCCCTTTCTGCTTAAATGACTGCATCATAAATTTTGTGTCAGCAAATACCTTATTTCGCCTGTGTTGTTCTATAATTTCGTCTCCAACTACGGCTTTTTTTATTATTTTGACTGTAAATAAGGAAAGAGAGAAATTGTGAGAACACATTAGAGTAATAATTCGTATCACAATAAGAGAGGAAGCGGATAATACACGATTGTCTTATGTTACTTTTTTATGATTTACTAGATAAGCTTAACATAATGTGTCTATAGTTTTAAGTATCATGCTTCTGCCAAGGCCGCTGCAAAGTAGGTGTTCCCCCTACCGTGTATGAAATCTACTAACCTATGTCAATATCTTGTATGTCTACAAAGCCGCAATTTGCCCATGCATTATTCTTGTCACATCTAAGCTGTTCTATCTTTTTTTAGTTCCTCCCTGAAAAACTCGGGTCAAAAAGTGTCTCAAGGATTATAAGTCCTGCACAACAAAACAAGCTCTAATTCCTGTCCCATCACAGCGACATTGTCTGTGTGTTTCATTTACAAGGATCTAAATTGAATGTTCATTGATTAACTTGTAGCAAATATGTCCCCTCGAGATATATCTGACAGTAGTAAAATGACAGACCTTCAATCTAAATCTTTCTATTAATGCCAGAAGGACTTCTACTGTAGTGGTTTCTTCCCTTGAAATGCAACACATTGGAACACATTTCCTGTCTGCACTAGTCATGACCGTACTTGCATATACAAAGTTAAACGCAATGTAAACAGACATATCGCTACATAGTGTCTCTGCTGACAGCATCTTAAATAGTAGCCCATCACGTACACCTGTCAGACAAAGAGAAGAACAATGTTTAAAAATAAAACTCAATCAGAAAACTAAATAATTATATACACACTTGTGATTCAAATGTACATAAAAATTGTACGAAATAAACCTAATTCAATATAGCTTAAGAACTGTAATATAGTGGTTTATTTTGGGTATATTTTATATAGAGCACTACGTTCGGTTCTCAAAAAATGATTAATGTTTCAAAACATGATGGCTGGTTCGTTATAAAAACTGGCAAATATAGTTTGACGACAAAGTAGATTTAGTTTTACTTGGGAGTCACTCTTATCGAAGCCTGAAGGCCACTTGAGGATAAGAGGTGATGAATGTAGTAACCGTTAATGGTGTAAATTCGGTTGAATTTGATTATTTATAGAGACGGCTCAACAAAACTTGTTTACATTTGATTTGAAGGCTACATTATTGTATTCAACCTGGAAGCTGCACAGCGGAACAGTGTTCCACTGGTGGGCAGTTCTGGAAAAGAAGCTTTGTTCATGGAATATACGTTTAGATTTAGGCAAAGATAAAAGTGGGGGAAATCGTTTATAGTGGTTTTAGCTAGGCAAGTGTTTTTGTGAAAATTTGTCAAGGGGGGAACCATAGATGTGAGTTCAATCATGCACTTGCCATGAAACATTGCTTCAGGAAATGCTATCATAGAACATCGTGAAATAAGAAATCATAGATAAAACTACCAATATTGCAAAACTAGTGCTAAAAGATTTTAAAACAAATTTAAACATATTATTCAGAATTGAAAAGAATAGCTTGTCATTTATTTTCTCTTTATTCTTTTTCTCTTAAATCAAATAAAATGTTTTTATTTGTTTAGAAAAAAACGTATTTTCCAGTTTTCGTAATTTCTTAAGAACGCATAAAACAAAATGGCCGCCAACGTCAGTCGTCCTATGCGCCAATAAATAGGAAAAACTTCAAAAGAAATAAAAAAAAAACAGCTAAAAAGATTTCCGAGAAAATAAACATTCGTATTTTTTGTTTCCTTTTCTTTTATTTATTTGATTCTAACATTTTGGAATATAATAATCAAACCAAATTTTTGAAACGCAAAAAAGCGGACATATTTGTTGTATAGAATAAGCGCAAGCCTCTGTCGTTATTATCGTATTTTGTTTTCTTTATTTCAATTTGAAATGATACAATTGCTTCCATCTCTTTAGTGACCGACTTTTTAATTTCAATTAAATTAAAGAGACAAACAAACAAAATAACAATGAGACAAACAAATCGAAATAAAGAGTTTAAAGCTTTTAAACAAGAAACGGTATTCTTAAAATGCGCTGATTTAATTTGTGCGTTTAGTAATGGAATTCATTTTGTAAACTTACACGAGACAACCTAACGCATCGATAGCAAGGGGCTCGTGCGGAAATTAGCAAACGTATTTCAAATTTTCTTTTCATCTTCAGCGTGACAAAGATATGAACATTCTATTATATCTAGATGGTGATTTGCTAAATATGTTTTTTTTTTAATTCTCAGGCATTCTAGCTCAAATCAAATGGTTTCTGAATCAGAATTTTGAAGGAATTCTTAAATTGCTATTCTTTCTTAAATATGTGAATATCTTATTATAGTGGTGATTTTGACAAAATAAAGTGTGTATTTCACACATTAGCATTCCAACCTTGAGAAAATAAAAGTTAAAACAAGCGTTAAAAACCAGACAATCTAAATTTTTAAATTGTAGCGTGTTAAATTGTTGAAAACACAAACCGTGACAAATTAAAGAAATTATTATTTCACAGTTAAGCATGGCAACTTATAGGGAATAAGTATTATTTCTTTATTTAGCATGACAACTTAAGACTGAATAAGTGTTTAAACTTTAGTGTTATATACTAGAAAAAGTCACTTTTCCCACTACAAAATAACGTTTACACATACGGACATGGTCAGACTATTGACGATGTTATGCCAATTTTTAGCACATGAAATTGAATAACATAATACTATAGACTATAACGTGACAGACTATATGAATTATATTTTAAACTAAAGCATTATCAATATTGTGAAATATCATTAGAATATTTAGAACAACAAACATTCGAAAATGCTATTTCAAACTTTACTATGAAAAAAATACTATTATAAATTTTAACGATGTAAACATTTCGAAAATACTATTTAAAATTTTACTATGACAAAAATAGAAAATACTATTTCAAATTTTAGCGCAGTAATCTTTAGAAAATACTGTTCGAAAATTTAGCGTAAAAATTAAAAAAAAAAATTGTTTCTGACGTAATAATGACTAACAATAGAAATACTATTTAAAATTTAGCATAATAAACTATAAAAATACTATGATAAATTTAAACGACAGACCTCTCGAAGTACTATTTACATGTTTAGCGTAAAAAAACTATAGAGAATCCAATTTAAAACATAAACATCACAGATCGATTTACAAATAGCGTTTCTCATATATATATATATATATATATATATATATATATATATATATATATCAAAAAACGAAAATAAGATCTATTTATTTAATCTACACGTTTAGTTATAAAACTATAATTTCAAACTCATGCATGACAGACAAAGCAGCCCATATAGATTTGTGGGCGCATTGAAAAACTAAATCAAAATAAGAAACTGAATAAAAAAAGGAAAGATGGCGACCGTATCTTTCAACCAAAATGGACCCCGCTAATAAATTCATTGTGAGCATTGCAATAAAAGCAATTATACATAATTCAATCAACAATCAAATTGTGATTCTTTTTCCGCTGCCTAAAAACCAAGAAATCTTGAGTAGCGAATTCTTTTTGAATGTTTAAAAGAAAAAAAAAATCAAACATAGAAACAACGATTTTAATAGAATGGAATAAATGGTACGAACGCAATTAACATGAAATAAAAGAGGAAAAGGCCATTTTGTTTCCTTCTTTTTTTTTTGTATCCAGTAGTGAAAAAAAAAACATAGACTCGCTAAGTCTTAAAAAGGGTCGGTTTGTTCAGAATAACCTTTGCAAAGAATACGTCTGTGATTGCTTTTGCAATTAAGAATACATACGGGAGAATTACATGCTGTTAAAGGCAGGCTTTCAGTTTAAGTAAATCCATCCTCTTAATTGACATAAATAATTATAATGATGAAAAGATAAATAAAATAAAGGAGAACAAACCATAAAAACGAACAAAAAATGACTCCTAGACATGTAAAATGCAACGTACCACACCATCCTAGACTCCACCCCCTGCGCACACATTAAAAAGAATAACAGCACATGTAGTTTAACAATCTCGGGTGCTTAAAACACAGACTGGTACTGAAGAGTCGACGAGAGTGGAAATACAAAAAAGGATGAATACCACCCAAAATTCCACCAGAAGAGCACGGAGACTGCTGGAGTACTGAAGAGTTTTATCTGTACTACACCGCCATGGAAAACCAACAAATAAAAAGGATAAATTATTGGTAATCGTGTGCTACAAGTGAGTTGAAAAAAATTTGGAAATTAGTAGAAACTGCTAGTAATCCAGAACTACATATAGACACCTAAACTTCGAATAACACTATAATTATTCGTCGGTGATAACTTCAAAAACTATTCGAAATTAAAAATATCTACGAAGCTAATGTATCCAAATTAATTTGCCAGTAGATATCCTGACAGAATTATAACATCAATATTAAGAGTTTTGTTGGCGTTGAATAGAAATAACTTTTGATTATATTTGACTAATGGTGTTGAATAGAAATAACATTTGACTATATATATATATATATATATATATATATATATATATATATATATATATATATATATATATATATATATATATATAAACTAGATAGAAACCGATATGGTAACATTGCGCAGTATCATAATTGTAAATTTGTTAATGCGCCAAAGGTGCGACTTGACCATACACACACCGAGAACAACCAAAATCATCACCAAGAACGAAAACGAAAAAGGATGTGTGATATCCCTGACAATATCTAATAAATGCATTGTGATTTAAGAGATGTTAATGCATATTGAGGTTGAAACTATAATTAGCAAGAATTAAGTATTAATAATTCAAGTGAAATATGAATTATTCTGTTATATGCCGCTAAACGTATATATATATATATATATATATATATATATATATATTACACAGTGATCACCACTTATCAAGGCCCGGAAGCCACTCAGGGATAAGGGTTATTGCAAGTACATTACGTTAGTGTGGAGATTTGATTAAGTGTTTACTTAAGGGGGCGGTTCAATAGGAATTTGTTAACGTTGGAATTGAAGACACCCAAGTTGTAGTCAGGTGGGAAGCAGGCAGACGGAACAGAGTTCCACAGGCGTGCAGTTCTAAGAAAGAAGCTTTGTTCATGAAATCCGCGTTTTGATTTAGGCACAGATATAGAGTGGGGGAAATTTTTCACAGTGGATTCAGCTAGACGGGTGTTTTTCGTGAAAGATTGGCGAAGGGGGACCAGATATATATATATATATATATATATATATATATATATATATATATATATATATATCTTTCTTCTGGCGCATTGTTCAACTCAGCTGTGATACAGCGAAACAGTACTTTATGCGGATGTCTGTAAATGCTTTCTATCTTCGGTGGATTATATTGGGGATCAGAATCTAAAATTGCAAATAGCGTAAAAAGCAAGGATTTTACTGTAAACTGTTACATTTGAAAAATGTTTAAGCATTATAATTTTGCATGCTCAGCGTCGTAGCAGCCAAATAGCGTAACGGTGAGAAGCACTAAAGCACACCTGGACGGTTGAGTTCCAATCCGTACTGAAGGTAGTTGCTAGACTAACCGCACTGAAGAACATTTTACCTGTGTTACGATTACTCTCATTTATCGACCGCGACTGTAATATGACATATACAAAAAACGCAGTTCCATAATTATTTCTGGAATATAATCGGTATCATACTCTCTAAACGTTCATGATATTTTAATAGTAGTGCTCTCTCGGCAAGGGCTGGCTGTAAAATATGCTATAATAATATTTTAATTCATTCCGATTAGAGATTTATTATTGTAAAGCCAATACGCTACAGAGTACATATTAGTGATTTCTAATGTTTAAAAATGACCTGAGCATCACCATTAAGAATTGTAAACAAAACATGTAACTCGCCATCCTTATCTGTTACCAACTGTACGCTAGTCTAAGGCATAGAAACAATAGAAAAAAAAAACATCGGTTTAAATTTAGAAATGTATATTAGTTCATGCGAAGAAGAGTAATTTAAGTCGATAACGTCCGCCAAGATTGTTTCAATTCTGATCGCATAACACAAAACTAAATCGAATTCGTTCCACGGATTCCAAACCCTTATATATAATGCTTTAATCTATGGATTAAAATATGAGCGAGAAGCTGGGTCGAGACTGTGTGTAGATGTGTGTGTGTAGATGTATATATATATATATATATATATATATATATATATATATATATATATATATATATATTGATCGCCATGGGCATGGAATTTGTGCCTGTATTAGGGATAACTTTCCATGTGGTAGAGACATCTCCCGGGAAGATCCTAACTTACCCTATATGTGCTTCCGGGTTGCTTTAGCTCACACTAAGGCATTTATATTTACTCTCTATCGCCCCCATAACAGCGGAGTTACTATCTTTCAAAGCATATCTAAAAAAATTGACCAAGTCTTATCTGCTTATCTATCAGCTAACATTCACGTATGTGGTGACTTCAATGTTCACAATGTCGAATGGTTGACCCACTCTAACAAGACCGATGATGAGGGAAGGTTCTGTCATGATTTCTCCATTGCCTATGACCTCACTCAGATTGTTCACGAACCTACCCGTGTGCCCGATAATGACGGCCAGTATGCGAGCCTACTAGACCTTTTTCTCACAACTTGCCCTGAACTATGTTCAGTTTCTGTTCTGTCGCCTCTTGGCTCTTCCGACCACTCTGTTGTATCAATTAAGATAAAAATAGAATGTAATAAGTCCCCAGACGTACCTCTCCATCGTACAGTATATCGATACACTAAGGCTGACTGGGATAGCTTCTGTACATTTATATCTGATCTACCTCTGCATTCCATGTTTAAAAAGGATGTGTCCTCTATAGTATTAGACCTGACGGAATGGTTAATTGTAGGTATTGACCGTTTCATACCCTCGAAAAAGTTTCAGCAAAAACCTAACAGCCAGCCATGGTTCTCTCCAGAATGTGCTGCTGCCATTGCGCACAGAAATCACTTTTTCCACTGTTTCCAACGTAATAGATGTATGAAAACTAAAGCCGCTTTCAGGACTGCCAGCAACCATTGTAAGAAAGTAATAAAGAATGCAAGAGAGTTGTGTGCTCAATCTGTTAAGTCCAAAGTAGCTGAGCAGCGGCTTGGTTCCCACCAGTTTTGGCAAATAGCAAACAGAATCATTAACAGAAGCGTGTGCTCCATCCCAACTATTATCAATGGACCTGAGGTAATCTCGTCAGCATCAGACAAAGCCAAACTCTTTGTCAAGAACTTCGCAGCTAATTCTACCCTTTGCGATCAAGGCTGCCAACCCCCAATATGTCCTCCTGTATCAGCAAACACGCTATGTGATATATGTATATCTGTACGTGATGTTACCAAGCTAATCAAAAACCTTGATTCCAGTAAAGCAACTGGCCCTGACGGTATTCCAATTATAGTACTCAAAAAACTTCAACCTGAACTAGCGCCCATACTTACAAAACTGTTTAAACGTTGTCTTAAGGAGAATAGTTTCCCATCTCCCTGGAAAATTTCATCAGTATGCCCTGTATTTAAGAATTCAGGTGATCGCTCATCCCCCTCTCAGTACAGGCCAATAAGTCTCCTGTGCGTCATGAGTAAGTTGCTGGAATCTGTGTTAAATACAGAAGTAATCAACCATCTCAACAAAAATAACCTTCTTAGTGACATTCAATATGGTTTCCGTTCTGCTAGATCTACAATAGATGTGCTTACAGTTATATCTCATAGGATTAGCAAATCTCTCGACGGAGGCAACCTTTCTAGGGCAATTGCTCTTGACATATCTAAGGCCTTTGATAGGGTATGACATAAAGGTTTACTTCATAAGATCTCTAGCTATGGTATTGCGGGAAATGTCTTCTCAATTAGTAAATCATTTCTTTCTGATAGGTTCATAAGAGTAGTAGTTGAGGGGCAAAAATCAGAAGCTCACAGTATTAATGCCGGTGTCCCTCAGGGGTCCATCCTGGGCCCAACTCTTTTCCTGATCTACATTAATGATCTTCCAAATCACATCCTTACATCATTTGTAGACATCTATGCTGACGACACTACCATTTATGGTAGCACATCTAAGTCAGTAAATGACCAAGTTCTCTCCAATTCTCTCTCCTCTGATCTTGAGCACGTAGTACAATGGGGTAAAGAATGGCTGATAACTTTTAATGCATCTAAAACCAACCTTCTCTCTTTACATCATCAACATTCTGATCCACATCTGACATCAATTGAAATGAATGGCTCTCGTCTTCACGAGGCCTCAAGTTTTGACAAACTTCTTGGATTGACCATTACTCCTGATCTTAAATGGAACACGTACATCAAATCTGTTGCCAAGGCCGCTGGAAAAATGGTGGGATCTTTCTATCGATCCGGTAGATATCTCACTGCTGATGCTAATCTCTATCTATATAAGAGCCAGGTACGTCAAAGGATGGAATACTGTTGCCACATCTGGGCAGGAGCTGCTAGAAAGGACTTGGCCTGCCTTGATAGAGTTCAAAATAGACTTCGTAGCCTCGTATGAGATGTCCTTTTCTCTTCCTTGCAACCTTTATCTCACAGAAAAGATGTTGCGAGTTTGTCGCTGATGTATCGTTATTTTCATGGAAAGTGTTCGAATGAGCTTCAATCTATCGTCCCCCCTCGCCAAACTTTCACAAGAAACACTCGTCTAGCTGTAAACACTATCAATAATTCCCCCCACTCTTTATCTGTGCCTAAACCTAAACGTAGATTCCATTAACATAGCTTTTTTCTTAGAACTGCACGCCTGTGGAATTGTCTTCCGTTTTCCTGCTTTCCGGCTGACTACAATATGGTTGTCTTCAAGTCTAACGTAAATAAGTTCTTGATGAGCCGTTCCATATAAGTTATCAACTTTACCAAATTTTCATTACTAATGATTACTATAATGTCCAATTTCTACTGTACACTCTTTAACCCTTATCCTTTAGTGGTCTCTTGGCCTTGATAATGTGGTGATGCCTATGTAAAATATATATATATATATATATATATATATATATATATATTGTGTGTGTGTGCGTGTATATGCAAGCTAGCATACTAGTGTTTTACAGATTTCGTATTTGTTTCATTGTAGAAGTATTCTTCTTTAACTTATTATATTGAACATAATATATAATCGTCATTTCCAAAGTTTAAAAAATATGACTTGGGTGACATCAGCAATAATCGACACGAACACATATTGCTCCCAAGCATTATCTGTTACCGTCTTACATAAACCCATACGCCCACAAAAACTGTAAAAAATGTATATTTGCGCATGCGTGGATTGAACCAGTTTGGTCATGCTTCGGAGGACATTTCTATTTATTTGCAATTTTAAATCATTAGCAGCAATTTTCGTCGGATATATATATATATATATATATATATATATATATATATATATATATAAATTTACATTAATAATATGAAAAATTACAGACACGGTTTGTTCTGAAACTAAAGCCAGTCTATACGTATTTAAACAAAATGAAAAATACATATCGCTTCAAAAGGTGATCTGTATTGTTTCTGCTAAATAAAGTTCTGTAAATAAACAGTTTTTTAAATTATTTTAATGACGAAATGTTGTTTATTATTTACTTAATATATTTAATAAATAAAGTAGAAGAAGAAGATTCAGTAAATCCTGAAACTGAACTTCTGTATGGGAAAAGTTTCAATATGAAAAAAAACAAAACAAGACGAACGTATATGAATTACTTATTTTGATGACAACAAAATATTGCAAAACTGAGTTAAGATTTAAATGAACAAACAAACAAAAAATTAAATAATAGAAAAATTAATATTTTTTGAAAAGCTAAGCAAACGATAGATAATTTTAAAAAATCGAACCATAGATAATTTTTGAAAAGCGAACGATAGATAATTTTAAAAAAAAGCGGACGATAACTAATTTTAAATGACAATGATTTATTTTTGTTAATGATAACGACTTAATTTAATAGAAATTATTCATATACATAGTTATACTGCAGGGGGCTATATTTTTAAATCATAAACGTTAATGGATAGTTGTGTTACGAATAGATTTCCAAATATTAAAATCATTGTATCAGTCCTACGCTTATACTTCACAAACACGACTAATTTATTAACTAGTAAATTATGTAAGTTTTAGTAAATTGGGTGATATAAAAATACAAAAAATATTTAGTAATGAATACATTAAGAGTTTTAAAAGAAATATATTTTCTTGACTTAAACGTTTGTAAAAATATTATTATACCCAAAATATTCCTGCAGAAATACTAAACTTTATATATCCATATTATATAAAACATGCCATTTGAATAACATAATAGAAGTAAATAAAAAATTTAAAACACTTAGGTGGGGGATAGACATTTGCTCTATTGTTTGACCACCGATATAAAAAAATAAATAGCTCTTAAAAACATGGTAATGATATTGGGAAAGGTTTTATATATTATTTAGTGACCGACTGGAAAATTGTTCTTTAAAGTTGAAAAAGTAGGAAAAATAATTCCCAACTTTCTTATAAAAAATTAACTATTTCTTAACCCACTTATAAAAACATACTCTACAAGAAAAATTAATTGTTTACTCGCTGAACAAACATTCACCATTTTTCCAGATACTTATAAGAAATTTATTTGGACGCCCGGCGTTGCGCAGTCATACAATACGCTTAAACATGATATTTTAATTTATGAAGATTGCTTATATATTTTTTATAGAATCAATCCTGATTTAAATATATGTTACAAGGAATAATTACTGAACTAATTTGCAAAAAACAAAAAAACAAAACAAAACAAAAACAATAAAATTAAATAAATAATAATGATAATATCGTTCATCAAATTTCGGCTGTGTTTGTTTAAAATATCACGTCAACCGATATTTGGGCTTGAATGACCTGGAAATGTCACTTCTGATAAATGTTTGTTTTATAATATGTAAACGAATAAATTATTTGCAGCGATTTTATATGCTATATCTTTTATCGTAAATTTCATTAGTAGGAACAATTAAAAGAAAATATTGAGGTTTACCTGGGATTAAACAGTTGGATATGAAGTCCACTACTATAATACTAAGCAATACCTCTCTTGGCAGCTATAACGAAAATAAAAATCTGTAACACTTCTTGTTTTTTATCTATAAGAAAGACTATTTTTAGGATCAGATCTTTTTCGATTCTCGATACATCTCGGATTAATTTCTGTACAAAACATATCTAAGAACACTGCCAGACATATATGTAACTTTTGTGTGAAATTAACAAATAATGGGCTCCATAAACTAGGAAGGAGGAACTCACAAACACAGGGATTTTGATATATCAGTAGAATAGAATATAGAGTTAAATACAATTTAAGGGAAATAATTATTTACTGTATTACCAAGAATTGATTGTAAAACTCTCATTAAAAATAATTTGTAAATCGATCATTAAAATCACGTGTGAATAAATAATAAAATAGACTTAACAAACATAAAACGTCACAGGATCTTCTAGGCGGAAAAAAAATAATGGGTTTTAATTGCATGTGTCCAAATGTATTTTTTAATTATTTTCGACAAATATGATTAGACTCACTTTTGAATCAGTAATTTCATTGAGAATTAAAACATAAAATAACCGTCCTTCTTAATATTTAGTATTGTAGGTATTTGACCGTTTCACTTCACCGCTACGGTAAGCAGGACAAGTCATTTTAGTGACACGGCCTTCTATTTAGGAGGTCGTGGCCCTGCAGTATTTTATTATTTTATTTTTCTTCTCTGGCGCATGTTTTGGGCGCAAATACGCTCGACCGAACGCAGCAGATGTTGCAATTTAGTTTGATTCTAGCCGACATGAAAAACTGCGTCCTGCCGAAACAATTCCCCGACCACTCCTTCATATTTTTTCCAAGTTTCATTTTTTTTATTTTTATTATTATTTTTTTTTTTTTACTGAAATCTTCAGCTTTCATACCTCTTTCTCAAAAAGACACCATCTAACTTTTTCTTCAATCCAATCTTTATTCATATATTGTTTCGCGGCGTGTTTTTCTCTGGATCTTCATTTTTTATTAAAGTTTATTTGGGCGAAGAGTAGACGTTGTTCTTTTGCTTTTGTTCCTGTTTAGAAAATCTTTTTTTTAGATTGATCTCCGTATTTTTATGCGTCAGAGTATGTGTTCATGTTTTCTGGAGAAGCGCATTAAATCTAGAAAAAATACATAGGTTTCGTTGCATACACGCCTTTCTTTCTCTTTCTTTCGATTATTACACCCTTTTATTCTCTCTCTCCCTATATATATAGATTCAACGAAACAAGAAAATTTAGACAGGGGTCGAATATTTTTGCGCACAACTGTATATATATATATATATATATATATATATATGTATATATATATATATATATATATATATATATATATACAGTTATACTTCAAAAATCTTCATAACGCCTTTTAACGGCTAATTATGAATAAATTGTATATTTTTTCAACAATAAATGAGGAAAAGTAATTCGAAATTAATAATATATATCAATTTATTAACAAAAAATATAAATATGGATGTTGCAAAAATATTCGACCCCTTTAATTTAAAGTTTAAATAAAAGCATCATTAAGTTTATTATTTTTGTCTGACCTTGTATTTATTTCCTATAAATAATATTTATGACTCTACTGAATCTAAAATCAGTTCAAATTGAACTTCAATACCATATTGAATGATTGAATAATTGTTTCAAGTAAAAAAAAATATTTTTCAACGTCAACACATCTGCAACTATGACACAGAACAAACAGTACTCTGAAGACATTAAAAAGAAAGTAATCGATGTATACCAGTCTAGAGAAGGTTATAAAAAAATTCCAAACGTTTTTCTATACCACGGTCGACTATTATGTCCATTATCAAAAAATGGAGAGTAAAAGGGATTGTATCAAATCTTCCAAGATCAGGTCGTCCAAGAAAAATTACGACACATGGGGCTAGGAAAATTGTTAGCCAAGTTTCAATAGACTCCAAATCTAACCTAAAGGACGTGCAGAACGAACACTGGTATCCCGCTTTATGTTTTTTTAGATCAGAAATTTGCTTCTCCTAGAAAGGTTGCCTTCACCATGGTTTACAGTAGTCCTCTCCACTCCAACACACACATACACACAAACACACAGTGCTAGTTGGCCGTTGACGCCAAAAAAGGGTCCATATATATATATATATATATATATATATATATATATATGTGTGTGTGTGTGTGTGTGTGTGTGTGTGTGTGTAGAATAGGAACAATGGGAATAGTATTCTGACGAAATAGAGATATAAAAAGGAACGAAGTTATGTGTTCATCAACGTTGCGTCCTTATTTCGAGACTTCCTTTGGAGCAATTGGATTTTTAAAAAAAAACAGACCACCAGTACAAATATTTGAAAATATATTTTTAATGTAATGAAATGTCTTACCCTTTTCGATTTCAGAAACGGAAACAGTCGTTGGAAATTCATATAAAGTATGACATACTATTGTATAAACGGGTTCGTTACGGTGTACGCGTACACACACATTCACACACGCACATGCACACACACACACGTATATATATATACATATATATATATATATATATATATATTGTGTGTGTGTGTCCGCGTTGATATGGAAACTATATGTGTACAAGCAGGTGTGTATGTATGTATCACTTACAGTGTTCTCTAACATCCTTGCGTGGGTCACTAAGTTTCCAATATTTTGCCCTGGGTCAGCAATTACGCATCTTTACGCATTTTATGTGAAAACCTTCAAGCCATTACCGATACCGTTTCATACAATCACCATTAATGTTGTAAAAAAATAAAAGTAAATAAAAAATAAAGAAGCAAAAAGTACGCATCAAATCTTTATGCTCACATATGTGTTAACATTTTTCTTCCTATCTACGTTTTTATAATCCTAATTAGAGATTTCGCGCCAGACAAATCTACAATTTTCAATTCAACCGAGGGTCAAGTATCGGCAAAGTCTTATCGGGACGCTATACATCATAATAAAGTATGAAAACGGAGATATCGTGTTAAAATAATGCTCGATCATTTTCGATATGATACTATTTAAAAAAAAAATGTTTTGCTGACAACTTTGGAATGGAATGGAACAGAACTAACACTATGCAGGTTAATCGGCTTCCTCCAAAGGAGGAAGTTCCATGAGAGTACGAAATTCACAAGCGGTCTCCAGTCGAATGTATATCTCCGTTAGGGGGAGATAACGATATATGTTTTTTGCAACTCTTGCAGGGATGTGTCGACGTCCTCTACGTACATCGCCTGGAATTCCCAAATTGGTCACCCATACTGCACTGACCAGGCTCAACGTTTCTTAACTTCGGTTATATAACAAGAACGGGTGTGTCAGATGTTTTAAGTTATGAAACCGTTTATGAACATATTTCTAAGTAAATGTCAAAGAAGGTTATATAAATAAAGTAAACTTCAAAGAAAAATACAAAAATCATTAAACAAGAGAAAGGAAAGTGGAAAGTGACTTAATGACTCCTCCCCCCCTTTCTCTCTTTCACTACTTCCTCCGCAGTTGTCAACGTATTGCTCTTTTATTCGATGTCATATGCTTACATGAATTTTTATTTTTATTCAATTCGATTGAAATGTGTAACTTATAAATAACACAAAGGCATTATCGACTACTTGAATTATTATACCTACTAGCATTTCAGCCCGGCGTTGCCCGGGTGTTTAGAGGTGTATGTTAAGCAAAAAAAAAAAAAGCGGTAATTTTTTTAACTTTGCCCTCTATTATGACCGCATAACATTTATTGTTTTGGGCTGAAATCAAGTTATTAAGTTAGATCCATGTCCACGAAACCTATATCTAAAGTTTCAAGTCTTTAGATCCGCAATTAGCGAAGGAGTTTGGTAGAATTCTCAAATGTCAAATCGTTGAACTTTGACCCATTAACAGCTAAATTTCTGGCCAAACACGGATTACAAAGATTTTTCCAAATCTCAGTATCCTGTATATCAAATTTCGAGTCTGTAGACTGAGAATTGACAGAGTTATTGCGTAGGAAAATGTACACAGACAGACACACACATACACGTTCACTTTTATAGATAAATAGATAGATTTATCCACTATGTTATTAGTGAAATATAAATTCGGTGTCAAAACCACCAATATATTAATGTCTATATCAATAAAATCTTATGTTTATTGATGAGAATAGATGAAAATACGCTGCTGTATGGATACAATGAACGTTTTTTTAATATGAAGTTTATATTTTAATATTTGAGTCTCAAACAATTAAAACAGCAAATTTCATGTCGTAATGTATTAATAATTTAATATAAAAAATACAGAGATAACGGTTGTAGCCCATGTAACAAAACAACCCTTAATAATTTTGACAGAATAGTAATACAGAAATTATATTATAATTACACTTGTACAACGGTGGATTTGCAAAATTCGTATACAATCTATATTCTCTTATCTATAATAAACAGATATATCTGTACACTATCGTTGATTTATGTTGCTTTATAATCAAATTCAATAAATTTAACAAAACATTTTGTTCTAATCGATTTGTATCCTTTCCTATTACATTTGTTGTTTTTAAAATGGAATGCCTCCAATATAAATTATCATTGCTAATGTAATTTTGAAAGTATGGAGATATAACCCACTCATTATATACTCCTCCCAATTCAATTCATATGACCATGCACTGATTTTATAATAGCTAAATATTTCGATTAGTGCATTGATTTTTATGCAGACCAGTATCCCCATCTTTATATTTGCTGTTTCACCACGTCGCTGCAAACTATTCCTC
This sequence comes from Euprymna scolopes, assembly GCF_053919585.1. NCBI lineage: Eukaryota > Metazoa > Mollusca > Cephalopoda > Sepiida > Sepiolidae > Euprymna > Euprymna scolopes. Next base: position 140,952,261 of record NC_136494.1, on the reverse strand, counting down.
TGTATTTCCTCGGGTAGTTAACCGCGTAGGGATATGAACGCTGAGTCTTGTAACTGAATCAACAGAATTATTGCCTTCTATATAATTGTTGTCTCACCACGTTGTGACCAAATAATAAGCTGGCATAGTTGGGTAGGTTTGAAAACACTATCTTCAGGCAATGCCTACCTGGAACCGTGGGAACTTAACGCCTCTATATGAAGGGCGTACAAGTGTGGATATTAAGGTCTAAGCAATCCAATTTTTAATTCTTATCCGAGATACTATTTTCTTTTAAAGCGTATATATATATATATATATATATATATATATATATATATATATATATATGATGAAAATAATGTTCCTTTTATTTCTCTCTCTCTCTCTCTCTCTCTCTCTCTATATATATATATATATATATATATATATATCCTAGTAAGTTATAAAAACATACATGGTAATTAAGATACACATACTATTTCGCGTTTCATTCTCGTGAGAATTCGTCAGGCCTATGCAAAGTGTTTTGGTTACCTCGCTTTTTTGTATACACACACGCTATTGAGAAGTTAGTTTGCTTATCAGCTTACGAGAAAAAATGTAATTCTTTGAATTCCAACAAAATTTGGTACTGTATATATGTATATATATATATGTGCATATGTATATGTGTATATTCATATATATATATATATATATATATATATATATATATATATATACTAGCAAAAGTACACGTCGTTGACTGGGTTCAAAAACAGCCTACAGAAAATGGACTCTGATTTATGAAAGTATGATAGGTTATGAAAAGGAAGAGTTGTAAAGAGATAACTACGAATTTAGGGGTGTAGAACCCAAAGCAAAATATGATAAAAGTAAAAATTAAATATATAAACCCATAATTTATTATACCATACCTTTTCACACTGAAACACTTATCACAATATTCTGTGGATCAATATTAAAAAAAAACCTTGTTAAACTTTGTGTCATATTTCCATTCTATGGAGGTCAGGTGCGAACGAACCCCCCGAACTTTTATTATACTATATTTATTCAAACTTAAACATAATTATCAAAGTATACTTACGCAGATAGATATGAAAAGTCTTTATTAAAGTTTGTGCCTATTTCCATTCTATGGAGGTCAGGCGTGAACGCAGACCCCACAATTTTATCATACCATTCCTATTTAAGTCAAAGCATACTTATCAATATATTCTTATGTTCATCTCTATCAAAAACACTAGTACACTTTTTTTTTTAATTTTTAATGTTTTATTTCCATACTTTGTGGACCAGGCGCGAACGCAGACCCCACAATTTTAATGAACCCCTATTCTGCTAGATCTAACATACACATTCCTGTGTCTCGATACAACTTCTATTATTATATGTAATCAGTTTTTTAAAATAGTCAAACATATTGGAGCCTATTCGTGACCAGACACACACACATACACACATACACATTCAGCTTTATATATATATATATATATATATATATACATATATATATATATATATATATATATATATATATATATATATATATATATATATATATACAAATATTATTGAATAGCACGGAATTATTCTGTTTTACAATTTTCCTTTTTATCTTCTCCAATCTCCGAATAGTACGTTTTGTGTTCTCGAAATTGTATATGTTGGATCCATAATCTTGAGCGCTTTCAACAGAAGTACTTCTATCATCCTCAGACATATTGTAGAAATAAATGTAGAAATTGTTTTTTTTTAATTTACGTATATAAACATTTTCCTAGTCACGTGGTAGCTTGTTACAAGTTAGGTGGACGAACCTTTTATTTACATATATTAAACACATTTATATATAAAACACATATATACATATTCAAAAATGTATCCAAAACATTTCAAAACGTTCCGGCTGCACTCATAATTAATATTATTTATTTGAGGCTTCTTTGTTTTAGTGTACAATGATTTAAGTATTCTTAGCCTATTTACATTTATCTCACTCTGAAACACTCTCGTATTTTCTACCATAGTTCTTCGAAATTTCGAATGGTGGCAGCCATGCCCCTTCAAATGTTGTGATATGGATCTAGAGTTAGAGAGGTGGAGAATCAATCTTCGCGACAAAGGAAAATTGTAAAACAGAATAACTCCGTGCTATTCAATAATATTTGTCTAAATGAGAAAATGCTGCTAAATATACACAATATATATATATATATATATATATATATATATATATATATATATATATATATATATATATATATATATATAGTACAAGCTTTTGTCGAAATTCAAAGACTTACATTTCTTCCTTTATATAACTCTTGTTTATTTCATTTTGGATCTGTTCATTACAGCCGTTTCATTAATGGGATGGCAATTTTTTGTTTTATATTTTCATAACAAATCCTTTCTCATCAACTCATCAGATATGATTTCCACCCGATGTTTCCAACAAAAAGTTAATTTTCCACATGATAAACCTGGTGTGTTCGTTTGGTGAAAAAGAAATTTCATCCATACGTTGTTACAGGTTGGCCATAAAAATAGATAAATACAATTAAAAATAAAATGAAAAAGAAGAAAAACAATTAAATGAGAAAATAAACTAAAACCAAAACGTAGAATATAAGTGAAGAAAAAGATGTAGTGGAAGTAAATCTATAATAAAAACATATTCCATTAGAGTTACCTCGCTTTTAAACAAAGACTAATAAAAACAAAGTAAATATTTGAATAAACACGCATAAATATAGAAATAAAATTATTAAAAAATAGGAAAGAATAAATAATAGAAAAAATGGAAATGAAAACTAAAACAAAATATAAAAAATACGAAATCAAGTTTTAAAACAGAAATTTTGGTTTACCCAGTACCAAAGATGGCCGACTTGTAAGAACGTTGGTATGGAATTTATTTCTCCCAAACAAAAACAGCACGTTTATGACGTACAAAATATACTTTTTGTTGGTAACATCGAATGGAAAAAACACCTGACGAAATGATGAGGACAGAAGATTTTTATGGAAACATAAAATCTTTAAATTGCGATCTCATTAATGAAACAGCTGTATGTAAGAAATTAAATAAACAATATTGGTAAAAAGATAAACGTGAGTACTTTAATTTCAACAGTGTTTTGTAGTATATACATACATATACATATATATATATAAATATATATATATATATATATATATATTGGTTACTTTGAGATTAGCCGCAAAATATCTAATTGCAACTTAGATATCGAATGTAGCAAATATAACAAGAATAATCTAGATAGTATTAAAGGTAGGACAAAACTATGTATGTGGGTTGTCACTAAGGACGTTATTAAACGGGTTAAGACTATAGATATAATACGTTATATAAATAGGGACGGAGGGTCCTGGTAGTGATGCCATTTGGGTAAAGCTAAACAAGTAGCTGGCGAGTAGACTTATATTACTATTTTTAAATGTAACTTGCTACAAGATATTTCATGGTATATATTATGTTCAATGATTGCCCCGTAATATTAATTGCAGAAATTCCGATATTACCATGGTCGTAGCAGACTCAGCTAAAGGTTGGTATTTTACATTAGGTGTAATTGAAAGGAGTATGCTTCAATAAGAAGAGAACTATATAAAGACGGCGCATTTTTCATTACCAGATGAACAAGTAGAACCATTGATTTAATCAGGAAAAAATGAAATCAATAAATATTGTACATTAAAGCATTACTTATTTCCGCTAAATTACATTCATATGAATTAATGTAAATTAGGACGAATTATAAACAGATATTATTTTTCTGTTCATTATCAGTATTTAAGATAACAGACCTTTTAAAAATCATATAAGAACTTTACAAATGAATAACAAATAATCCCACAATGCTCGCAATCGGATAAATACGTTTGGGTTTCATGGAGCTGTAAAATTAATTTGATGTTTTTTTCGTAAAAATCCAAAAGATATAAGTCTGATCATATCCGTTTTAAGATTAACTACAGTAGCGTCTAAAAGTTAAGGACCGGCCGAACATTTTCTTTTAAATGGCTTCTTACTTTATCTATGAAAAAGGAAAAAAATGTTTTGGTGAATTTCCAATGTTTAATAAGTGTAGTTAAATAAAACATTTTTATTTTTTTTTATTTCTGATTCTGAATACATATTAGTTTTTTTTTTTACATATAAATAAATTTAATTAAATTAGTGGTGTTCAAAAGTGAAGGAACGGGGGGGAAATTAATAATGAAAAAAATAAAGAATCCTTTCAGTATTTATTGAAAAACCCATTGTTTCCAATCACACTATGACATCTTTTGCTGCAAGACAGAACAAATCGTTCACATGTTATAGGGGATATATTATTCCAGGATTTTTTATACATTCTCATGAACTATCAAGAATTGTTTGGGTTTTTTTCTGTGATCTTTTTACCAATAATTTCCCGAACATTTTCAATTGGCTTAAGGTCGGGTCTCTAAGCTGGTCAATCCATGGCGCTAATATTGAATCTATTTAGCTCTTCTAAAATTATGTGTGTCTATGACACGGTGCATAAAGATATCAGAATCTGAAAATTAGGAACCACGTGTACTTTTATCAATGCTCTGTACATTCGGGAATTAACTTTTCCATGAATCTCCACAAAGGGGTCAGTTCCTTTTGAAGATATCATGCTCCATTTTATTACTCCCTCCGAATTTTACTGTAGATTTACCGCACTTAGGGGACGAGCTTTCTCCATTTTTTTCTTTCTGACATGTGGACTTTTGTCTGATCCGAAAGGACTGAATTTAGATTAATCAATAAAATGAATCTTTCCCCATTATTTCTCCCCAAAACAAATGTTTTTCGGTGAATAACAATTTGGCCTTTTTATTTTTAATAGAAATTAAAGGCTTTAAGCATGGACTTCTTTAAAATAATTCAACTTCGTTTAATCTTCGTGAGATCGTTTGTCGGTAAATTTTTGTCCAGTTTCGGATGTAAAATCCCAGGATATCGAAGCCGAAGTTTTAAAGCGATCAGAACGAAATGATCAAATGATGTTTTTATTCTGCCTCTTAGTTGTTACTTAGGGTCGGTCCGATTTTTTTCTTTTCGGTCAATGGTAAAACTGTTTTTTTCTATTTTCGATAATCCGAAAAGCAACGCTTTTAGATCTCTTCAATATTTTAGCAATCTCCCTTATGGTCTTTATTTGCATCATAATGGTCACAAATAAACTGTTTTTCTTGTATAGATAGATTTTTTTTCAATACTCAGAATTGACATTTTGTAAAATTTTTATTAAAATTGCTAAAGTATGTATTAATTTTCCGCGATCCTTAATTTTTGGGCGCCTGTAATCTAATTAAAATAATTTATATGTAAAAAAAAAAAAACTAATATGTATTCAAAAGAAAAAAATATTTTTGAATTTAACTACCATTATTAAACATTAAAAAATTCACCAAAAATATTTTCCCTTTTCATAGGAAAAGTTAGAAGCCACTCAATAAAAATGATCAACCGTTGCTTAATTTTTGGATGCTACTGTATATAAACATTGAAAAAATAATTTTTCAACGCATAGAACATTAAAATTGATTGCTCCTCATATAATTTTTAAATTGAAATGGACATTTGGAATCTTTTTGTAATTTTTTCACGGGGCGATTTTATAGTAAACGGCTTGCGAGCGTAAGTACACTCACGTCGAGATTCGAAACCAGAATGACTGAGAACATCCAATAGCGATCAATAATACAGCAACATAGCAGTTGCGTTACGAAAAAGCTAGAATCGACATATATAATTTCACATATACCTACACCAATGCGTACGTACGTATGTGTACGTATGCATAGATGAAAGAAAAACACTTAATAAGAAATATATATGTATATGTGCATATATATGTCTGTATATGTATATGGATATAAATATATATCTATATGTATATAAATGCGAATTTATGAATAATTTTCAGTCGGTCTCTTTCTAAACATAGATATAGAAGGATAATTATAATGCATACAAACATATACATTAACACAACAACGTGTGTATACACATACACATATTCATAGCGTTTGTTTTTGTTGGTTCGTTTTATGAAGAGAGCAAATGCCAAAAGGTATATAATCAAGTTTTCCAGGATGATTATATAACTTAAGTTCAGCTCACCAACTGAGTTTTAACTGAACCCAAAAATTAAAAACTTTTGAAGTGATTTTGATCCTAGATCAAAATATCTTTATCAACATTTGAGTCATTGTTAGCCAGTTCAATTTGTGCTCAGATTGTTTGCAGTTGAACACAAATGTGACTTTGATCGCAACGGGGCATACGTATTCGCCAATCACCAATTAGATGAGGTTGATCAGAGAAAAACCTACTTACGTACCAAGACATGCAGCAACCTACCTATATGTAAATTCAGAAGGAGAAAAATTTTACATCTTTTTTTTCTCATTCCTTCTTTTCTATCTCACTGTTTATATATATATATATATATATATATATATATATATATATATATATACATATATATATATATATATTCATGCATTTCGATAGCTACATTTTATACCCTATAATGTATATATATATATTAATATATATATATATATATATAAAATTATATCCTATATTTTCTTTGTCATAAGTTTGTACCAGTGAATATTGCTACGCACTTTATTTTTACATGGAGGTCACCTCTTATCAAGGCCCGAAGGCCACTCAGGCATAATGGTTATTGCATGTACAGTAATCAATGAGATAGTATTGTAGCAATCATTAGTATTGGGGTTTTGATAGAGTGTCTTAAGGGGGCGGTTTGTCAGGAGTTTGTTTATGTTGGATTTGAAGACGTCCAAGTTGTAGTCAGGTGGGAAACAGGCAAGCGGCAGAGAGTTCCACTGGCGTGAAGTTCTAAGAAAGAAGCTTTGCTCATGGAATCTACGTTTGGATTTAGGCACAGATAAAGAGTGGGGAAAATTGTTGACAGTAGTTTAAGCCAGACGGGTGTTTCTTGTGAAACATTGGCGAGGGGGACGAGGGATTGGAGCTCTGACGAACACCTGCCATGGAAATAAGGATAAAACAAAGACAGGCTCGCAACGTCTCTTTTGTGGGAAAGAGGTTGCAGGGAAGAGAAAAGGGCATCACCCACTTGGCCGCGAAGCCTATTTTGTACTCTGTCAAGGAAGGATAGGCTTTTTTAGCAGCTCCTGCCCAGATGTGTCAAAAGTACTCTATCCTTTGACTTGGCATTTATATAAGTAGAGAATTGCATCAGCAGCGATATATCTTCTGGAACGGTAGAAGGATCCCACCATCTTTTCAGCGACCTTGGCAACAGACTTAATGTACGTGTTCCATTTCAGATCAGGAGTAAAGGTCAAACCCAGAAGCTTATCAACACACGGGGCTTCCCCTAGTCGAGAGCCATCCATTTTAATTGACGTCAGATGGGGGTCAGAGCGTTGACAATGTAAAGAGTTGAGTTTAGTTGTAGATGCATTAAAAGTAACCAGCCACCTCTTCCCCCACTGTACCACGCGCTCGAGATCAGAGGACAGAGAATCAGAGAGAAATTTGTCATTAACGACCTTTGATGTGTTGTCACAGATGGTCGTGTCATCAGCATAGATGCCATCGAATGATTTACGTATGTGTTTTGGGAGATCATTGATGTAGATCAGCAAGAGGGTTGGGCCCAGGATTGACCCACCCCTGATGGACTCCAGCATTAATACTGAAGACCTCTGATTTCAGCCCATCAACCACTACCCTTATGAGCCTACCAGAGAGAAATGATTAAATGATTGAGAAAACATTTTCAGTTATACCGTAGCTGGAAATCCTGTGAAGTAGGAACGTGTGTCATACCTTATCGAAGTCTTTTGATATGTCAGAGTAATCGCCATAGAGAGGAAGCCTTTGTCAAGATATTCACTAATCCTATGAGATATAACCATTAGCACATCTGCTGTAGATCTTGCGGAGCGAAAACCATATTGTATGTCACTAAGAAGGTTATTTCTGATTTGGTGGTTGACTACTTCTCTATTTAATACCGATTCACGCAACTTACTCATGACATACTTATTTGGCTGGCATGAGAAAGAGACAACTTATCATCTGAATTCTTGAATACAGGACATACTGATGAGGTTTTCCAGGGTGTTAAAAAGCACTTCTCCTTAAGGCAACGCTTAAACAGTTTTGTAAGTATGGTAGAATTAGCTGCAAAGTTCTTAGCTAATAGTTTCGCCTTGTCTGATGCTAATCTTAGGTTCATTGATGATGGTTGGGATAGAACGCACGCTTCAGTTCAGAATCCGGTTTGCTACTTGCAAGACCTAGTGGAAACGAAGCCGCTGCTCAGCTACTTTGGATTTAACGAACTGAATATATAGCTCTCTTGCATAATTTATTAGTCTTTTACAGTGGTTGCTGGCAGCCCTGAAAGTAGCTTTAGTCACAGTGCATCTATTTCCTTTGTAGCCATGGAAAAAGTGATTTCTTTGCGCGATGGCAGCAGCATATTCAGGGGAGAACCATGGCTGGCTGTTAGGTTTTTGTTGGAATTTTTTGGATGGTATGAATTGGTCTATGCCTACAATTAATCATTCGGCCAGGTCTGATATATATATATATATATATATATATATATATATATATATATATAGAGAGAGAGAGAGAGAGAGAGAGATGTATGTGTGTGTCTGTGTTTGTGTGTCTGTGTGTTGTGTGTGTAATTATTATTATGATTATTTGTATTTATTTTTGATTTGTTATATATTTATTTTAATTATATTTGTTCTTTTTATTTTTTTCATTTTGTATGAGAGGAGATAACGTGTAATTATCGAATCATCTACGCATTGTAGTAATTATCAATTGCGTACGGATATTTATGTACGAGCAATCAATAGTAAGATCAGAAGAATTCAGTTATCTGACCTGATATCTAAACTGTATTTCAGAGTTAACTAATCGGAAGACCATTTTCTGTATTGTGATTTATATCAAGGTCTCTATCTAAATCAATTCAAATTGTTGTTTTGTCAAAGGTTCGAATTTCTTCTTAAATATTCAATCTCTTCAATGAACAATCATTGCGTCAACCTCGGGGCACGTGTAAAATGACACTAGCTTGCAAGAGACCGTTTTGTGATACAGTCCTGATTATTCATATTGTTATTTTATTTTATCGATGACGGTACTGTATTTTGTTCATCTCCAACTATGCAAAACCGTCGCAGTTCTTCTCACCGTGTATGTGTTCGTTCTGTCAAAATCGTTTAAAATAGTAATATTGTCATGCCATTTAGTAAATAACTGTCTAAATAAAAATATCGCTTTAACTCAGAACACATCGGACTATCACCTGTGCAACACTTTATTTTTCTTCACCTGTTAAACGAAAACCAAACAGAATTTTCATAAAATGAAATTCCTCTAAGAACGTTCAATCTCCAGAACACAGCCTCACGTTGGCTACAACATTGCCTGTTTGTGTACAATGTTAACAAATACGTGTCGAGTCGTCACCTAAATTATTCATCATTTATTTAGTCTATTGCTAATTTACAACCTAGATGCTAAATATTCGTAATTAAACAGAACAGTTCGACAGCACGGCTAGGATTAATTTATGTATAAAGATGTAGATTTAGTTGATGTCAACTTTTTTCACAAAACCTAGCCTCCCTCTATCAACCACTACTTACTCTTTTAAGTATTCCATAAATCTATTAAATGATGCCAAGACTACACTGGTTTCCTTCAACAATTACAAGAAACCATTCTCCCACCAATAGCAATGGCCAATGACTATTTATCTTAAAGTACATCTTTTAAACTCCTTGGCCTAACGTTCACAGGAGATATGAGTTGGAACAATTACATTGAAAGCATTGCTAGGATTGCTGCGAAGAAGGTGGGCTCTCTCTACCGTGCTAGAAAACTACTAACACCCAAAAGTATCCTGTACCTCTATAAGGTCACCATTTGCCCATGTATGGAGTATTGCTGTCATATTTGGGCTAATGCATCTGCTGCTTGTCTATCGCTCCTGGACACGTTCAAAAGAGAGTCGGCAATCTGATAGGTCCTAAAATGTCATCTAAGCTTCAACCTCTGTCCCATCGAAGAAATATTGCATCCCTCTGCCTGTTCTACAAGTATTATAATGGCGACTGCGCTAACTAACTGCAAGCACTTTTCCCTCCACGACGAAAACACCCTCGATAAACCCGACAGGCATCTAAATCCCACCCCACACAGTAGAGATTCCTAGATGGAAAAGAGCCTTCTACTCCACTACTTTCTTTCCCAGAACCGCTAGACTTTGGAATTCTTTTCAGGTCCCTGCTTCCC
>NC_136494.1:140934404-140936904 GCF_053919585.1 Euprymna scolopes | reverse complement strand
TCTAGATGTAACCACAATGAAAAGCAGCTATACATCGAGTCTCTCTGAGAAGATAATATATATACACATATATATATATATATATATATATATATATATATATATATATATAAATTACAATTAAATTACTTGCAGTTTCATCAAATACTTTTGTATGCAAAATCCGCTAAACATTGATAATTCATACGCTCTGATGAGAAGTAAAGTATTTCTGTGAAAGTCCGCAGATTAAGGACTATCCAGTTATTAAGTGTGCCCTTTTCAGATTAAATATGTTTTTTAACTCTTTTTCAGCGTTTTTAAACATGTTTTATTAACTATTTGCTCTTACATATATATATATATATATATATATATATATATATATATATATATATACTAGACCACCCGTGATCCGTTGGGTCAGTATGTTATATTAGCTATGGAATTAATGTATTAGCGTGACACTTGTGGCGTAAAGAAAATAGTTTTTTGGGACATAACAGAAACATTTCTATGAAAGTACATTAAAATGAAAGAAAAATGAATATAGATATATTTCTATGAGTTGTTCTGTTTAAAATTGTTTATTTTGAAAAAAAGCGTATAGCAATTGAATTATAAGTGGTGTCCATACTCATAGGTAAATGTGCACTGAACAGAGACAAAATACTTAAATTTAAATTCAAATTTTGGTATAACATTTTAATTGTAAGTTGAAAGTACAGAATAGTTAAAAATACTCTCCGCATGTTAAGAATGGCTTTTTAAATAGAAAATGAAAATAAAATGTAACTTTTTTCATTTATTTTAAACAAAAAATATTGACCCATTTATATATTAATTATGAGGTTAATAAAACTAACAAAGACAATGCAGAAATGAACTATGTAAAAAAAAGCAGAAATGGGGTAATTTAAACGCGAAAAAACTTACACTGTAACACAATACCTTTTATTTTCGTGTTGATTATTTATTTAATTTATTTTTATTTCGGACTATTATTCTCATCTTTATTAGTTGTTGTTTTTGATCTTTTATTGGTGTTTCTATTCAAAACGCTTCGGCCAACTATTCCTCTGGCCTTCGTCAGGTGGTAACCGCGACGAATACGAACTTCGAATCTCCTAACTGTATTCTCAGCCATCACTGCCATCCGTAGTTGTTGTCGTCTCACCACATTTTGGCAAATTAACCTCTGGCACACTTTGGGTGGGATTGAAACCGCTATCTTCAGACAATGTCCATCCGAAAGTTCCTATCCGTCGCGGTTACCACCTTACGAAGGCCAGAGGAATAGTTGGCCGAAGCGTTGTGAATAAAAAAAAACAATAAAAGATGAAAAAAACCAACAACTAATAAAGATGAGAATAATAGTCCGAAATAAAAATAAATTAATATATAATGCTCATCTCAAAAATGAATTCCAATTAAGGAATAATATATATAGATTATTTATTTGTAACGCAATTTAAAAAAACATGTTTTCAGATTTATTTACGTTGATAGTGTAGAAGAAAATATATAAATGTTTTAAAGAAAGATGTATTAAAAATGGAGAATAAATCGCTGTTGTAAAATGCTCTTATGGTTGTCAGCGGGTTAAAGTATGTACACATGCGCAACCGGAAGTCGTAAACAGGATGTGGGGTTACAGCACTCGTTACAAGGTCATTTGAATTTTATAATTATATATATATGTGTGTGTGTGTGTGTGTGTGCATGCATGCACATAGATATACACACTAATATATATATATATATATATATATATATATATATATATATATATATATATATATATATTCACACAAAGATATATACAGTGCCACGCAAAAGTATTGGATAAATTACATTTTTCTTCATAACTTATATAAGGGTTAAAGAGGTTACCTAACATTTGTTCGGTATATTCCTATTACAGGGTGGTCCCCCAAAAAACAAAAGCTAAATTGAGGCCATCTAGAACATATGCTGTCGAACGGAGAAAAAAAGGCCAAAGGCCCTCCTGTATTGATGTAATGTTTTGAATATAATAAACTAATTATCACCAAAGTTGCATTTCATTCGGACAAAACACTAAAAAACATGCCTAATAAGAGTTGGACCCGTGTTTTTGGGTCACCCTGTACTATTCTAATATTTAGGATAATAATTAAAAAAGTAAAGTTTAGAAATTTTATATTAAAGGAAAATATAAATAAACAAAGGCAAAAGTATTGGATACATTGATTTAATATTTAGTCGCATAGCCTTTATTGCGTTCAACAGCTTCCAGTCGCTTTCTATAGTTGCACACATGTTTTTGCAAAGATATGCAGGTATTTTGCGCCATTCTTCTTTGTGTAACTGTTATAGTTGTTTAATATTTTGTGGATTCCTCTTGTGAACATTGCTCTTCAATATTCACCACAAATTTTCAATTGGGTCGAGGTCTGGATACTGACTGGGCCAAATAAGAACGTCAATTCTGTTATTTCTAAGCCATTCTTATGTTAGTTTGGCAGTATGCTTGGGATCA